>NW_026000075.1:2939842-2981968 GCF_001458135.2 Marmota marmota marmota
TCTTCTTATATATATATACTAAATAATAAAATTCTCTCTCTCTTCTCTCTCTCTCTCTCTCTCTCTCTCTCTCTCTCTCTCTCTCTCTCCTGTTTATGAGGGAAAACATTGAGCCCTTACTTTCTGAGATGGGTTTATTTCACTTAGCATGATGTTCTAAGACTTCATTATGGTTTTAATTTGCATTCCCTGATGACTAATGATTTTGAGCATCTTTTCATATGTTCATTTGTCATCCATAAATCTTTTTAAAATAAAGTTGCTATTTAAATGTTTTCATATTTTATTTTCTTGAATTGTTTGTTAAGAGTTCTTTGAGCCGGATATGGTAGTGCATGTCTGTAATCCCAGCAGCTCAAGAGACTTAGGCAGGAGGATCTCGATTTTGAGGTGAGGTGCTGAGCAACTCAGTGAGACCTGGTCTCTAAGTAAAATACAAAAATGGCCTCAGGCAGGGGCGATGGGGCTCAGGGGTTAAGTGCCCCTGGGTTTAATCCCTGGTGCCAGTTTTCTTTGAAACTTGATTCCTAACTCAGCCGGTATAAAATCAACTCAAAATGGATTTAAATGAAACTATTAATCTGTCAGAACAGGGAAAGTACTTCAAGACAGTGGTATAGGCAATGATTTTTTAGATAAAGCCCCAAAGGTAAAATTAACAAAGGGAATTACATCAAACTAAGAAGATTATGAGTGGCAAAGAAACAATCAACATAGTGGAGAGTCAACATACAGAGGGGGAAAAAATATTTCCCCGTTATTCGTCTGACAAAGGGTTAATTCCAGAATATATGAATAACTTTAAATATTTTTTTTAAAAAATAAAGTAACCCAATTTTTTAAATGGGGAAGAGATTTAAATAGACACTTTCAAAAGAAATACCAATAGACAATGAATACATGAAAAAATGCTCAAAATCATTAACCATCAGGGAAATGTAAATCAACACTACAGCGAAATGTAAATGTAAATCAACACTACACCTCAGCCCATCAAAATGGCTATAAAACCCAGAAACCAAAAGTAGCAAATAATGGCAAGAATGTGGAAAAAAGTAACTCTGTTTTTGTTGTTGTTTGTTTTTGCACTGCTAGGGATAGAACCTAGGACCTCTCACTTGCTAGATAAATACTCTACCTCTGAGCTACTTTTGCTAGGCCAGAAGGCCTAGCAATATATTTATATTCCCACCATATACTGTGGGTGGGAATATAAATTAGTACAGCCATTATGGAGAACAGTGTCGAGCTTCCTCAAAAGACAACAACAACTAGATGTACCATGTGATCCATCTGTCCTATGGCTGGATATATATCCAAATAAAATAAGATCATTATAGGAAAGAGCTGCACTCCCAAACTTACTGTGGAACTATTCACAATCGCTAAGATATGGAATTAGCCTAGGTACTCTTCAATGGATGAATGGATAAATAAAATGGGCTATATATACACAGTGGAAAATTATTCTGTCTTAAAGAAGAATAAAATCTGCCATTTGCAGAAAATAGATGGGTCTGGAGAATGTTAAGTGAAATAAGCAGACACAGAAAGACAAGTACTATATGTCATCTTTCACACACGAGAACTGAAAAAGCAAACTAACCCAATGGTGGAATAGTGATTAGTAGTGGTTGGGAAGGGTGTACATGTACAGGCGGGGGAAGGGGGACTGAATAAAGTAAGATTGGATTTGATAAGTGCATGCTATATACATGTTAATCAAAAATTTTAAAAAGTTATTTATGTGTTTTGGATTCGTCTTTACTAGATATATGTTCCGTAATATTTTCTTCTGGCCTGTGGTTTGACTTTTCAGTCTAACAGAGTATTTCACAGCAAAAAATTTATTTAGATGAAGTACAATATATCAATTTGTTTTCTTTAAAGATATGCTTCAATTTTTGTAGTTTTAGAGTTATATTTTGTATATTTAGTTCATTTTTTTCCTACTAGAGTATCCATCTTTTTTTTTTCTCTCTCTCTCCAAAAATTGCAGTTGTTATTGGCTGGGGTTGTAGCTCAGTGGTAGAGTGCTTGCCTAGTATGTATTAGGCACTGGGTTCGATTCTCAGCACTGCATACAAATAAAATAAGTTATATCGACAACAAAAAATTTAAAAAAATATTGTAGTTGTTAAAATATTGTGTATATTTTAGCTCAAGTGCATGTAACAGACCAAATAGTATGGCTTAATCAAATAAAAGCATTTTTTTCTCACATATAAGTTCAGCAGTGGCACTCCAGTGCTAGTGCAGGAACTAGACTCTGTTCTTGATACTTTCTTCTTACTTTGTGAGACTTTTTTATTTTCTTTTGTTCTAAAGATGGTTGGCACCTTCAGGTGCCCAATCCATCTTCCAGAAGGAAGAGAAAAATGAAAGAATGAATGCCCAAGGTGCATATCAACATAGATTCCTCCTTTTGATAAGAAAAATTTAACTTTCGTGTAAGTACCATCCAGGTATAATTTTGCTTGTAACTTTTTGGCAAAACTTGGATACATGGAAATCTTTAACCATAATAGTAAGGAAAATAGTTGGCACATTGCTGTTTCATTTACAACATGAGTTCTTAAAGCAAAGAAACAGCAGAAAATAGATACAGGATAGTTATTAACTAAGACTTCCATAAGAATATTTTGATCTTTATTAGTCACACATATTGAAGATTTCTTTTTCCAATTTGTATTTTGCCATTACTTTTTTTTGGTATTTATGACATAAAAGTTTTTCATTTTTGTCTTTTCTTTTATGGTTTCTGTTTCTGTGAATTATGTTCAGAAAGGTCTTCTACTCAAAATTTGCCCAATATTTATTTTTATCAACTTATTGATTAGCATTATAGCTTTAATGTAGAGTTTGACTAGAATTATATTAAATCAAATTATATTAAACTATACTAGGTTGATTAATTTATTAAGATTCAGCACATTTAGAATATCTATAATAGCCAATAATATTTAAATTTACCATACAGAAGCAAGGTATACTTTCCCCTCTTATTTGGCTATGCTTCACCATCTAAATCTCATGTATCTCAGTAAAGTTGTTCCTGGGTTTTTTTTGTTTTGTTTTGTTTATTAGCATATAAAGATTTTTGATTTTTGTTATTGTCAAACTTATAACTACAGGCCTATTAAAATTATAGACATATATAATATATTGTGTATATTTATATGTATACATATCTATGTATATAATGGGACATTCACAACCACTTTTCATGAGTATTTTATTAATTCTAAGTATTTTTGTTGATTTCCTGGGTATATAATAATATTTACTGCAATTAATTATATTCAGTACTTTCTTCCAATTACTTAATGTATTTTTCAGAATGTTCAGAACATCCTTGTTTGTTCTCAACCTCAGTGTGACTGAGTTCAACATTTCAACATTATGTGTGACTTTGGCTGCTAAGAGGAGATTATATAACTTTAGTAATATTAAGAAAGGATAATTCTTCTTTTCAGTTTTCTAAAATTTGTCCTTTTTTAGATATACATGACAATAGAGTATATTTTTAAAAAAATTTTTTTAGTTGTAGATGGACACAATACCTTTATTTTTATATGGTGCTGAGGATTGAACCCAGGGCCTCATGCATGCCAGGCAAGTGCTCTACCACTGAGCCACAATCCCAGCCCTGTATTTTGACATATTAAACATACATGGAGTATAACTTATTCTAATTAGATTCCCATTATTGTGGTTGTACATGGTGTGGTGTTATACTGATTTTGTATTCAGATATAAGCATATAACCCAGTTATCCCACTCCTTGGGATACCCAAAGGACTTAAAATCAGCATACTACAGTAACACAGCCATATCAATGTTTATAGCATCTTAATTCACAATAGCCAAGCTATGGAACCAATGTAGGTGCCCTTCAACAGATGAATGTATAAAGCAAATGTGATATATATATATAAACAATGGTATATTATTCATGGATAAAGACTGAAATTATGGCATTTTCTGGTAATTGAATGGAACCAGAGAATATCATGCTAAGTGAAATAAGCCAGTCCCCAAAACCAAAGGCTGAATGTTCTCTCTGATATGTGAATGCTAACCCACAAGGATAGGGAGGGGAAGAATAGAAGTTCATTGGATTAGAAAAAGGAGAATGAAGGGAAGGGTGGGTGAATGGGAATAGAAGAAACAGTAGAATAATTCAGACATGATTTTCCTATGCTCACATAAAAAGAATACTTCTACTGAGCATGCTGGCACACATCTGTAATCCCAGCAGCTTGGAAGGCTGAGACAGGAGGATTGAGAGTTCAAAGCCAGCTTCAGCAATGGCAAGGTGCTAAGCTAAGCAACTCAGTGAGACCCTGTCTCTAAATAAAATACAAAATAGGGCTGGGGATGTGGCTCAGTGTCTTAGTGCCCTTGAGTTCAAACCGTGGTACCAAGAAAAAAAATGCTAATTTTTGCATTGTCGATTATTTATTTTAAACTATTTTTTTCCTCTGAAGCTCAGGGTTTAATCTGCGTTTTTCCCCTGGAGGGTTTCTTCTGAGGTGTCATGTTTGATTTATTTCTAATGTTTAATTTGGTTCTGTTTCTCATTTGTTTAGCTACTCTTTAAATGAGATTAAACATTGTGATTTCTGAAGTTTATTTTTTATTTCATTTTTATGGCGTATTTCTTGAAGTATTTTCTGCAGTGCTGGCTTATTAGCCATTTTTTTTTTTCCATTCTGCTTATCTTGGAAAGATTTTATTTTTCTTTTGATTCTGATTGATAGCTTTGCTGGATATAGCAATCTTGGTTTGACAATTATTTTTTTTCAGGACTTGAAATACATCATTCCAAGTCCTCCTGGCTTTTAGAGTTTGTGCTTGGAAATTAAAAGTGATTCTGATTAGCTTACCTCTAAATGTGACGTGATGTGACCTCTCTTGAGGCTAAAATTTTATTCTTGTTCTGTATGTTAGACATTTTAATTGTAATGTGTAATAGAGAGGTTTTGTGTTTTTTTGATAGTCTTTTTGGAGGTTCCAAATGACTTCTGTATCTGGATGTCTATCTCTTTCTCAATGTTTGGACAATTTCTGTTGTTTCCCTGAAGAGGTTCTACATACCATTGGTTTGTATCTCACAACCAGCCTCAATTGCAATAATTCCTAAATTCAGTCTCTTAATGTTTGTTCCAGAGTTCTTGTATATTCTGATTGTGGTTACTTATTTTCTTTTCTTTAACACTGAATGTACAAGGATGGTCACTTTGTCTTCCCTGCTCTGAGATTCTTCCTTCGGTATGGTCTATTCCATTAGAGGTGTTCAACTGAACATTTTATTTGCTTTATTGTGTCTTTCATCCTCAAGATTTCTGTTTGGTTCTTTTTCAAGGTCTCTATCTCTTTATTGAATTTCTCATTCACATCCTATACTGTGTTTCTTAGTTCATTCAGTTGGTTTTCTGTGTTCTCTTGAAATCCATTGATCATTTTTACAGTCATTAATTTTAATTCTTTATCTGGCATTTTATGCACTTCAGTCACTTTGGAGTCAGTTACTGGTGAATTGTGAACTTCAGGAAGTGTAATGTTACCTTGTTTTTTTATATTTCTTTAATCCTCTGTTGGGTTTTGTGCATTTGTTGGGATAGATTTGTCTTCCACTCTTCAGTGTGGTCCTTTCAGTACAGAGTCTCTTCTTCCCAGAGTGATCTAGACTGAGATCTTCTCATAGGCATGGTATCCATAGCCTTTATGTTAATTTTGTCTTTTAGCTGTAGCAATGGATGTCTATAAGTGGGACCTGAGGACCCCAATCTAGCTGTTTATACTTGGAACCTGGTCATCAGTTTGGATTTTCATCTCTTCTTTTCTTTGTATTTAAGTATAACTGAAGTTTGAGTGTCATTAATTTGTATGTAGAGTAACATGAGCTATCTTTTGGCTGAGTATAATTAGTGGCAGAGTCTCTACCTGTGAGTTTGTAGTGTTCCTCAAACTTCACAGAACAGGAGGAAATAAATAATATCAACAACCAATGCCAGCAATATACAATATTTAAAGAAATGCTTGTTTCCTACTATGACATCTACAGAATTAATTACCACAAAATACAGGCATGGTGGGGTCAGCAACTGTCTAAGGCAAAAACAGTACCATGAACTAGATCTGACATTAAAGCAAATAGAAGTCAGCTATGTCATCCACAGCAGTAATAATTACAACAACATGAATGGTGGGTGTAGGAGTTACATTAACCATTTAGTTCTAAAAGATGGCAAAAATGCTGCTCATTGGGAGAAAATAAAATATGGTGATGAGGTAGATGAGCATTTAGAATATTCAGAATATGAATACAGAGAATGTAGAAGAGATGTAACAGGTGATGGTTACAAGGAAGGAGGAAAAAATAAGTAGGAGAAACAAAAGAGAGGAAAACAGAACAAAAGAATTTTGCTGTTAGTGGGAGAAGGTGAGAAAGAGAAATGAGAAACAAACAAAAACAAAGCAAAACAAGACCAACATAAACAATTCAAAATTTTAAACCCTCAAAAGACAAGGCAAGGGAAACTAACTACATTTTAAAAATGCCAAAAATGAGAAAAAAAACCAAATATGTATATATGCCCATGAGCCAATCAGCAAAACACCCCCCCACATACACACATACACACATACACACATATACCCAAATGGAAAAAAGAAAAGATTCTTAATGAAAAAGGAAGGAATGAATCATTTCTATTGAGGTGGTCATAATAGTCAATGAGAATGTATGGTCACTGCTTATATTCAAGTGTCCTTCTTTCCATCTCTTATTGGGCTATTTATGGTGGGGAGACTTGGGATTGTTAACCCTTCCTCTTTCTGTGTTGTTCACTGCCCAGCTGGAGTGGCCTAAGACTGAAGCTGGCTGAAACAGTTCTCAGCTGCTTTTCTCACCAATGTAAGGTAGTATGCAAAGGGAAGTAGTATTGATTGGAGGTTTGTCTGCATAGACCAGATCAGTACACTCTCAGGGTGGGGCTGTTGCAGAGCTCTATGAAGGGAGTTCTGGACCTGGGGCTTAGGTCTAACCATGTCTTAGATTAGATCTAAACTGGGGCTTTGCTAGATGGTATCTGCTTTGGAGAGATGAGATCAACACACCCCTAGGGCCTGGCCAGTTGCTGATCTCTGCTAGGAGTCTGGATCTCAGGAGTTTCTTAAGAATTCTAGTCATGGGGCAGGGGAGACAACCCTCCATACACTCTGCTTCCCATGAACTCAGCCTTTCCAGGCTTAGTCCCAGAGTATATATATTCACAACTGCCTCTTCACATACCTTACATTCTTAAGCTGGTCACTATGATCTCCTGGTTCCCACAGCCAAAAGCTGCAGCATGACCACCTCAAGGATGGCTACCACCTCAGCTCTGCATGCCAGTTGGGAAATATGACAGACTTTTCAAATAGGAGTTCATAATGCAGCCTCTGGATCAGCTAAGTTAAGGCTGCTTTTTCTCATCTACAGGTATTTCTGTACCAAGTCTCTTCATTGTTTCTCCCTGTGTGTTATCCCTCCTCTCTGGTGTGAATAGGCATTGCTGCTGCTGCTGCTGTCACAACTAGCTTCGGTCCAGTGTATTCTTTCATCTTTGCACAATGTCCCTGAATTTATGAGTCTCTAAGGCACTCTGATTGCCCAATATTGAATTTAGCAAAATCTCTCTTTCACCCACCGCACTGAGATGTAGTATTTATTTCCACTGCCTGAATCCCAAACCAAGGAGCAACTGAAAACACAGCCTTCTTCTAATCTATCCTCTTGAATCTCCCAACCTTGTTTTTCTTATAAAATAGCACCTATATTTCCTTCCTCCCACATTTTCTAATCCCTATGTCTTTCTCTATTCTTTTGTTTATACTAAGGCATTTTGTTTTCTCTAGGATCAGTAGTTATCCAATTTGAACAGAAAACTTTTCAAAAGCTGTCAAGTGATTGTAAATGATAATTTTTCCTAAAACATATTTTTTTCAATTACAATGAAGATTTTTCATTATTATTTGAGTGTTTTTTGCCCTTTATGCTATATTTTCTTTTTCCATAATTATTGATGCTTATAAGCTGATTTTCTAGTTCTGTCATTTGCCTATTCTCTTTTTGTCTTTTTTTTCTTTCTTCCAAGATGGGAAAATTTCTTGAATTTCATCTTAACTTTCATTTTGAGTTTTGAAGTATCCAATCTATTATTCATAGATTTTTGTTTATAATCATTAATTTATTCTTTAGTACCTCTACATGTTTGGATTCACTAATATCCACAGAAACTGACAGGACCTTCAAGCTTCACTTAGTACCTCAGTTTTGTTACTCACAGCTCTTCAGACTGAGCTTTAGTTAAAAGGCGTGGAGAGGGAAATGTCCTTTAGGATTCCTTTAGCTTTTGTCTTGAATATACTGCATCTTCTCAATGGAAAATCTTGTGTATGTCTCAATGTCTTCCTGAATAAATTCTCAAAAGCCAATTTGTGAATCTGTTTCAAAGAAATGATTTAGTGAATATTCAGTTTTGTTGGTATCTTCTTAGTAGAAAATTTTCCAGTTTTCAGGCATGGAGATAGCTTTCACCTTTCACCTTTATTTCACAAAGTTTATGCACAATTTATATATTTCATATACATTTCAGTGTAAGGTTGGCACGGAAAAGCCAATTTCTTGGTAATACTGCTACTCAAGTGTTATAATTCTTTGGTTCATTTATGAGGTGCAAAGGAACCCTGGAATCTGTCATGGTTACAAAAAGGTACAAATACTTTTTATATATTGATATTATGGCATTGTTATTCTAGCTTCTTAAGGAATTAAATTTAAGCCAGTTGTTATGATACATACCTGTAATCCCAGCAACTTGTGAGGTTGAGGCAGGAAGATCACTGACAAGCTGAGTCTCAGCAACTTGGGGAGACCTTGTATCAAAATGAGAAATAATAATAGTAATAATAATAATAATAATAATAGGACTAAGAATATAAATCAGTGGTAGAGTGCCCTTGCATTCAATCTCCAGTCAAAAAGAAAAAATAAAAGAAATTGAATTTATTAGTTATTTATTATCAGAAAAAACAATTATCTTTTACCATATTAAAGTTAAAACCATTGATTTTTGTCAGACGTTTTCTCATATTTAGACAAGTGCTCTACCACTGAGCTCCATCTCCAGCCCATGTTTTCTCACATCTAAATGGGAAATCCCAAAGGACTCCAACCAGCAGGTCCTATCCTGAAGCTACTTGAGAATACATTTCCTCCTAACTTATCCTTGTGGACACATAAGATTACAGCTCAATTTAAAAGTAGGCCATAAAAAGAGCTTATTTTCTTTTAATGAGCGGCATGGATTCTTTGATAACAAGTAAAAGCCAGCAGAATGCTTTTGTTAGCAAGTAATGGGAGTGTAACTTATTAAATAAAGAAACACACTAGTTCATAAAATTATAAAGTCTAGTAGTTTGGTGTGGTGAAATGGTTGGTCTAGAATTTCATGATGTCCTCGGGTCTCCAGCACCATTTTTCTGTAATTTTTTGACTCTGTTCTCCTTTTATTGGTTGTAATTTTGAGATGGACTTCTGTATGATACTAAGACTAGAAATTATGGTTTCAAGTCTCATAATCATGTGCCTCCGCTTCAAGAAGGTTTTGAAAAGAACACATTAGTTCTAGGATTGCAAATAACAGTTTGAGGTTCACGGTAATTGGATTGGCTTAGATCACATACCTACTCCTGAAAAACTGTTAGGCCAGTTTTCCAGGTAAGTGGATGGTGCTGATTGTCCAGCCTCAGTCACATGGGTTGGAAGTAGCAAAATAAACACCCTTAGAACGATTTGTATCTCCAAATTGTATACCTAGGACCACCATAAATAGAAGATTGGATGTCCACTACTCATTCCAGAATGGCTTCTTCCACATGCAGCATGAGATATGCATACTTAAGATAGCTGCCTAGGAAATTTCACAAAAATTTTAGTAAAATAATTACTAATTATTATAAATACTTCTAAAGTTATGCTCATGATGAAGTTTTTCTACCATCAGTTATTCCCACACATTGCCACAGATGAGTAAAACTCTGTGTCCTTCATACTTATTCTTCAAAATATCTAGTGCCTATCCAGTATACCAGTAAATAATGGTACTTAAGGTACTAATAAGGAAATTTATTAATGAATTCTCAAAACCAGTTTGTGACTTTTATGTTTGAAAGAAACATTTTAGTAAGTAAATTAGTTCTCTGTTCCTCTAGATGGTCTTAATTCTACCTTCTCTATATAGACTTTCAGTTATATCATCAGAAAGTAGTATAAGATATTATCCTAATACACTGGAGAAATAATTTTAAAGTATATATTAATTTATCCCACATATCTCATTTATAGACACGTGCCACAATTTCTTCCTTAACATTAGTACAAATGAAATCTTATCTTCAAAAAATAAGTAATATGGTTTCTTATATCAAAAAATAAAAAGATATGAAAGTTTCTAATGCTGTCATATGGTTCAGAGCTGCCAATAACTCCAGCATAAATAAAGGACTCCTATTTTTATTAACTCCTCTCAAATAGTGTAGTTGCATCTATCACTCTCCTATATTTTAAGCAATTTTTTTGGTTTCTAACTGCATACTTGTGACCTTTCTCAAGGTTCCTTATAAAAAATAAGGGGAATAGAAGTCTTACATACATATATAAATGACAAACATTGTAATGCTTTTTCAATGATAGTTATTACTCGAAACTACTTCAATCTATCAACTACTATTGATAGATTCTCAGGTTCCTCATAGATTCCTTCCACACTGTTCCTTTGAACTGTGTGGTCAGCAAAGTCCAAATTTGGTAGTTGTGGTTATCAAATGAATGAGATTGTAGCTTCATGAAGCACAGTGGCTACTCAAGTAAAGCTTTAACATAAGGATAGATATTTGAGTGCTAAAAACCAACACCACTGGTTCACGAAAGCATTTGAATCTGGATGGGTCCTTATTCCCTGTTTAGTATCCAAGTGCTGAGAACAGGTAAATGAGTCAAAATGTTTCCACACTCTTAAAATGAGTGTGCTTAAAATATTTTCCTGGTAACTTGCTTTTACCTGCAAGAGAACTAAGAAACACAACACCAGTGTTCACACTATATCCACCACACAATTCTGTCTAGTAGGTATGGAGGTGAGAAGTTTAAAAAGTATGTTCACAAATGAGAACAGGTGAGCTGTAGCATCTGGAGTCAGTTGGAGAGCTCACAAGTCTTTGGTGTGAACTTCAAAACTCCTTTGGCTGACATTCCACTTGATGATTAGAGCCAATTTCCATCAACGCTGCATTAAGTGAACAAAACACAATAAGCATAAAAATAATAATAACAGGATAAGCAATATCCAATGACATATAACTATCACCTCTTCCTTTAGTCCTATAAAATTACATACAAATAGGTTTCTGTATTTAAAAATGGATTTTTTATTACAGCATTATAGTAATTGGGTTCATTTTAACAAAATCATACACGAAAGGAATTTGATTTCAATCCCCATTTCCCGGACCTTCCTCTTCTCCTCTCTCCCCCTATTCTCCTTCCTCTACTGATCTCCCTTTGGCTTCTGTATGTATTCATTTTTGATTGGCACTTTCTATATACATAAAGGTGAAATTCCCTTTGGTACATTTATTTATGCATATAACATGATTTTGTTAAATTCATTCCATATTTCCTCCCCTTTCCCATCCTTCCTCCCTCCCTCCCTCCTTCTTGTTCTCCATCTTCTGCTCCACTGATTTTCCTTGTATATTTTTGATATCCAATTCCCCACACCCCAACCTTCTTTCCCTTATTTTGCTCTAACTTTCCACATATGAGGGAAAATATTTGACCCTTTATTTTCTGAGTCTGGCTTATATCACTTAGCATGATATTCTCAGTTTCCATTGTTTTACCAGCAAATGCCGTAATTTCATTCTTCTTTTTGACTGAGTAAAACTCCACTGTGTATGTATAAAAATGGAAATCTTTTATGAATAGTGAAAGCCTTTAAAAACAAAACCCACAATTCTATTAGTTCCTCTTGTTGCTCTATCAAATTACTATAAATTTAGTGGCTTAGAATTGTAATCTATTACCTTACACTTCTGGAGATAAGCTTGAAATTGATCTCACTGGGGTAAAACTGAGATCTTGGTGGTGATTCTTTCAGAGGTTCTAGCAGAGAATCTATTTCCTTGTTTTTTTCCAGACTTTAGATGCTGCTGCACCTACATTCTTTGATTTGAGGCTCCTTCCTCCCTCTTCCAGCCAGAGCATGGAGCCTATTCCTTTTCAGGTTGCTCTCCCTGGTTCTCCCTCTTCTGTCTCCTTTTTCTGCTTTAAGGACCCATTTAATTACATTGAACCTGCCAGATAATCCAGAATAATCTCCCTATATTATGGGAAGCTGATTAGCAACTTTAATTCCATTTGCAATCTTAATTTCCATTTGCCATGTAAATATTATTTTTACAGGTTCCAAAGATTAGGATGTGGATATCTTTGGGAGTGTTATTTTGTCTACTTTTAAGTTCTTATCCAATACCATCTCTCTAGACATGAATTCTGTCACCCCTTTAGTATACTAAATATCTTTTTCTCTGTACTTACCAAAATATATGTATATCCATGGAAACATACAATTTATCTTTTTTTGTATTTATCTTCATTTTGCTTTATTTTCATAATAGTCTCTGGAAAAGATGTATTTGAACCCATGTTTATTAATCATAACTCATTTTAATGACTACATACTACATCATGAGAGAGACCCTTGTTTAGGTCATTTTTAGTTTTCCTTTATCACAATCTGTTATGTGCATCTTTGAACACACCTTTTAGAGTATGTCTAATTTTTTAGGTGAAATGCAGACGTTGCTGGAATGTAGGGTATGTACCATTTTATATGTTAACAAATATTTTTAAATTCCCTCTGTATGAGATATAATTTGTCCTCCCAACCAGTAGCATGTAGTATGACACACTTTGCACACCAATACTTAATACTAAAAATTTAATTTTTACCAGTTTGATAGATGTTATAATATGCATTTCTAGGATTACCTGAAGACTTGGGATTTTTTTTCCTTTTCATGTGTATTACCATTTATGTTTCCTGTTCTGTGAACTGCTCATTTCTTAGTGTGTGTGTGTGTGTGTGTGTGTGTGTGCGCGGGGTGGGGGTGGGGTGCTTTTTTGTCTTATTGATTTGATTTTAATTTTTTTTTTTTTTTGGTGGTAGTGTTGAGGAAACAAACACAGGGTCTCACAGATGCTAGGCAAGTGCTCTACCATTTAGCTACATTCCCCAGAGTGCTAAAAAATCCTATCCTTTAGCTCTCACCCTACTTATGCCCCACTTCTCTGCAGAATACTAATCCTTAGACTATTATATAGATTAAAACACTGACTCCTAGCCTTTGACTTTGTTTATGCTTTCATTAAAAATAGACTCCTTCTTTCCTTTCTTTCTTTCTTTTTTTAAAGAGTCTTATTTCTTAACCTTATGCTTTTTCTTTTTGGGTAATGTTGAAGAAGATCATTACCTCAAAACTGAAACATGTTTATTTATTTTTTTCTTATTTATATGAGATTGGGAACAAACATGTGAGGTGCCACCTTTATCATATTGTATAATCTTTTCTTTACATATATGATATTCTATTTCAGGGTACTTACTGTATTGTTCCTGCATCAATACCATATTATATTATTTACTGCAGTTTTAGAACTTGTCTTGATAGTTAGTTGGCTTAGATAGATATCTTCCTTATTTGTATTAAAAATGGTCGTGAATTTTCCTGTTCCTTTTGAATTAAAAAAAATTTCCAAACACATTAAAACTCATGAAAGTTTGATTGGCTTACATTGATTCATGAATTAATCATTAGAGTATTGATCTCCTTCTAATAAGGTATCTTCCTGTTAATTGATATATTTCCACTTATCAAACACTTCTTAATATATTTCAGAGATATTTTCTAGTTTTCTCCATTAATGCCTTGAAGTTTTCCTATTAGGTTTATTCCATGGTACTTCATGATTTCTTATTTTATTGTGAATAAGTTTGTCCTTTGATTTTTCTTGTATTTTCTAGGTTGGGCATTATACTGTCTGCAAAAATGAACAGTTTTCTCTCTTCCCTTCCCTCGTTTATATTTCTTCAACCTCTTCAATTATTCATTCACTCCTCCCTGCTTCAGACCTTATTGCATTAACTGGAGTTTCTATTACAATGCTCAGCAGTAGAATAACTGTCATCTGGTTCCATTCCTGACTTTAATGGACATATTTAAAATTTCACTATAGAATGCATGTTTGCTGAAGTTTTTGATTTTTACCTTATATAAAGTTAAGAAATTTGCTTTCCATTCTTAGTTTACTAAATGTTTTAAAATATAATTTGGGTGTTGAATTCTATCAGCTGTTTTTTTTTTTTTTTTTTTTTTTTGTACTGGGGATTGAACTCAGAGGCACTTGACTAATGAGCCTCATCCCTAGCCCTATTTTGTATATTATTTGGAGACAATGTCTCACTAAATGCTTAGCGCCTCACTTTTGCTGAGGCTGGCTTTGAACTCATGATCCTCTTTCCTCAGCCTCTCGAGCCGCTGGGATTTCATGCATGTGCCACCCAAACCCGAAGCTGTGTTTTAAAATATCTAAATTGCTCCTTAATTTTCTTTCAGTTTGTTAATATACTATATTATTTAATAATTTTGTTTAATTATCTTTGAATTTATGGCCAGTTTGGGCCAGAATTATACTTGCCTCAGAAATTAGTTATGTATTTATTAATACTGTTAGCATTAACGAATATGTGTTTCCCTTTTCTAAATGACTTAATAATCCGAGCATACTTTAATTTCTCTGTCCACCACTAAATAAACCAAGCTACCTGTATCTGTGTCTGAACTCTCTGCCTTCCTCCTATCACAATAGATAAACTCTCAGTAGTAGTTCAGTATTCCTATCCAGGGCTGAACTGCCACTAATGCAATCCCTCTCAGCTGCTCAGGGACTTTGTTTCTGCAGTTGTCTTCTTTGCCTCCTCCATCATCAGGGTTGATGTCTTTTAGATTGTCACTACGCTGTTATATCTCCTATCTAAAAAAGAAAAAAATCTTTCCTTTAGTTCTCACTCCACTGACTTCTCTGCAGCCTTTTACAAAACACACACACACACACACACACACACACACAACAACTCCTTCAGAGTTGTTGATATATATCATTTTATTTCTTCTCCTTTCATTCCAATTTGGCATCCAAAATTGTTCTTACCAGCATCACCATGACCTCCACGGGTCGAATGTAAAGATGATTTTCGTCCACATTTTGTTTAAGCTCTCAGCAGTGCCTGACACCTTGCCTCTTCGTTCATGAAACCCATTATTCACTTGCCTTCCATGGCATCATTAACCTTTCATTTTCTTCCTGACCCCTGGAAGGCTTTTTCTAAATCTCCTTTGCTGGATTCTGTTTATCCTCTCAACCTCTAGATATTAGAGTGCCTTAGCTCTGTCCAAATTCCTCCTCTCTATCTACAGTCACTGCCTAAGAGGTATCATATAAGTCTCATGGTGTTTTTACTATCTATACTCAACAGGCACATTTCTATCCCTAACCTCTATGCCCTTACCTCAGACTTGTAATTCCATTGTCCATCAGAGATATCCAGTTGGATGTCTAATGAGCATCTCAGACTAAACACACAGGAAGCAGAAATGTATCACTTATGATTTTAGAGATGAAATACTGAGATGGAGAGTTTCATAATTTGGTAAAAATTCTTCTCATAGAGTCATCATTTAAATTAATCTCCTTCTAACTCCGAAGAATTTATCTTTTAATTATGTCATAACTCCATGGATTGTAAGTTCTAAGACTTTAAATATATCCATGCTGAATTTGAAGGCTATATGAATTCTGAAGAATGTAGGAGAAGCAGTGGTAACATCTTCCTTAATTATTTTTACTAGAGATAAAGAGGAAGGTGCATAAAAATTTGTATTTATCCTGTGGGGGTGAAATGTTTAGAAAATTTGTCCCCTCTAAAACTCATGTTGTCACTGTAACAATATTAAGAGGTGGGACCTTTAATAGATGATTAGACCATGAGGGCTCCACCCTCATAGGTGAGATTAATTTTCTTATAAAATGGCAAATTTGGGCACCTTTTGTCACATAAGGAGATGAAGCCTTATCCCTTCTTGAGAACACAGCATTCAAGATGTTATCTTGGTGATCAGAATTTTCAAACCTGCCAGTTCCTTGGTATTAGGCTTACCAGCCTCCAGAACTGTGAGTCAATAAATTTCTGTTACAAATTAACCAGTTTAATTACATTTTGTGCTGTTACAGCAGCACAAAATGGACTAAGGCAGTGGAGTTGTTAGACTTAAAGGGTAGAACAGATATCTATATATTTGTATATATCCATTTATATTTATATCTACCTACCTACTTATATTTTTCAATAACATGGACATACTTTTCAGTCAACTCAACTACATAATTTAGAGCTTTTTATTTCCCCCCAAAACTTGAATAAACACACACATTCATATTTAAACATATATAATATTTCTCTATTATATATGCTCAGATTTTATATATATACACACACACATACATATATATGTATAATGCATATGTATTATTTGTCTGTGCTTTCCCACACCTCCATTTAAACATGCCTTTTCAGTAATTAAGGAACATCCATTCATCCTCAGTAAATTACTTGCTATTACTCTTTGCTTGCAGCTCCCTTTGAGAGTTAAAGAGTTGAGAAAAACCTATTAGCCAAGGGAGAGAGTAAAGAGTTTAGGATTGATAAAATACTTTTATTCCGTAAAAACAGACTAAACTAGGCACCTCACCTGTTTGTGTTGATCCCTAAACATTGACCATTCTAGCAACTCTCCATTTAAATGAAAAAGCATTTCCTTCCTGCACTGTCCCTGACAAAGTTTGTTCTTGTTATCTGTGATAGAAATGTTCCATGAAGTCATTACAAACACTAAACTCATGAATACTGAACTATTGCCTCTAGGGGAAATTACAGGGCTATGTTCCTCCAAACCTCTGTTCACATTTTTGTCCTCTAAAATGCTGTTTGCATTATGTAGGTTTGTTTGCTCTTGTAAAATAGGCCAGTTTCATTGGCATTGGAAACCTGTTCTTCTATAGAACTCTTTACCTGTATTATACTTGGTGGTTATTTTAAAAAATTCTCTCACAGCTTCCTAGTCTATAGAACCTACAAGTATAAAGCATGTGAGCCAACCAGCATGGGCTAAGAAGCATTTTACATTTTCCTGACCCGACATAACATAGATTTCTTTGACTTTAAGCCTCACAACAATGCTATCCAATATGCTTTTTAAATTGGCTATCACCTCCTGAGTCCACAAATTTAGTCATTTTCCACTTTTTCCAGAGCTTCATCAGCACTCTGTTTTTTTTTTCTTTGGTACTCAGAGTGGCTTCCTGTACAGATCAGTAAATTTCCTATGGCTTTTCCTGGATGTACCCTGTTGTTGAGTCATTAACAACAAGTTCATGGTCAACAATGCTATAACTCATACCTGAAAGAGACTTATCTAACACATATATTTTTTTCCATAAAGCACATCACATTCTTCTTGTGCTCAGGAATACCAGACAAGCAATTTAGTTCTAGAATCCAGGGCAAAACCTGAATAAACCCCTAGATGTAACCAGCTTCATTTGCTTTTCCTTTTAGTTGACTTTAAACATCACCAATTTTAGAGGTCACATAGCTAAGCAATATACTACTAGATGCTATTAGTGTTGCTACAGAGAATACCTCTGATGTGTTTTTCAGGAACTTGGAGACTGCTTTTGTCCAGTTCAAATCAGTTGAAATCACTTACACTTTACTTGGGCCTTCAAAGATATCTGATGGATAACTTTGACATTAGAGGGCTGAAAACACCACCATTAAATCATGCTAATGCCACCATTTTCTGAACATGCATCCTATGAGGAGGCATGGCCTTTGATTGTGCATGCACGTGCTATTGATGGCTTCAATACTATAAAATATTTCTCTTTTGCAAAATTCACTGTTTCAGTGATTAGTGTACTCCCTGGACAAAAATATATAACTTGAAATTTCTTAAAAGATCATCCAGGGGCTGGGGTTGTGGCTCAGCAGTAGATTGCTCGCCTAGCATGTGTGACGCCCTGGGTTCGATCCTCAGCCCCACATAAAAATAAGTAAATAGAATAAAGACATTATGTCCAACTACAACTAAAAAATAAATATTTTTTTAAAAAGATCACCCAAATTTAATCTTTCTAGCTTAGTCCATTTTACAAAGAAGTTTCAGAAACATATTCACTATAGTTTTACTAATAGAAATACTATTAATAGAGATACCAATATTTTTGTTTTCTTAAACAGCAAAAACACACATTCACACACACACACACACACACATACACATACACCACACCAACAACAATAATGTGGAAAACATGGCACTGAATAGACCATCAAGACAATTCTTGTTTACCACATGAGAATTAAAACAAGATGACAAAGGTTTTCCTTGTTTGGCCTCAGCTGGGAAAAAAACATCAGTCCACTCGCAGTTTCACCATTTTAGGCATGTCTATGAATGACCATGGAAAGAGGCTGGTGCATTGATTTTGGGCTTACAAAGAAATTCCAACAATTAGGTGAATCTGTAAAACTGAGATGCTATAAATAATGAAGATGGACTATAGTTCTATAGGTAATGGCAGGGAAAAAAATCTAGAATCTTTTCATGCCAATGTGATTATTGAATGGACACCTTAGCAATAGACCTTCATTGTTCTTTGCATACAAAAGGTCCTTAGAAAATTGTTAGCAAAGATCATTTTATTTTTTTAATATTACTTGGTATGAATTGAGGAAAAGGCTGTATTGGGAAACTTAGAACCTGAGAACCAGGCACTTCTAAGTCAAATCTTTCATTGCACTATAGTGTGCTAATTGGATTATTTTTTGTATTAATCTGATGTCCAGATAGGAAGATCATTATTTTCTAATGATTTATAATTATTCATTATCAATCATTATTTTCTAAAAGGTAACTTTCTACTATATTGTTCTCTTTCTTTCTTTGTTTGTTTGTTTTTTTTCTTTTTCTTTTTTTTGGAGATTAGGATGAATTGACCTCAAGCAACTTGACTACAAAATATTAACTTATATTGAATTTTCTATATTCAAAACTATTATAATGTATAACATTACCTATCCATATTTTTTAGATTGGCTAAGTAAGTTAATGATATAGATTATGTAACTTCCTTTAAAATTAAAATCCATACAAATTAACCCATTCCACTCTTTCCAAAAGCCACTTACTTACACAACTTGGAAAATCAACTAAAGAAATTATCACACACACACACAAAAGAGAACCTATTTAATTTTGTTGTTCCATACACTACTAATAATTTTACATTCTTTAGCTTTAAATGTAAAGATTTTAAGATTTTAACAACTTAAGTTTCCTAAAACAACGCCTCAAATCAAGATTCCAAAAGAACCTTTGGTATTTTCCCAAAACTTGAGCCTTGAAGAACGATTTTTGAGTAAATATTTATGTAAGGTTATGTAATAATTTTCATCTTTTTTTGTTACCCTTCTTTAATCTAAATCTCTTTTTTCAATTAAAAAAATTAAGCCAAATACAAAAAAATTACAGTGCTTTTAAACACAAATCAATCTATAATGACAAGTTGTTTGGTTCAGGACCATTTCAATTCAGCATTCTTGGAAGGAATGGTCCATGAAATTAAAAAAATATATATATATATAATTTAAAACATTTCTATAATCATTTCCCAAATTCTAATCTTCCCAACCATATTTGCTTTACAATGAAATTTCAGAATATCTTTGAACTATCATTTTACCAATAGAAATATTATGTTTCCACTTAGAAGTAATGAAATACAAAATATTAATTTGAACCCACTTTGCTCTTATTCTTTTATACATTCACAGAGATTCAGAGCCTGGGTGGGAATGCTCTCTGTAAAAAGAGTTTTGAGACACACACACATGAAAAATAAGTTTTAAAAAAAGAGGAGTTTAAGATTGTGCCTTGCAACTGGCATTGCACTTAGACTTCCAAAACTTTTTACTTTAAGACACTTTACTTAAACCAACCTTTTGTTCCTTTGGAAAGGATCGATAAAAGTACAAAGTTTCCCTACCCTCACCTCTTAAAATCTTTGGCATCCATCCAGTTTCCCTTGTTTTCTTGGTCTTTTTGTGGCTGATGAATCTCAGATTTCTTTTACATTCTTCTGAAGGCAGCTTCCTTGTCAAAGAGGCAGGCCATCTTGTGATGTGTCTTTTATCTTCTTTAGCTTCCTCCTCATCTTTCATGTCCTTGATTAAGGCAGGCCAGTGATCTCTATGCCAGCCTAGGTCATAGCTAGACATGCACAGGTGACTTGTGATCCTGGGGTCATGGTGGTGCTCACAGAGCCACGACATAGACACAGTAGCTGTTCTCCAGTTGTGGTAGTTGGTGTACTACTGTTTATGGCTTTATCCTTCCTGGGGACAGGAAGATAAGGGGAAAGACCTTCCCTTATTTTATATTTGGAAAGTCTCACTGTGACATAGCTTGGCTACTGTTCCCCACGGGTTAGCTGTTTCTCTGTCATTTCCAATACTCCAATGGCCTGGGCAGAGTATGCTCTAATGATTTGCTTGATCTCTGAAAACTTCCTCCTCTACCTTGGTGCTTTCGGACTCACACCTTGACCAAGCCTTGTTTATAGACCATTTGGCCCTAACCCTTGGACACTGTCACCCTTTCTTCCACTACTGAAGATGGTCCCCGTTCCATTCATTCGTGCATATATGCCTAGATTCTTTCAGGGATGTGAAAGTTTCTTTCCATTTCTGAATCTAACACTAATAAACCAGATGCTTGCTGGTTCAGATGTTGCAGCCCTTTCTGAATCTCTGTCATAGGGATTAATTAGTCCAGTCCTGCATTCATACCAGCATTGTCCTCTTTCCCTTCGCTTCCTTCAGTGCAGGTCAGGTTGTTATCTAATCTCTGAAGAGACCAACTAACACCTTTCCCATGCACCAATTTATTGACTCCTTAAGAAATCTAAGTGGTGGGTTGATATAACTGTTTCTGTCCCCAGCCCAAATTAGGTCACCAAGAGATTGAACTCCCACCATTTACTAGTCATGTAATATTTAAGCCACATCTGGCTTAAAATGTGTTTCCAGGGAGTGAGCCTGACTAATAGAATAGATGAGACATTATGGATTGGAAGAGATATCTGTCATTATCCACATCAACAATGTATGGGGAAACAATAGCTAGGCACTGTTCTCAGGAAATATCTAGAATATACAGACCAAAATAACACTTTTTATTATATATAATCCAAAATGTATGCTTCAGGATATCATTGTTGTTTTTGGCACAAACTCCTTTCAAATATCTCTTTGCTAAAAGGTGAAGATAGCTAGACTATTTGTTGCTCCACCTCTAATTACAAACTCATTTGCATGTGGTTTTGATTATTGTGATGCAAGTAACATGGTGAAGTTCTCTATTAAGAAGATTGAAAGTGGACCCTGAGATTCACAGTCCTGGCTACTCCACGTGGTGTAACAATGTTCTCAGGATATCTCAGGGCTCTTTCAGGTTATGTGTTTGCAAATATTATTGGCTTCTCCCTCTTTTTAAAGTTTTGATCTCTTCCTCCACAATGTCTTGCTGACCTATATGTGTTCCTCTGAATTCACTGACTACATATTCCATTTCTTCTAACTAACTCTCATACTTTTTCTAATATCATGCATTTCCCCCTGATTCTTCCTCTGATCAGTGTGGCCTGTGTCACCTAACTGATGTGATAAGTGCTTTGGTAGATGGGTGAATTACTATGTTGAATTGAGGAGAAGAATTAGTAATTCTACAAGCAAAGAGAAGCACCCTAAAAGATTTCCTAGATGACTTAGCATTTGAGAAGCTTTTAAGGAATGCATAAAATAGGAGATTGAGAGGGTACTGCGTGCAATGGGAACAGCATGCACAAAGAATTGGATGAAATATGGATACTGTTAGGAGATCCCCACTCCTCAGAGCAATGAATCTGCTTTCTTTCATTTCTTCTTGCTCCTTCCAGATATTAAGCAGTTCTAGACTCCAGGAGCAGAGCAGTGAGGGGAGGACAAATTTGTATGGTTTTAAATATGCACGTGAATAGGGGGTCTATCACCAGAGTGGCTTCCATCATGGGAGTTATGGTTATAACTCTCTTTAAAGTATAACACCTGGTGAAACAGAATTCTAGTCAAGGTGGCATTCCTCCTCATCAGCTGCCTTTATGTGGGGCTAGATATGAGTTCCTGGAGATTTACATAGGGCCAAATTATGGGGGGGGGGGAGACCTCTATCCTTGTGTTGTGTTGGTTATCCACATCAGCCTTTGCTGGAAGGACCTCATTTCCCCTATGACTTTTGTGATAACTATTGAATTCTTTTTTAATTCCACCCCTTGCAACTGGTCATTTCTCTATTGCTTTGGGAATAGAGGAAACATTCTATGCTCCCCAGCCCTGAAGTGTCACTGGGATCTCAAGGACACCATCTGAAGCCTGCCTACCTACTGTGCACAGCATTCCTTCTACTCAGGCACCAAGAGGATGTGGAAACCATGGAGCTCTGTTGCTTCCCCATAACTGGGGCACAGATTTGCCCAAACTCACCTGGATGGGTGTTTAACCAGGGTCTCTTCTCTCGATCATCTGATCCTATGAATATTATTTTTCAAGCCTCACTTAAAGGCTTTTAGCCTTAACTAAGATTCTCTTGGATTGCTTCCTCATAATAATCCTTTTATTTTGTCTTCTGATCCCAAGATTTTGAAATCCAAAAGCCAGAAGTAAGACTCTTTGTTGTTCCTTTTACTTCTTAGGAAATAAATAAATACTTTTATTGTTGGATTGGCAGTAGGGGCCTGATGGGAAGAAATATGAGTAAATAGAGAGGAAATAATTAATTTAGTCTTAGCAATTTTAGTTCTTACCAATTGAAGTATTCCACTTCATTATTCTATATTTCACCTTCTTTTGCCCTTTGATGAAACAATTTTTTTTTCTTCTGTCGCTAAGGACATCCTTCTTCAGTTGACCATGTTAAAGTAAGAAATGAGAATCTAATTTATTGAGTTATTCAGCATGCCATGAAAAGATCTTAAGAGTAAATTAATCAGTTATTCAAAATTGATGGACATATATACTCCTTTATGGGCTGTATTTAAAAGATTGTAAAAGGGCATAATAAAACTCACTCTATAATAATTAGACTGGGGCATTGTTTAGACAAGAACTTAGATGCCTTCTTTTAGTCCAGTTACTAAATCATAATATTGCAACTTTTAGTGTAAAGTCTAAATCATTAAACTAGGAAAATTAGATAAATGCTAGTATATTCCCCTGATCCTCCATTTGTAAGGCTTTCAACTTTTGTGTTTTCATTATAAAACATATAATTTAATGGTAATTTGATTTATTCTACATTAATTATATTTATAAATATTTCTATAAACATATCTCACAGAAATGCTTGAGAATTCAGTTTGTTGAGAAAAAGGTCAGAGAGCAGTATTTTAAAAATTGATTTCCCAAAGGAATAATTTAAGTAAAATGAGAAATAAGAAAGAGCCTGGGAAAGGTACTAAGTAAAGCTTTTGGTCTTTTTATTAGGCCATCATAACCAGATGGCTCCTTTATCAGAGTGAAATGTCTGTCTGGAATGAATCTGAGCCTTCATTAGAATAGAAATTGAATCTATGATGATCCCTTGGAATATAAATTTTACACATTCATTTGTTGGGAGATTCAGTCAAAAAATTCTTTCCATTTGATGCCCAAATTGATTCATAAAATTATTCATAATTTGTGATCAGTCATGCCAGAAGGCAGCAATGTTGTTGAACCTACATTTGATATTTTGGCCTGTGATCATACAGTAAGTTGAAAATTTTTTCTAATACACAATTTATAACCAAAGACCTAAAGCTTGCAGAGAATCCTAGATATCACAACAACTCCAACACTCTTTATAAAACATGTAAGCAAAGCAGGTTACTAAAGCAAATGACAGGACTCTTACCAGATGAATAAGCATATAAAATTGACTATTTGTGTAGACATGTACAAGCCTTCATCTTTTATTCACAACTTAAAAGACCATTATGTAGGTGCAGTAACTGACCTGACCTTCCTCATCTAACACAGGAGTCAGAAAATATTAGAGATGGAAAGAACCATAGACATCATTTCATCTAACTCCCTTGTTTTTACAGGCACAGAAATCAAGGGATCAGAAAACTTGTGAGAGGATACATGGTGAGCCAGACTGGGGACCTCACTTCCTGATCCCAGCCTCTGACCATTACAGCATGTTCATTTCCTTTACCTCATTTATTAAAGATGCAGACAGAAGAACAAAGAAATTGGCTCACCCTTTTAATTTTACTTCAGTTAAAATTTGCCTTATGATTAGGACTACAATGATTTTTGTCAGTATTCCAAACACTTCTCATTATTGAGCAAAGACCAGCTCACGATGTGCTCTCCTTTTTACCATACTGATTTTTCATGCATTCATTCCATATAGATAAAACTGCATTATTGCTATCTATTATATGTTTTTCCTGTAAGCAGTGAGCTATTTGAAAGTATCTTTCTAAATCCCTAGCATAACTCATGGCATGATGCATTTTTGGGGAATGGATACTATATTACCATTTTCTTGGTGGTAGTTGCCTTGTTTCATATTTGCATCTTTTGTACACATCAGGTGCTCAGGATGTTTTCAAAGAATAATGGAAAAAATGAGTGAGCTTATGTTCATAGAGGGCCTCTTTGTAGACTTTCTTAACTAGAAACAAGGATGGTTTTTAAAGTAATAAGCTGTGCGGTTCCTAGTTGCTAGTGCTGATGTAACACTATATGAATATATAAAAAACATGGTCCTGGAAATTATGTAACCAAGGTTAGAATGAAGTATGACCTAGTGTTTGAAATCAGGCCAAAAAATCTCAGAGAAAAATGTAACATGTTTCTTTAAGTGCATGAATCACTGGCCTAAGTTTCAGTTTTACTTGAAAATGGGCTATTTGGCTAATATGTTGAATTTTAACACCAAAATTTTTGTAATAAAATCAAAAATGAAGAGGAAAGACTAAGTTTGGTTGCCACAATTAAACTGGGGGAGATGGGATTATAATTTTAAACAGAAATAGGAAAACCTTTTCAAGATTTAGTAATCCCTCACTCCTCACTCGTTTTCTTATTCTCCTCTTTAGAACTTTACCTATGTAGTAATAGAAAAAAAGAAAAACAAAAGAGTGTTTCATTTTTGAGGGAAAAAAATGGTTGAGCTTTATCTACTTGGCCTTCTTCTGAGGTTTTATTGTAAGAAAGAAACCTATATAGTTATATGTACAGTTTTTGTTAGTTAATAGAAAATATTGTGGTCAAGATTTACATTAAAAACTTAAAATTTGAAGAATAAAATTATGTAAGAGAAACCATAGGCATCGTTTTCTCATCTACTGAGGAATGCCAGGTTGGTCCTCCTCTAGAGCAAGGGAAGGAGAGTACTATCTGTGCCAGATCTGTTTCTGTTTCCTTTACCATGTTATGTTACTTAATCCTCATCTAAGCCTGTGTTATTATTACCTTTATTTCACAGTTCAGAAAAACAAGGATCAGATTAGTGAAGTAATTTGTGGACAGCCATTAGTCTCTTGGCTATTTCTGTAGCCTCAAAGCCATTTTCTACCTCATCTTCTACCTCATTTGCTTCATTTGGCTACAAGGTATATTGGCTTGTCCTTGAGCATCTCAAACATGCCTTCTTCTGTGGCCGCTGCTCTTGGTTTTTTCTCTGCTCAGTGTTCTCTGTCCCTAGCTATTAATATGGTGGTCAGATCCATCTTTTCCTTCAGGTCTCTGATGACATGTCATTACAGAAAGGGCTTCCCTGATTTTCCCACATCAAACATCTTAATATCATATTTCTTATGTGCATAGTCTGAATATTTGTGTCCCCTTAGAATTAATTGCTTGAAATTTTAATCCTTAAGAGAATGGTAATAGGAGGTGGGGTTTTTGGGAAATGATCAAGTCACTAGGGTGAAGCCCTTGTAAATGGGCCTCCAGCCCTTTTTAAAAGAACCTAAAGAGACCCTTGGCTCTTCTACCATGTGACTAGAAGGTAATTACAGAGAATAGATGACTGACTATGTGCCAGAAAATGGACCCTCACCAGATATCAAATCTGCTGGTACTTGATCTAGGACTTCCCAGCCTCTAGAATCTCACATGAGAAATAAATTTCAGATGTTTATAAGTCACCCAGTTTAAGATATTTTGTAATAGCATCCAAAATACACTAAAATATGCCATTTTAGTAAGATGTACCATTATGTTGGGTACCATTTAAAAAATGCTGCCAGCTAGTCAATGGATGACAATTCTGTAAAATTTATCCTGATTTCGGAGATGTTAAAATGGGTGTGGGGGTGAGTCCTTATAATCAATGAAATGAAATAGCACTGCCTAGTTCTCTCTAACATTCCCTTTCTCTGGATTATTTCTAACTGTGGCATTTGTCACTATCTGACTACAATACAACTTGTCAACACTACAAGTTGAAACTAAATGTAGGAAATTTGTTTTATTCATGACTTGTTGTAGACATTGGCTAGATGCTCACAACACCCATCTTCCGTTCTTCCTGGATATTTCTGTGTCTCCTTTTCAGTTAGGTGAAGCTATGTGATGAATTTCTGGACAATGGGATGTAGCTATAAGTGACTGGGACTTCCCATTGTCCAAAAGTTTGGACATACCCTAGGCTTGTTGTATAAAATCATTCTTGTAGTTCTCTATATTTTCTCTCTCCTTCCTTATCTTCCAGTCTTGGGGAATGTCACAGTCACTGAAAGGGAAGAAGCCCATGTCTTTAAATGATAATGACAAGTGAATCCACCCCAGCCATTTTACCACATGGACCTTCCTTGGATTGTGATGTGAGTGAGAATAAATATTCACTGATGAAAGCTTCTGGAATTTGAATATGTTGTTATTTCAGCTATCTTACTCTAATACATTGATCTATTTGCCCTGTTCAAAACTGTGCCTGGGAAATTAAGCTTTTAATCATGTGTAAGGACAGGGAAATAACACAAACAGCTGATTTGTGGAGAAGAGGATTAGTTTTGACATATATATGGCATTTTTATGGAAGACAATATCTTGTATTTTCTCCTCATTTGGGGTGACTATTTCTTTTTCCAAAGAAAGTGAACAACCAGGTATACTGCTCAAGGTATGCCCACTAGGGTATCTCCCCCACTATCTTTTAGGGATGTCTTAGAAAGGTAATGTGGTGCTGCAATTGTCTATTGTACTTCTTATTATGCAACTCACTTGAGCCTTCAGAGCTGCTTTAGTCCATATGATATTTGATGATAGAGTGTTGCTGTACATTCCCAACTTTATGGCTTGATAGGTCACAGGATTCACAGTGATTGACAGGCAGTTCAGGCCACAAATTAACTTGGTGGCCCATGGTTAAGCATTCAGTCCTAACTAAGGCCTTGCAGCAGACCAAAAACTGTATCTCAGAAGAAGAGCTATCTGCAGAGGTTGGTAAGGTGTTTACCACTGTCCAGTGACATTAAGAGCAACTAGTCAATCTCATTAGTTTTCCAAACATTTTATAAAGTATCATATAAACAGTTACCCTTTACCTTGTTTCTTGGTTAAGAATATTTTACATATCCTTATTGCCAGATGGCATCACAAATGATCATAGTCTTAACATTGGAAATCTATCAATCTCATTAGATGGGAGACCCAATTCCAGAAATCCCAAAATCAGTACAGAAAATGCATCCTTAGTTTCTATTTCCTTTAAATCCTCTTGGTAATAAAATATGTATTAGTCTGGGTTCTCTGGAAAAATAAAACCAGTAGGGTGTGTGTGTGTGTGTGTGTGTGTGTGTGTGTGTGTAGAGAGAGAGAGACAGACAGAGGTTATGAGGAATTGGCTCACATGGTTACAGTTATGGAAGCTGAGGAGTCTCATGATGTGTAGCTGTCAGGATAGAGACCCAGGAGAGCCAGTGGTATAGTTCCAGTACAAATTTGAAGGCTTTGAAAACCAAGTTCCAATCCAAGTCTATATCTGAGAGCAGAAAACTGATGTCTAGCTTGAAGACAATGAGGCAGAGTCAAAGTCTCCCTTACTGTGCCTTTTGCTGTATTCAGACCTTCAACAGATTGGATGAGGGCCATCCACATTAGGAAGGGCAATCTGCTTTATTCATTACATCAATTTGAATGTTAATCTCATTCCAAAACATCCTTATATACACATCGAAAATAATGTCTGACTAAATATCTTGATACACAGTCAAGTTGACACATAAAATCAATCATCACAGTCTGTATTTGTGAGATCAGCCACTCATATACATGATTTTCTCACAAAGTCCAAGGCTTAATTTGAATTTTCAATTCTTCCTCTTTAGATTAGTGTTGTAACTTTCTGGGCATCTGACTGTTAACAAGATGTGTGAGATCCAGGCACAGTAAATGCCTATAATCCTAGTTACTCAGGAGAACAAGAGAGGAGGGTTGAAAGTTTAAGGCTAGTTTTAGCAACTTAGCAAAGTCAAAAAAAAAAAAAAGAACAGGATATAACTTCGTGGGAAACTGTCCCTATGTTTGAGAGGTATAAGTGGTGTGTGTGTGTGTGTGTGTGTGTGTGCATGTATGTGCATGTTTTAATACAAAGCTGCTCTAAAGGTAAGTATAATCTGTTTCAGAAAGCTGTTCAAGAAATTTGTAGACTTTTCTCCTATGTTTTTTCTTGTTCCCATATTTGGAGGAAGTGGCTAGGGCTGATCAGGGCGATGATATGAGAAAAAGAAAAACTGTTTTGTTTACCCCTTTCATCTTTGTATTGAAATGTCTGGGAAGTTTTGTTAAGGTTGTGGAATCTGAAAGACCTAAGAATAGGAGATTAATTTATTTCCTTTTCATCTTTCATGATTTAGCTTAGCTATTGTCTCCCTTGGGAAACACCTAGTAACGTTCCAAGGCTGGGCTGAAAGCCTGTTCCAGTGATTCTCCCAGCAACCCACGCTTCTTCCATGCATATAATCCCCAAGGGTGAACACAGCCCAGGGCAAAGTCTACATTTGCTTCAGCATTGTGTCTCTACAAGCCAACACGAGGATTGAAAAAAAATATTCAATAAATACATTTTAAACAAAAGAGTCTATGAGGCTCTTTGGACCATAGAATCAACACTGGAGGCTTCAATTAGTTCATGTCAAGTTTTCCTAATTTAAACTTGTTTTTAAAAAGCAGATGACAAAAAAAAAAAAATCAAACTACACTGGATTGAACATTCATTTTCAAATGATCCTTTTCTTATTTTTCTTCATTATTCCCAACCTACTCAGTATGAGTCCATTGGAATAGGCTCCCTTCTAATTTGTAACACATATTGAATAGACCTTTGGCACAGCTTCATAGTAATCCCTTTTATCTGCTAAAATTGCAGACTTTATCTTTCTTGGCTCTTCTTAGTTTTCAATTTAGAGTGTGGGCTTCAGGCCATTATAAAAGTTTCAGTTTTAAGGTGAAAGTTTGAGTTGATTGCCATCCTAAGATAAAACTGCATTGATTGGGTATTTTAAAGCTGTTAAGTGTGACCCGTACTTATTCTCATGAGAGAATAGATCTGCCTTCTAGAGTAAGAACTCAGTTCAGCTGCAGCCCTAAGGCACTTGGATGTTCCCTGTGGCAGGATGACAGGGCCTGCTAGGACCCATCTGGCAGCAATCTGCCTGTGGTAATGGGTGTAGAGGTTTGGAGTGGAGTGGGGAGAGTGAAGGGGGAAAGGGCAGAGGAAGCATCCTCCAGAGAGAATGGATTAAAGTGTGGAGAACTAGGACCAAGTGGAATATGGAGAGGACAATATTAATAAAAGCAACAACAAAAACAACAGCTACTGCTGTGCTCTTACAGATAGGCTAGACATATAAACAAACAAAAATGTCCACATTTATCTCTGTCACCTCAACCATGGGAATTTGCCGTTGTTTTGCTATTTCAATAATGATACAAAAAAAAAATTGATGAGTCTGGCATGAATAATCTTGTAGCACTAGAAACTCAAGAAATGACAGTGCAACATGATTCAGAAAGCAGCACAGTGCCTGGATCATGCCAACTGTTCTGAAAGTACTGGTTGAGCATCCTTGAATTTGGGATAACATGCACTTGAAATTAGGAATAAGAGGAAGAAAACTAGTTGCAAGATCAGAACCTGAATCTGGATGGAGAAGTGACCCTAACTGCCTGTGACCTAGGGCTTTATCAAGCAACCAGAAATAAATGAGTCAATAAGATAAATGAATCAATAACTGGATAACTAAAAAATTCATACTCAATAGTTACAAATTGATATTTTAAATTTATAATTATGTTTAGACTATCATATTTTTTTTTTCAATTAGTTCTTGATGTTTTCCTAAAGTCCCCCAAGTTAAATTATTTCTTTAGGAATTTAAAGAAATACTTAGATAACATTCACTGTGGTGATTGGACCACATTAATGCTTCCCCAGGTCTGGACAGGTAACCAGGTCACACACTCATAGTCTTCGTTCCCTAACAAGGGAATAAATTGTTATATTTTGAGCAATCAGTTAATACTGTCATTGAAATGTTTGGGTCAGCCAATAAGTGATTGTTAATACCTAGTTCTCATTGATAATGAAATTATGTACCTTTCCTTAATGGGTCTGTTTTAAACTTCTTTGCTTTAAGGGAAAAAAATTCTGTTTTTCTTCAAAATGCAATGTTATACACTAAGTTCAAATCCTTGACTTTTTTATAGTTAAAATTATTGCTTGGAGATACACATAAGTCATTTATTATCTCTATCACAAGGATTAGCCTTTTAATAAATATGTTCTCTCTTAATATTGCCTCTTTATATCATCTAAGCATATTGGAAATAATATAAAAAATGTTAAAAAGGCAAGGTAAATCACAGAACCGGTAAAGGTATTTCACCATGTTAGCAAACTATACATAAATCAAATGACTTTTTTCCTATTTCTAGTTTTCACTTAAATTGAAATCCACAAAATAATCTAGTTTAAATGAAATTCTTTGAACTCATTGAGAGCTTGGAGTCCATTCTGAAAATCTAGTTAGGTTAAAATCAGTTTATCTGCAAACCATTTATATTTCTGGTTCCTTCTAGAAAGTAATGGATCACTATTTATTAATGGCTCTGGGCCATTTATGAAAAATAATTTGCTTTTGCCTGCAAGATTGAGTTGATCAATTCCTAACACTGAACCTCATTTGCAGTGCATTGTGAACTACAATAAAATTGGAAAAATTAAATTGCAAAGAAAATTTCGACAAGACTCCTCTCCCCTTTTATTGTAAAGTACAGAGATGAATGAATAAAAATACCTAAAATGAAGTAGAGACATGTGTAAGAACAAATGGATTTAGTGGGAAAATGTATATGTATATGTATATATTTTTTTCAAAAGCCATTAATATATTTCAGTAAAGTGTTTCTTTATAAATTTCTTCCCCCTTACTCTCTTTTAGATTCGTCACTATATGTGTTCACAAACTGAACAATTATAGCATCTTACTCTTGACTCAGAGAGGCAAATATTACCATTCTACTATTAGCTGTTCAATACTTGACATGCCCATGGTTTTATAGTTGAGCAAGCTAATAATTAGACTGTAAACTCCAAGGAGTGAAGAAATTAAGGAACTGGTCCAAAATCATAATAACTGTCAGAGTAATTGTTATCTTTGTATTCACAAGTTCTTGGCTCTTACACACAAAACTTATCTTTTTTGGGGGGTGGTGGTGGTTTCAAATTCCTCTTGCCCTAATCCTATTTGCTATTCTCCATGCTAAATAGTTTTCCTCAAATAATTTCCATTCTAATTCACTGATATAAAGATCTCTTATTCTAAAACTGAAAATACATTGTCTTGAGAAAAAATTATTCTGATGAAATAAAAATGAAGAAACCTCAGGCATAGTTGATGGTCTTTATCAATAACATAAACCCTTAATTTACTCCTCTTTGGTGAGAAATGTACCCTTCACCTCCTCTACCTTCCCCTTTTCCCTTCTGACTTTAGAAGAGGAAAGTATAATTCCTCTTCCTCTGCTCATGGCAGGTACTAAGTCCTTGTCTTCATTGGTTCCCTTTCTTTTGCCTTTAAATATGCTCAAATTTCCCCACGCTGAAAACAGCAGCAAAGCCCCTCCATTATATTTTCCTCTTAAGCCATTTTCTGCTTTAACAATCTTCTATTCACTGCTGGGATTCTAAATGCATCCAAATAAGTGGTCTCTTCTTCCCCACCCATTTGTTCTTCAGCTCATGGAAATGTGTTTCCAGCTGGTCAGGCTGATGAGATGAGCTGGGTTCAAGGAGCAGGCTATATCCATAACTAAGAAAACGGCAAACAGGAAAATATTTTTTTCTCCAATGATGGGGTTCAGGCACAGCTTTGCGACCTCAAAGATCAGCTCCCACACTGGAAAGGGGAGCAAGAGAGGCAAGCAAGAGAGAGAGCACACCCCAAACCCCTCTATTTATTGGGGAAAGGACATTCCATAGAAAGTTCCACCCAAATAAGCAAGGGATTGGGTTTCAAAGGGTGGAGTCTTGCTTGGTGAAGTCTTGTGGTCAGCAAATTGATTGACATCTTGGCAAGTCATGCCCATTTCAGGTGCTGTGTGGGATCACACGCAGAGAAAGAGAAAAGGCACACTTGTGCCACATAGCCCAGTAAGTGCACAACACCAGCCCAGTAAGTGCTCAAATGCACATAGCTCACACACACAGCCCAAGGAGGCTCGCAACAGAAATGTGGTCTATATTCCAGTCACTTGACTGAAATTAGTCTGATAGAAATCAATGAAGACATGTGGCATATATACACAATGGAATTTTACTCAGCAATAAATGAGAATAAAATCATTGCATTTGCAGGTAAATGGTTGGCATTGGAGAAGATAATGCTAAGTGAAGTTAGCCAATCCCCCAAAAACAAATGCCAAATGTTTTCTCTGATATAAGGAGGCTGACTCATAGTGAAGTAGGGAAGGGGAGAATGGGAGGAAGAGACAAACTAGATAGGGAAGAGGGGTGGGAGGGAAAGGGAGGAGGCAGAGAATTAACAAAGATGGGTGAATGTGATAGACATCATTACCCAAAGTACATGTATGAAGACACGAATTGGGTGTCAACATACTTTATAGAGATATAAAAAATTGTGGTATATATGTGTAATAAGAATTGTAATGCATTATGCTGTCATTTCTTAAAAATCAATAAAAATGATTCTCAAAAAAAAAATCAATGAAGACACTTGTAATCCAATAATTGCATTCAATTTGCCATCTTGTTTTATTTGTCTGCAACATTCAGCATTGTCTATCAGATCCTGCTTTATTAAAATGTTTCTCTTCTGGCTTTATAAGCAGCTATATTTTCTTTGGTTCTCTCAGAGGACAATATTTTCCCTTTCTGTTTCTACCACTGTTATTTCTTCTCTAATGACACCTCAATGTCTATCATTAAATTTTGCATAAGGATGTGATATACTTTCTCCTCCTTCTGTCATTCTCACCCCAACTACTCTCCTGAATTTTGTAAAGATTTCCAACTATCTATTGCTCATTTTCTGCTCAATATACTTTGTAAATCTCCATCTTTAACCTGTCCTTGATAGAACTCATTATCTCCTGACATCTGCTCTTCCTAGATTTACTGTTCCAGTTAATGTTCATTAAACTGGAATTCAGGAGAAATACTAGACTTGGAATTGTCCTGGTGTCAAATCCTGAATCACGATTGGGTTAGTTTTATGATTTATATGTCTCTTTAGCTATGTCTCCACTTCCTCACATGCAAAATAATAATGATAATACTATCCAGAATTTAAAAAGTAAATGAAGCTGGGCATGGTGGTGTATACCTGTAATCCCAGCAACTCGGAAGGCCGAGGCAGAAGGATTGCAAGTTTGAAGCCAGCCTCAAAAAAAACTAGGTACTAAGCAACTCAGTGAGACCCTGTCTCTAAATTAAATACAAAATAGGGCTGGGGATGTGGCTCAGTGGTCGAGTGCCCTTGAGTTCAATCCCTGGTACCCACCAACCCCACAAAAAGTAATGAAGATTAAAAGCAAAAGCATTTACAAAAAGCCCAATTGGTTTCCTTTCCTTCTTTCATTGCCTTCTTCTTGTTGAGGAAAGGGATCATCACACAGTAATTAAAATCAAAGATGAATTTATAAGTTTCTTAAGTAAGGGAGGGTGATGTTAGCAAGGAAATTTTTTAGCAAAGCAGACTTTGGGGCCAGGCACGGAAAGAAACTGACGGATTGATGAGGAGGCATCACAGGGTTTGGAAGATTTTCAGGGATGGGAGTGGCCAAAATCAACTGTAGAAGTATGGTAATCAGGTCAGACTGATTGGCTGACTCTCAGAAGTTTATTCACAGAGGGAAGTTGTCATAGATTGATTAGTGGTTTTTATCTCACTTGGGTGGTTACTCACTATCATGGCCTCAAGTGGGGAGAAAAAGTCTTATCCCAGGAGTATAATATCTTTGTTTGCTTTTTGTCTCTTGTTCTTTTTCTCTCCATCTCACCCAACTTTCAATTGGTCAACAATCTTGCTCATCAGTTTCCACTGTCTTTCAAAATGCACTCCCAGTGTCTGTCTTCCTGATGGTATCCTAATCCATGCTCTTATCTTCTTTTACCTCTGCTTTGGTAATGGCCTCTGAATGTACCAACCCAGTCCCCAATTTCAACCCTTTCTCCACACTGACATTACAGTGGGTCACCTAAAACACAGGTATGATAAAGTCATCACTCTAATTAAAAGCCTTGATGATTTCATTGAATTAAACAGCACCATTTCTCAGTAAAAATATTACCTGGGAATTAGAATGAGGATTCCTAGATCCCATGGAGTTGAGTTCCCAGGATTTGAGTTGTAATAGCTCTCCGAGTGTGTTATTATATATACTGAAATTTGAGAACCACTCACCTACAGCCTACAATACAATTTGTTTAGCACAAGCAACCCCAATGAACTGGGTTTCCAACTTCAGATTTTGAGGTTCTCCATATACCCTATATTGTGGTCACACTGGATTACTTATTATCAGTCATATACAGAAACCTCTCCTGCTGCCTGTGTACATCCTCCAGCCTAAAATATCAGTTTACCCTCTGAAGTCCTGATAATCCATGATGACCAGTTCACATCTTCTAGAAACCTGCATTTTCCCAAGATAATCATGACCTCACTTGTGTTCCTATGCCTTCTTGCATGCTTTGTAACTTCGATGTGTGGAATTAACTGCCTTCTTATCCCTCTAGTGGAGCTGCTTGAGGGTAAGTGATGAGTCTAAGCCATGTGTGTATGGCCACTGTTTAGCCTGATTCCAATCATGTAATACATGTTGACTGTGTATTTCCTGAATTAAATTTTTTTTTAACAGAAATAAATTTAAAAAAAAGAAAAAAAAGAACACTGGAAGAATCATAGACTGTCAGAGCAAGGAGGTAATAGTATATCCTTATTGTTTGTAGATGTATCTAAAGACCAGAGGTATTCACTTGTGGCATACAAATTTACTTTTAGCCCTAGAATTCATTAGAAATAAAGATTAACTAAAACCCAGTCACCTTTTAACAGAGAGTTGCTTGTATTTTAGATTGTTCCTTTGATTGGAAGTTTTAGGATTATTCCAGAAGATTATAAATCCATTTTCAATTCAGGTTTATTTGAAATGGCCTATTCAGAGCCCAGAATAATGCCTAGTTAAATGATTTCTTCTCATTTGATTATTTTCTTCATTAAAAAGTAATACATGCTAATATCAGACTGGGAAACAACCCAAGATGTGCAAAGTAAAAAATAAAACACACACACACACACACACACACACACTCACACCTCTCTTGGCTCACAGTTTCATCAATCATCTTCCTTCATTTTTTATGCAGTAACTAATACTTATAACCTGATATGTATTTCTCTCACTTTTCTCTATGTTCATCTAAGTGTATACATGAACAGGTTTAACAAGCAACTTTGTTTATTGTTAATGGAATCATGTTATACAAAATTTGAAATTTACTTTTTTCATTCAATAGAACATTGTGAATATTCCTTCAGTCAGTAGCTGGAGATCTAAATTGTTCTTTGTAAGAATTAAATAAAATGTCATAGTATGGATATATACTATCTTCTACTCAGCCATTTCCCTGTTGTTTAACAGTCATATTGTCTCCATTTATTTTTTTCTCATGAGCCCCAATACTGCAATTAAGATTCTAGTCTATTGTTTTATGTACTATTAGATGTATTTATATAGATGAGATTACCAAGAGTTAAATAGCTTTGTCACAGGATATGTGTAATTTTTAGTTTTAATAAATAAATTATGTGACAAGATGTTAAGCATCTCCTATTAGGTTTAGAGGTACTTGAATTTTCTCTTTTATGAGCTGTATGAACATATCCTTTGCTCATTTTCACATTGATTTGTTCTTTTAAAACAATACTTTTTAGGCGCTCTTTTGACTTTTAGATATGTCACTGTAATTTCCCTCCACTTCTTGTTTATCTTCTTTCATTGTTTACACTATCTTCACTCTACATTTAAAGATTTTATGTATTAAATTATGCTTATCTAGTGATTTTGGATTTTTTTTCTTTTGGGTACCAGGGATTTCAGGGGCATTTGACCATTAAGCCACATGCCAGCCCTATTTTGTATTTTATTTAGAGACAGGGTCTCACTGAGTTGCTTAGCACCTCGCTGTTGCTGGAGCTGGCTTTGAACTCAATCCTCCTGTCTTAGCCTCCAGAGCTGCTGGGATTATAGGCATGTGCCACTGCACCCAGCTGACTTTGTATTTGTTTTTTGTTATCTATTTTTATTCCAGATTTCTTTCCATCTCCCAATTTATGCAACCTTTTATTTTTTTCTACTATTTTTATTGTTTTACTTTGCATATTTTATTTTGCACTCAAATTGGATTGGTTTTCACTTCTTCTAGATGGATAGTCAATTAGATCAACAGCATTTGTTATGTAAACTGTTTTTTTCCCACTAAATTGAAATGTGACTTGTGATACATATTAAGTCATAACATTCACAGAGAAAGCTATTTAGCGAATGAATGACAGAGACAAGAGGAATAGACGGGACAAATGTAGTACTTGTATAGTAGTGGAAGTGGAAACAGGGATGAGGAAGGAGAGAAATTGGTCACCATTATAACTTCATTAATGTGCATAATGCTCTTCAATTTTCCAAATTTCTCCTTGGATTATGTCATTTTAATAATACTTTGTTCCAGAAAAAACTAAAAATGTTTTGAGGCAGTAGAAGTTCATAATATAACATGCTTTTTTTAGTTACTAAAAATATTTTTAAGTTTTCTTTTACAAAAAGATAATATTTTAAATTTGTTAACATTTTCTGAAATGACAAGTGACTGCCATGAAATTCTACCAGCAGATTTTTTTTTAAAAAAGAAAAATGAATATATTTAATCTGTCTACTTAGAATTAAGTGATTTTTAATGGTGAGAAAATACCTTCTTTTCAAATCCTAGTGCAATATAGAGATCACTTCAGCTTTGTTCAATTGTTATGTCATTGTGTTGCTGAATGTGTCTATTTTACTCTCCATCTCATAGAGGTCAGTCATCCTTTGGTTCAGGAAGATTTCTTCTCATTTCTTTTGTCACATCTCATTTTCTTTTTCTCCCTTTTGGTACACTGAGTTTGCATATTCTGAAGACCTTTAAGTATGTCTTTCAAGTCTTTTCCTTTTCCTTTATGGTTTTCAATTTCCATGATGATTTTACTCTACCTGTGAGACACTCTGCTATCTTATCAGAAATTATCTTTTAAAAGAATCTATTGATATTTTAAATTTAAAAAAGCTCTTTTAGCATCCTAAATATATATTACCTAAATCAATGAACAAAGAAAGAAAGAATGTTTTCTAGTTACGATTGCGTCTGCTATTAGACAAAGCTTCATAGAAACCTGAAAAAAAATTTAAACTGAAAGAAACTTTCTAGTTCTTTCTAGTTCCTCTTTCTTTTGAATCTCAAATTGTTTCTATTTTAATCCCAGTTAGTTAAACAACATGAGTAATTGGGAAAAGGCTGAGTCCTAGAACCATTCTTACTGCCATTTCTATCTAGAAGAGAAAAATGGGTGAAGTCTAGCATGCCCTAGATCACCCTGGAAATCAAAGCTATAAATTGGATAATGATATTCTATTTCTTTATTTTATGACATACTGAGTCAAGGACATGTTAGTGGCATAATTTACCTTTCCTTTCAACTTCTAGAAATGTGTTTCTTTATGAAATATTATCATGAAAAGGAACAATTTTTAAAATGAAAAAATGGCCCATTCTTCCTAGTTGTGCTTATTCAATGAGAAGGGCAACATAAATGTTTCTGAATCATATAGAATCAGACAGAAAATGGTACATCTAACATGTTCATTTCTTCCCATGGAATTGGAAACATGAAGTTCTGCTCTTCCCTTTAATGGCAGCTGCCTTATGCATCCTGGTGGGGTCAGAACACTTTATCTCTTGTATCAATCATCAGTGTGATTGATGAAACAGAAATTTTTATATTTTCTTCTTTAATGTCTTGACTGAGAATTCTCTATCTTTGTGATATCTAGTGAAACCTGTTAGCATGCAATTTTTCTAGTGACAATGCCTTGCAATATGGATTCTTTTTATTATTTTATCTCAGTGTGTAACTTTACTTGTACATCTTTCTTTAGGATAAAAGTATTTCTTCTGCCAATATGTCATAGCATGTAGCTAATTGTTTTTGGAAACAATGCTTAAACTTTTTACACAGCCAAGTCACCCACGGTACTCCTTAAGCACTAATCATTTACATTTCCTTCAAAAATAACACAATTCTTATTTAGCATCTTCACTAATGGATTTAGTTCAAACTCTGTCATGGGAATCTAAAAGTTTACTTTGTAAAGTTGCTTAGAAATCTAATTTTTATGTTGGAAACCTTTCTATAAATACAGAATTAGGACTATCGTGCTGGGGCTCAGACCCAGGAAAAAGATCTGGGATCCTGGCAGGTGAAAGAAGATGCAAGATACAGTTGAGATAATAGACATGCTTTATTTGGAGGCAGCAATAGGCCCTAGTCAGCTCTCAGCTCCAGCTCCAGCCCCCAGCCAGATTTAGCTCCCAGACAGTTCCATTGGCTTTTTTTATGGAGACCAAAGAAGGTAAAAGGCCAACAGGTAACATCAGTGGGTGCATACTCATAAGCAAATGTTTATGACCTTGATTACATATGGTAAATCAGAGTGTTTATGACCTTGACAACACACTGAAAATAAAATCCAGTGGAAGCCTGGCCAAGGAAGCTTAACTACAGCCATTTGGTGCCTTCTTACCTACAAGGACATTGATTGATGTAAGAGGCATTATTAAAACATGATAGTCCAAAGAATCAAATGTACACAAATCACTTTTGATTTCTATACAAAATCTATATAAATTCTTATATTCATTCATTTACCAAATCTAACTTGAGTCTTTACTATATCACCAGGTACAATCTTGCCTCTGGATATAGGAGGATCTATGGAATCTGGTTTGCTTATCTCAGAGAGTTCATGTTTTGGTTAAGAAAATAGTCTAACAAATAATTCAGCAAGGATGAATTTAATAACAGAGATACAGATGGGTTCAGCACTAGCAAAGAGAAAGGAATGGTTAGTTTTGCCTTGGGCAGAAAAGAGGCATCTGAGAATTTTTGTTGAAAGGGTAATAGTAAAATTAAAGCCTGAAAGATAAATAAGAATTCCTCTGGTGGACAAAAGATAAAAAGAAATTCATTCTAAATAGAAAGAAGAATATGTCCAAAGACTGAAAAAGTATGTTATGTTCTAGGAAATGAAAGTAGTTTAATGATTTTTGAGAATAAAATTTGAGGTAAGGAGTTGCTGAAAATGAACTCAAATTGATATAATGGAGTAAATAATGAAGATGGATATGAGTCTCAAGACATTTTTATTGTGGAATTTACTTTTCAGAAAATCTAACTATAGTGTAGATACAAACAAAATGGTAAGATAATCCACAAAGGTGCATTAAAATAGGAACTGCAAAGAAGTTGGACAAATCTATGAAGTTGTCTATGACTTGTTTCCCCTGGGTATTTTGGGAAATCACAAACTGCTCATGAATCTATACATAAGGTCAAAGAAATTCATGAATAGACAGTGAAATTACATTTAATTATAAGTAAAACTCAATAAATATGATGATAAGTAACTACAATACTAATATAATGGTAAGATTGATATAAATTTTAATTTTAAAAGTTTGATTTTTCAACTCCAATATAAAATAATTAAAACAAGTCCAGTCTAATATTTCATTTATTCATCAATCAAGGGGCAATATAAGTGTAGAGTTAAAACTCAACTGAGTTGCTGTATGTTAGTCAGCTTTTCATCACTGTAACAAATACCTGAGATAATTAAATGACACAGAGAAAAGGTTTATTTTGGTTTTTAGTTTTAGAATCTCCATCCCATAATCAATTGGCTCCATTGTTTTGAAGCCTGTGGTGAGGAAGCACATCATAGTGGAGAGCATGGGGCACAGCGAATCCACCCACCTCCTATCTGGGAATCTCAAAAGAGCAAGAAGAAGAGAAGAGACAGAGGCCTCACAATGCCCTTTGAAGACATGTCCCCAGTGAGCCAAAGACCCCACCTCTTAAGAGTTTCCACTATGTCTCAATAGCACTAAGCTGGGGACCAACTCTCCAAAGCCCAAGCTTTTGGAGGGATTTAAGATCAAAACCATAACACATAGTAATTTGGTCCATATATGACGATTGTAGAGACACTTGCTAATTTGAAAGTATGTTTTGAGTTTTTCTAAAGGTCCTTAAGAGTTCAGGGAAGGTTAGGTGCTGAGAGCCACGGCCGAGTCTGTATGGTCCCTGGCATTTTGCCAACAGTATTGATTGACAGGCGAGGCATTACTATCCGCCTCTGCCGCAACTTTTGAGTTCTCGCACTATTTTGGAGTTCTCGTGGGGATTTCCGGGGATTCCCCGAGAGTTCCCATTGGTTGGGGAAGTGCAGGAGGAGGGATTTCCGAGAGAGATATTTCCGGCTGGGGGTTCCTGGAGAAGCCTCGTGGCGTTCGGGAGGATTCCCTGGGAGCTGTGTGAAGTGTTTTCCTGCAGTTTAAAAATAAAGTTTGTTCCTGCTTCAGTGGCTCGTGATTTGTGCCCAGCCAGACTGCGGCATTTGGTGGCCCTTGCGGGGAACGTCTGAAGCTTCGGGGTAAGTGAAATTGCTTGCCCCTAAGGGAAGGCGAGAGAATGGGTGACCATTTTAAACAATGTGTTCTTGTTTTGATTTGTTTTGTGTTTGTTTCAAGCTGCCTATCCCTAGAATTTTCTCAGGCAGATTGGGAAAAATGGTTGGCTCAAGGTTTGAAGTTGTTCACCCCTGAGGAAGAGATAGAAATAGACCACAAATGCACATGTCAAGAAAATAGGAAAATTGATACAACGATTTTTTGTTCCGTTTTTGTTTCATTCTGTTTCGGTTTTGTTTTGTGTTATCTTATTGGGTTGCGTTATCTTTATAACAGATTAGAAATTAGTAAAAAACAAACTGAAAGAGTGTTAAGTAAATTGTTAGAGGTTCAGACCATGGAGAAAGACATTTTAGATCAAGCAAAAGAGAAGGTCTCTCAAGCTAGTCAGACAGAGGAAGAAAATTTAAAGGAAGAAAGCTTAGAGGAGAAACAGCTATTAGGGAAAAAGCTACAACAGGAGGCTGCTACTAACACCGTTCTATCACCAGAGGG
>NW_026000075.1:2989391-3002109 GCF_001458135.2 Marmota marmota marmota
TATATATATATATATATATATATATATATATATATATATATATATTTAATGATGATTTAAAGATATTTAGTAATGGTTTTCCCCCAGATTTTTTTCTTTAAAAATAAAGCCAAATAAATAGTCTAATTTTGTAGAACAGGAATTCTCTCACTGGCTAGGAAGATCAATGTCAGGATTTTGTTTACTGATGAAGATCAATGCTACAGAGAAAAATAATGCAAGCTACCATTTTCCCTTTGCATATATTTTCCCAAAATATTTCAGTTTTGCATAATAACTTGTGAGGTCATCAGGGAAGATACTATTCTTCACATTTTACAAGATGCTCAAATTCCTTAATTGTTTAGCCATTTTTCAAAACTGGTTTGTTGGAGACCACGAATAAGGTCCATAAGAATTAATGTGAAATTTCAGTATATAACAAAAATTCTGAGGTTTAAAGATCCATTGCATTAAAAAACACATAAAATTGACATTATTCCCTAGCAATAAAATGAAGGGGTTGAGTCATATATGTCTGAGGACTTGTTTATATTAATATTGTATCAATTATTCTATGATCAAATGGTGTGCTCAATATATGCACTGTTCCTATTGTCCAGAAATTTAGTGGGCCTTTATAGGTTATCATATTTGTTGGTTCAGTATATATTCCAAAGTGAAGGTCTGGGAATAACTCATCAATTTTATAATTCTCCATACCACTGACTCTGTAGATAAATATTTGGTTTGTAATAGAATAATTAACTTTACTATTATTAATTTATATTTTATAGGACAGTTCTTTCCAAGCATTATTTGAGATGACCAAATAATCATGATACCCTGCATTAATTGAGATCCTATTCTGCATCAGGATATAGACCCAAAGTGCATTATATAATTTATAACTCCAACAATGCTCTAAGGTAGGTAATAGGAGTATTCTTATTACCCTTATTTCACAGATTAAGAAACATAGACACAGAAGCTCAAATCACACAGTGGGACCAAATTCCAAGGCAGCTCTGGTTAACCTCAAGCTGCCTGCAATGGATCCTCTCTAATGTAAAGTATACATGAAATATAGGGTGGAGGGGGACTGGAAAACAGATGAAAAGCTTTATAAGGAAGACATAGATAATATAATTCCTTCATGATATCCAGCTCTTAGTTTCATGACAAAGCCAAAAATAGGAAATGATTTGAATTAGAAATACTCTTAATCTGACAAGTAGAAAATATATGTTCATCTTTTTTTTGACAGTAAGTTTTATAACTATTTCTCTCATACTTCCAAGTGATAAAGATACTGGGTAAGACAATAATCCATGTCTCTTACATAAGATTTTGCAAAAGAGGTAGACATTTTCTTCAAATAGATACAAGTATATTGCTTGAGATTTGCTAAACTTCTTGGTGTGGTGATTTGCCATTTTGATCAAATATTGGAATATTTTTAGCACTCCTCTAAATATTGTCCTACCTCATTCTCAATCTCTTTGTGCTCACTGGACTCGAATTTCATGTATTCTGTATGGCTGATAATGTCTCATATGTTGCTAAGACTGTGTGTGTGTGTGTGTGTGTGTGTGTGTATGTGTGTGTGTGTTTCAGTTTGGGTGATTGTATTGACAGTACTCTAATTAATTGTTTTATTTCCTTCTATTGTGTCTAGTCTACCATTAGTCCGATATAACAATTTTTTTGAGTTTCTATGTTATATTTTTCACTTCTAAAAGTTTCATTTCATTCTTTTAAGCAGTTTCGTAATCTCTCCTGAAATCTCCTCATTCTTCTCACACCATATCCACTTTTTTTCTTTTATGTGTTAATGTATTCCTCATGGTTATTTAAAAGTCTTTACTAATCATAACTTCTTGATTTTTGGTGGGTCTCATTTTGCAAATTGATTTTTCGCTGGGCTGTGCATATCATATATTTCTATATATTCACTTGTTTAGTTAGATATATTTTTTAAAACTTTTATTTTTATTTAGTGTTGAGGATAGAACCCAGTGCCTCACAAATGCTAGGCAAGCACTCTACCACTGAACTATACCCCCAGCCCTTGTTCAAATATTTTTATAGCATATTAAATTGTATTGATATGTTGTAAAACACTGAATTTTGAGACCTTCCCCTGAACAGTTTTGTTCTTGTAACACTTAACTGAATCCGTAGAACTTTGGTTTATGCTTTATTCAGAAAGGTCTATTTAGGTTTTGCCTTTAATCCTAGTACATTTTTTTTTAAGCCAGGAATTGAACCCAGGGGCATTTAACCATTAACCACGGGGCTACTTCTCCAACCTTTTTATTTTGTATTTTGAGACAGGATCTCCCTATGTTGCTTAGGGCCTCACTAAGTTGCTGAGGCTGGCTTTGAACACACCCTCCCCCGCCTCTGCCTCCTGAGCCACTGTTAAAACAAATCTTGTAGTTGTAGAACCTAGTTTGTGTTCTTAACATGTGATTATTCAGTGATATTAAAGGAAAAACCAAAGGATTTACTAAGTATTCAATCTTGTAAGACAGAAATGCTAATCTCTCTATCCAGTAGTGGGTGGAAACTGAAATGTCTGCTCTGATATTCACGATACCTACTTTGAAACCTAGGACAGATTGTCCAAGTGAGCATTCTGCCCTTATGTTGTCCATCCCAAATGCTAATGAAATTTCTACTTTCTTTTCCAAGCTACTAGGGTCAGATATATTGCCTGAGTTGCTCAACAGAAGTGTTTTCTTAAATATGCCCCTGAGAGCTATTGGTAGGCCCTGGTGGGCCTGGAGTAGAAAATACAGAGCTAACTTTTTCCATTTGTCCTGTCACTGCAGCTCTGCCAGATGTCCAGCTGTAATGAATTCTGTATTTTCCACATTCATCTGTCACCTTGCCTACTAATTTCCCCAGGAGTCCCTGTAAACTTTGGGGGAAGCTGAAGTCAGGCTATGCCCTAGAAACTCTGTTCTGTTTATCTTCTCTTGGGAACTGTGCTCTAATTGTGGCTATATTGACTTTTCCTGCAGAACTAGATTTATTCTTGCAATTAGTTTCTTCAAAGGGGAATAAAATGTTTAGGAATATTTACATGGGTACTAGTCTATAAATAAGCACAAAGACATGACTAACATGAGAGTGGTGGCCTCTGTAGGGGAATGAGAAGATAGTAATTATAGAGGGGTTTCAGAGGATTCTGGAGGTACAGGGAGGGTCCTTTTTTAAAATTTGGATAAATTGTTCACTGGGTTATGATTCTTCGCACTATACATATTAATTTTATACACCCTTCTGTGTGTCTAACACATTTCACAATGGAGAAAAAACAGAGTGCTATATCAGAAAGTACCTTGTTGAACAAATAGTTACTGATGAGGAAATTACTGATGAGGAAATTTAAAAGATGCAATTAGTTAAAAATAGTATTCTTTCCTATGGAAACATAAAGCATGAACTTGGAGCTTGACTCACCAGCTTTCATTGCCTACCTCTGTCAAATTCTAGTAATGTGATATATAATATATAATCTGGACAGATTATATAATGTCTAGCTTGAGGAATCTTTGTTTTCCACAATTATAAAATGGGAATAAAAGGAAATTCTTTGCAGAATTGTTATAAGGAGTAATGAATTAGCATATGTAAAGTTACATCCAAGTATAGCATCTTGTATATAGGTCTTCAATAAACCTGCCCTCCAACTCCATAAATTTATTCTCTAGGTACTGGATGACAAGAGAGTAAAATCCATAGTCAAATACTTCATATTAATTATGAGATGATTTTTCAACTCAGCTTCCTTAGAACTTTGTTTTCATTTGAGAACCAACATTTACCCATGATTCCTCTTGTAATTACAGACCCAACAGCCTATTCAATATTCTTTAAAAACAATATTCCAGATACTTTCTCTAGTTCTTAAAGCACATGAAAATAGAGACTCAGACTCAGGCATGGGAAGAAACTGAATGGTTGAAACAAATGAATTGTGAAGAAAGGATCCACAGAAAGATTATAAGACATTCTTGCTGTTTTAATGATTCATATGGTTGAGTTTTCTTGTATTAATGGGTAGCAGCTCAGGAATATAGTCACGCTAAGAAGCACATGTCCATAAAACTTACTATCTTACCTAGAATGATTTTTGATGTACACAGAAAACATTTTACACAGGCTAACAAAGGCATGAAAACTTCTCTGGATTTTTTCCTGTTAAAAAAAAAAAAAAACCTTCAGAAACCACATAAGAAATGAACAGTTTGCTAATGAAGTTATCACTCTTAATTAAACCTGACACTAAAAGCCACCTATTCACTTCCTTAACGGTCTATTTTTGGTTCTGTTGTTAATCCTTCAACATGATCAGGCATTTTTCCTCAGTTCAGAGGTTCACATCCATATTCCTCATATAAACACCAAGTAGTAATTCAGAAACAGCTCATTTATATGCAGAAATGATCATTTGCTATTATCAGTGCAATAAAAGGTAAAAATGCAAGATTTAGGATTAAGCAGTAGATACTGAGCCCCAGAGTAGCAAAGGTAAACACTAAAATCGGACCTATCCAAGTTTGACAGTAGGCGCAATCATTCTCAAGCTCTACCACCTACAGTAACTAAGCTATTTAACTGCTCTCAGCATCTGGGTTCTCTTTTGTTAAGATGCAGGACTATTTGGGATTGAATGAGAAGGCTCACACAAAGGGCCTGGCAGAGTGCTTTCTTCTCCCTTGAAATCTAGATTAAGGCTGGAGAGCCATCTAAGGACCCCTGAGTTGCACAGGAACTTAGGTTAAACTGTTTCTTATTCTCTTCCCTGTTTAATTCTCATCTGCCGCAGTCCGGCTGCAGCAAAATAACGGGGGGGGGGTTGGGGGTGGGGGGGGCTGGGGGGGTGGTGACGAATAACTTGTGTAGGTTGATACAGCAGGAGTGGGAGCCATTTATTGCAGGACAGGAGCAGTATTTATACATTCCACACAGCTTATCTAATTAACATAAACTAGATACATCAGTCAACCAATCAGGAATCTCCACACTTAATGGCTCGCTTTTGTTACTTCTCAAACCACTCCCTCTGGCATTTTGCCAGGTACCATCCAGACTTGTTTACGAACTCTAACATTCCCCTGGCAAAATGCCAGGTGTTATTTTGACTTGTTTATAGACTCTAACACTCATCTGTACCATCAATAATGCTTCTATCTTGCAGCTCTCAGGACATACCCATTTACTGCCTTTGCTCTGCATCCAAACACAGAGCTGCCCTGGCAAATAAAAACTAGATCTTCTAGACTGGAAGCAGGAGAATTTTCACAGGGGGAAAACGATTTTATCTTTCAGCCACAGATTTTTGTTCCCAGATTGAATTTCTCCTTGAGAATTTCTCTCCCACCCCCTGATCAGGGACATTGTTTTGTTTTCTTAAAATATGAATCAAGTATTAAGAATGACTATATGAAGTCTCCCTAATTTTCCAATAATTCAGTGAACCCATTCATTCTTCATCAAATAATTATTAATTGCTAAGTGTATTCCAGGGTATTGTAGACATTGGGGATGCAACTTTTTTTCTTTTATACTAGGGATTGAACCCAGAAACACTTAACCACTGAGCCATATCCTCAGCCTCTCTAATTTTTTGTTTTGAGACATGGTCATGGTCTTGCTAAATTGCTAAGAGCTTTGATGAGTTGCTGAGGCTTGCCTTGAACTTGCAATTCTCCTGCTTTAGCCTCCTGAGTTGCTAGGATTACAGGCATACATGACCATGGTATATGGTGGATTGCAACAGTTAATGAACCAAACACCCAACATGGATCTCACATTCTCCCATAGGCCAGGAATTCACATTTAAATATAAGTTAACTATGGGGAAAAATGGGAAAGTGGTAAAGCTAGCATTGTGTAACTTTATTGCCTGAATCATAAATCGGACTTTCCCCCCCCCTCTTCAGCCTGTGACCTACACCAGAGATACTGTTCTTCAACATGTAGGAGTGTCCTTAATCTTGACACCTTCAAGTCCAGACAGGAAAAGTGAGGGACCCAGAGTTAGGTCTTCCAAAAATCAGCCCCTTGCCACTCCTATTTCCACCCGGGGAGGGCAAGGCTGGGGTCCTAATCAATGGCCCACAAGGCAGTACTATTTCCCCATCATCTCAGAGCAACATTACTGGAACACAATGCAAAAAGCTCCAAATGAACACCATCACTGCACACACAATGCTGCAGGGGGAACGTGAGGGAAATTGGGGTACTTCATCACATCCACACAAGTATATATGACATTTTAGTTTAGTTACAAGGTTTATCCTAGGAGCTACTGGTGATTCAGTAATACTGTGAAAAGACCTTTCTTCCTCTCACATAACAAGACTTGAAAATTCACGTATTTTGAAATTGACTTTGTTATGAAAGATTGCATACACACCCATACACGTACACTTTGTAATAAGACATATTGATTGACTTAGCAGAATCTGGTAGTGAGAATAATATCTTCTTCCCACTTATCTGGGTTAGTTATTATTTTTAGCCATACAAAGCTTTTTTTTGGGGGGGAAGGGGTTGAACTCAGGGGCACTGAGCCACATCCCCAGCCTTATTTTGTATTTTATTTAGAGACAGGGTTTCACTTAGTTGCTTAGCACCTTGCTTTTGCTGAGGCTGGCTTTGAACTTGAGATCCTCCTGCCTCAACGTCCTGTGCCTCTGAAATTATAGGACCTGGGCCATACAAAGCTTATTTTTTTCCCCTAATTTAATTTTATTTTTTGTAGGACAAATCCACTTTTTTTCATGGTAGTATTATTCGTAATAGCTCATAACTAGACATACAAACCTTTTTAATAATCAGTATATTTGCCTTGTGTGTGAATGGTCTTTTGATCCCTGAAAAATAGGTATTAGATAATTATGATTTCCTATTTTATCTTCAACTGAATTATCATTTGATGTATGTTGTATATATATTTTAGAGAATTATGCAAGAGGGACTTTCCCTTTATTTATATACTAAAGAAACAGTTTCATTTCCTGGAAAATATTTTTCTAATTTTAAATTCCATGGGAAATTGTCAGGTTCTATTATACTTGTTTTTCAAGTGGTAATGCTATTGGGATACAATTACTCTATGCATTTTCAGGTATACATTGAATTTGAGGGTGATTGAAAACTTTGGGTATTTGTGATTCTGTCAAGTCTGTTTACATTTCTTCCTTTTCAAAACTCATGAGAAGAGACCCAGATTCTAGAATAATATTATGAAGACACAATTTTTTCAGCTTTTTGTTTTATGAGCTTCTTTTCTTTTTCTTTCTTTTTTAAAAATTTTCTTTCTTTTTTATTAGTTATATATGACAGTAGAATTCATTTTGATGTAATTATACAAGCATGGACTATATCTTATTCTAATTAGAACCCCATTCTTATGAATGTACACAATGGTGGTATTCATTATGGTGTATTCATATATGTACATGGAAAACATTATTTTGGATACATTCCACTTTCTTTTTCCTATTCCCCTCATTTCCCTTCATTCCTCTTTGTCTAATCTACTGAAATGTATTCTTCCTCTCTCCCCCTTCATTGTGGGTTAGCTTCCCAATATCAGCCAAAATATTTGACCTTTGGCATTTGGAGATTGGTTTATTTTGCTTAGCATGATAGTCTATAGATCCACCCATTTATTGGCAAATGTCATAAAGTCATTCTTCTTAATGGCTGGGTAACATACTCAATATAATCTCTGTTGTCTACAATCAAGTGTCTCTTCTTCAGTTCTGAAGCTTTAAATTCCTCCCCATCCCTTATCCTGAGATGGAGCTAGTTCCACCCCTGATTCTATGACTTGTATGTGTTCAGGGTATTGTTCATTTACTATATCATTAATTTGAGGAGGAGGTGTCATAGCAAGGAAATGAGGAGCAGAATTTTCCCAATTTGGTCTCAACTGGGTTCTTGTCTCCTCTGATTTTTGTGATCCCTAAAATTAGAAAAGGCAATTATTTTTTTCTCTTTTTCTACAATCTGTAATGAACCTATACACGTTTCTTTGAATTTGCTGACTTAACATATTCTCTTTCCACTAAACTTATGCAGTTCCTTCCTCCAAAGCAATAGATCCTCTTCTAATCAATATGACCTAACTCTAATAATGTAAGTGATTTTTCAGACTTAAGGTGAGAAGATTGTTTTATAAATGAAAAGAATGTTCATTTTGTCTCTAATTTCATTCTTTTTAATCTGAAAAACTCTTTATTATAGAAATACTTTAATTAAATCCAGCTTTCGTTTATGCACACATGAACCAAAGTTAATTAATCTATTCTACATTAAGAATAGTGAATCAGTTGAGAGGAAAATCTATTTCAAGTATAGCATTTTCAATTACTGCCACAATTAGTATTTTGAATACTTCTGTATCCATTTTTATCTTAAAGAAAAACATTTAAATACTATTTTTAAAAAGGCAGAAATCTCATTATCAAGAAAGTAAAAAAAGATAAACTGCAGAATGGGACAAAATATCTACAAATCATACACATAATAAGGGTTTAATGGTACTCCCAGAATATATAAAGAACTCCTAAAATTCAACAACAAAAAGACTACTCAGTTTTAAAATAGACAAGGAATTTGAGTAGACACTTCCCCAAATAAGACAAATGATCTATAAATACACAAAAAGATGATCTAAATCATTAGTCTCTAGGGAAATACGTGTCAAAATTCCAATGAGGTACTACTTCATTCCTACTAAAAATAAAATAATAAATATGGCAAAGATACGGAGAAATTGGAACGTTCTTACCTTGCTAGTGGGAGCTTAAATGTTACAGTCACTATGAAAGCAATTTGGTAATTCTACAAAAAGTTAAACAAAGAATCACAACATAATCCATCAATTCCACTCCTAAGTGTATGTTCCAAAGATTGAAAACTGGGACTCAAACAGCTACGTGCATTTCAACGTTCATTGTAGAGCTTCTTCACAATAGTCAAGAGGTAGAAACACTCCAAATATTAATCAATAGGCAAATGAATAAACACATGTGGTACATGTGGTATATACATACAATGGAAATTATTCAGCTTTAAAAAGGAATGAAGTTCTTATAGGTGTTATGACATGGATGAACCTTGAAAATGTGATACGAGGTGAAATAATTCAGATAAAAGGACAATATTGTATGATATCACTTACATGAAACTTACAAAATAGACAAATTAACAGAGACTGCAAGAAGATTTAAGGTTGTTAGGGACTGGGGTTGGTTGGAGAAAAAGAAGAAAATATTGATTAATGGAAACAGTGGAACAATGAAAAAATTTAGGAAATAACTGACGATTGTACAATATTGTTAATATAAATATTGCCACTGAATTGTATCACTAAAACTGGTAGAACAGAGAAATTTGTGATATATATATTGTTTACTGCAATTTAAAAATTCAAAAAAGGCAAAGTTGTATTAAAGGTATTTTATTTTTTGCATACAGATAAAAATCAACATGATTGTGGTTGCTGTTAATTTAAAAAAACTTATTAAGTGTTTTGTTACATATTCAAATTTCCCCCAGCATTAGGATATGGAAATCACCTCCAAGAATTGTTTTGAAAATAATTTTCTTAGTATATCCACAAATATAGTTCAAAATTTCAGAATCGGCACATGATTTACATTATAGGCATGTGACATCAGTTTTTTCAAACCCTGTACGAGGAACTGAAGATGTATTTCAGTGGTACAGCATTTGTCTAGCACACATAAGGCCCCAGCACTGTCAAAAAACAAAAATATAACAAAAAAATATATGATGAAACTATTTTAACTGATCACTTGAATGACTCACATTTTTCTTAGCTAAGCAAAACTTTGCAAATCTATAAGGCTCCAGGAGCACCATAATTTACACTAACAGGTTTAACTGAAGAAGTAATTCAAGGGGAAGGTGGATGTCTTCATGAGCTCTAACGGGAACATAAACTTTCAAGTGGTACTCATGGGTGTTTTATCTTGGAGGAGGCAGTAACGTTTAGAGACAAATAGAGGCTTTCTTTTAAGAGAATTTGGATCAGTTTTAAAAGAATGATAACTTATGAGTTGTTTCAACTTTTTTTTCAGATCAGAGAATTATAATTCTGAGAGTAAATATGTTGTAGCCTTTGAAATTCCTTTGGATTAGCACAATGAAAATTTGCAGTTTTAAAAAATGTAAAACTATTCTTACTAGCAGGTGTAATGCCTTTAAAGTTTTCTCTTTCTTATTTTGCAAATAAAAATACTGAGCGATCTCAGGTTCAGATGCCCATTTTTCTGTATTCTGTCTGGTTTGTTCCAGAGAATCACTAGGAGCAGAAGAAATGAAGTACTCATTTTATTCCAACCTACCCTCCGCAACCACTGTCAGCCCCTGCTTGGTAAATCCTAGCTCATCACTGGGGCATAGCATTCTCCTAGAAAATTTGACTAATTCAAATGTTTCTCCATTATGTAAAAGTTGAAGCAGATGAGAAAGATGGAGAGGTGTTTGAGGCTTAAGGACTGATATTTTTCTCCAGTATTTTTTGCAAGTAACAAGACAAATAGGAAAGTCGTTGCTGGTACAAGGTATGCTTTAGCTGAGCTTGCCTGGTTTACAGGGTTCAAAACCCAGCTTTGCTCCCTACTTCTATCAAGAAGAAGGAATCTTATCTCGTATGATATTTTTCATTTCATGGATTTATTTAACCCTGGCTTTCATTATTTTTCTTATCCTTAGTTTATGCATCATTGTAATTATCCCAGGTATTAATTGTGTTTTCACATTTTAATAGCAATGAAATGAAGGGTTTTATTTGAAAAAGATAATTAAGTTTACAAATATTTACTACATGTTAAAACTCTTTAAGCATTTTATTCTGACAACCCCACTCTATTAGTATTACTAGCATACTCTCTGTATTTTCAGAAGAGGAAACTGAGACACAGAAAAGATCGAGACACAGCTTTATATGATAGAGCCAGGAATCTTGGCTCCAAAGTTCTTGGAACTTAATGCCATATTGTCATGATACCATTCTGATAATTGTAGTATATTTTAAATCTCTTTCTATATTATTTTATACTACATGGTTAATTGAATTCTTACTGATTGTATTATCATAGTACTACCTATTTTATTCATTCATCACATTTATCAAGAGCTCTCTATATAATAATTGCTGCCAAGGCTTCAGGGAGAAGTAAGGAGAAAAACTATATATGTATATGTAGATGTAGACATAGATAGATATAGATAGATAGATTTTTTTTTATAATGGGTAGATGAGTTAAATATGTAGAGATAGATTTGCTAAGAAGCTAATGAAACTTAAGCTTCATCTGCATGGGAAACTTCCAAAATCCTGGGAGAGAAACTACCCTGGGAATCACTGCTGGGTAGGAAAAATTGAACTGCTCAAGCACATTCTCACATAGTCAAAAGTTTTAGTACTTTTTGAAAAGTGGGTAGTTTAACTGTAATTGGTTAAAGCTAATGTCTATTTCTATCCTAATTTCCCTCTCTGTCATATTTTCTATGTCTGGGAGCATCAGAATTGCCAGGAATACATCTTTGAGATTCAACCAAAGGGAAGAAAGTTGGGAATACATTTAGTTTGTGGAATGGATTTATGTGGCTTGCACACATCTGAGTTATTGCTAACCACTTTAGTGGAAGAATAACTTCCAGGATACATTTTTAGTAGAAGCAATGAATTAGGCTTCTGAATTGTTCAATAACCCAAGCAACAAAGAAGCATTCACCATATTGACATATTGAGAAAACATTTTGCTTTCTTGCTGATTTGATATAAGAACTATGAAAACTGATGAAGAGAATATAGTTCTAGCACAAATTGGTTAAGGGTATCACTAAATCAAATAATATTTTAGGTTAGTCTCTGGACAGGAAAACATGAAATAATCTAAGATTATAGAGTTTACCTATAAAAGACACTGTATTATACAGGTCTTCCACAACATTACAGCAACTCAGAAAATGAACAGGGCATTGCCAGAAATAAAATCTGAAGCTGAAGGAAACTTTAAAATCCAGTTAATCAGGTTAGAGAAATTTATGAATAATTTTTCTATACTTTCTCTGAAGATTATATTAAAAACATTACATATTGAGATGTAATGAGAAGTGTTTAAAGAGTGTGAGCTAAAAAATAGGAAGGATCCATTATAATAGAATGCCAGGTAATTAACTGATAAAAATGTTATGTTACTTCTGGTTTCTTGATCCATGTGTAAGGAGTTTGGAGTTGACATTCCATTCCAACAAATGAAAAACTAAAAACTGCATAGTCGAAGGAGTCAACTACCCTTCTGAGATCCACAAGAGAGGTAAGGACACTGCAATCATTTCTCCCAAGACTGAAAAGATGCAGGGTGGGGATGGGGATGCATATACTAGAGCAGAGAATCAGAAGCAGAAACTTTCATGGGAATCAATGCTGGCAGGGTAGGAAAAATTGAATTGTAATTGATGAATTGCTAGAGGTTCACTGTGGACAACTCTGACAGTTAAAACCTCTAGGGAGGCTGGGTGCAGTGGTGCATGCCTAAAATCCCAGCAACTCAGGAGGCTGAGGCACAGGAGGATCGATTGTTCAAAGCCAGCCTCAGCAGATTAGCAAGGCACTTAGCAACTCAGCGAGACCCTGTCTCTAAATTTAAATTTAAATATATATATATATATATCT
>NW_026000075.1:3003008-3012516 GCF_001458135.2 Marmota marmota marmota
GGAGAATGGGAAAGGCAGCGGAGCACAACAGACACTAGTATGGCAGTATGTAAATCAATGGATGTGTAACTGATGTGATTCTGCAATCTGTGTATGGGGTGAAGGTGGGAGTTCATAACCCACCTGAATCAAAGTGTGGAATATGATATGTCAAGAAATTTGTAATGTTTTGAACAACCAACAATAAAAAAATTAAAAAAAAAATAAATAAAGATTAAAAAAATAAATATGTATTATATCTTGTTATTGTTGGATAAAGTGTTTTCTAAATTCTAAGTAGAAGAAAAATGACCGAGGTTAGGAGGAGGAAAAGGAAAGGGGGAGTACTAGGAACTGAATTGGAGAAAGTTGTATTCCATGATTGTATAATTATGTAAAAATGAACCACAATATTATGCAAAACTATAAGGTACTAATAAAAATAAAAACAAAAAAAAACAAAAATACTACAACAGAAATGAAAGGTGCTTTTGATAGGCTTAATAGTAGACTGGACATGGCTGAAAGAAAGAATCTCTCAGTTGGATGCTATGTCATTTAAAAACCTCCAAAACTGAGAAGCCATAAACGAAGACTGAAAAACAGAACAGAATATCTAGGGACTAGGGGACAGCTACAAAAGATACAACACATACATAATAGAAATAATATAAGGAGAAGAGAGTGAAGAATTAGAACACTATTTGAAAAAGTAATGATTGAGAGTTTCTCCAAATTAATGTTAGACACAAATCATAGATACAGGAAACTCAATGACACTAAGCAGGGTAAGTGCCAAAAATAAATTTTCAAAAAACCTACAAACTTAAAAACTACAGAGGTATTTATAATATGCTATGAGTGATATTTTTTGGCTATAAAATTAAGGATAGCAAAAAGGCCTAATTAGGCATCTTGCAAGACCAACGCTATATGTCATTTAATGATAATAACAAGGCCCAGGGGACTTTTCAAATCTCTATGACAACAAGACCTGGGGACTTTCCAGAGACCCTAACAGAACAGGACTTTTCAGACTCTCCTAGCAACGAGGTCTAGGGATTACTGGGTTTCTATGGCAATGGGACCTAAAAATCCCAGTTGCCCAGATATAACTTTTATGAACCTTAGACAAAGCTTACTCTTGTGAGAATGGCTTAAACTCCCTTAATGAGAGAAAGACCCAGCTGGTAAAAAGTGAAAACAGATATAAGAAAAGGAGGAAAAGTCTCAAACTTTGAGAAGGGGCTCCAGACAGAGTCCCACCCAATTAGTTAGGCATCTGACCACTGACCAAATCTGGCCCATGCCACTGGCCTGTTCCTGCTTTCTGTCTTACAAAAGCATTGCCAGAGTAAACTGCTTGAGCATTGATTCATCTCACTACTCATCTGTGATGAGAATTAAACTGAAGAGGAGGAGTTGCCTCTGAGGAAGGGAATTGAGTAAGAGCACACAAGAGCTCAAATCATGACAGCATATCATTTTAAACTATGGAAAACCAGAAATGAAAAATAAAGGATCCTGAAAGAACCCAGAAAGGAAACAAAAAAAAACACATTAACTACAGAAGAAAAAAGGTCAGAATTATATCAGATTTCTCCTGCTATGATACCATGCAAGAAAGAAGAATGTGAAGTGAAATATTTTAAGTGTGCTGAGAACAAAATTACCAACCTAAAGTTCTGCACCCTGTGAAGTTATCCTTCAGAAGTGAAGTCAATAGGGACATAGTTGAACTTGACACCACCATCACTCTGCTGTATATGATTGACATCTAATTGACTCCTTCATATATAATTGTACAGCAGGAAAGTATACTTTATTTTCAAGTTCTCACGGAACATCCACCAAGACAGAGCACATTCTAGTCTATAAAATATCTTAACAAATTTTAAAGTGCCTTCACCTGTGCAACATCAACAAATATCACTCCAGTAGGGGTGACTGGAAATGGAGAAAAACACAGATACAAAGAAAACACAGATCATTCTCAAGTAAAGCTGGGGCCCCGTGGGACACTGCACTCTGATGGGGGAACAGTGACCCAGAACTAGCTCCACAAGTTAATTATATAGGATATCATGATTCGGAAGTTAAACTATAAGGGCATTGTAAATTGTTTAAGACTTGTGAGTAAACAAGAGGCTTCTTTGGGCACTAAAAAGTTACAGAGCTATAAACATTTCGCCTCTATCCTGCTGACCTGGGAAGCCCATTGTACTGGAACTTCTCATAACTGTTAGCCCTGTGTCAAGGCTGCTAACATCCTTGTCTTTTGACAAGGAATGTTTCCCAGGCTTGGCTTTGCAGGATCAGCCAGTGACCAGGGGCTCATCTGCTTTCCACATTAAAGAATAGAAATCATACATTGTCTGCTCTTAGACCAATATAAAATTAAACTATAAATTAACACCAGAAAGATGGAAGAGAGATCCCAAGATACTTGAAGATTGAACAACACACTTCTAAGTAACACAAGGATCAAAGAAGAAACCCAAGAAATTTTAAAATATTTAGAATTGGATGAAAATTAAAATACAATTTATCAAAATTTGTGAGATACAGGAAAAACCCAATGTTTTGAGGGAAATCTGTACGTGTGTGTGTGTGTGTATGTATGTGTGTGTATTCAGTGTGCAAGTGGAATTTATCCCAGGAATTCAAGGCTGTTTCATCATTTGAAAATCAGTTCATGTAAAAAAATATATATATTTTTGTGTATATATGTATATATTATATGTATATATTAGACAAGAAGAAAGATTTTAAACTAATATTCTGTTTCCACTTTAATAAACCAGAAAGAGAAAAGCAAATGATATTCTAAGTAAGCCAAAACCCAGGAATAATAAAGATTAGAGCATAAATTAAAGTAAAAATTGAAAATCAGTAGAGAAACAAATAAATCCAAAAGCTGGTTCTTTGAAAAGATAAATAAAAACCAATGAGCCACTGGTTAAGCTAATTAAAAAAAGAGAAGATAAAAATTGATAACATAGAAATGAAAGGGCGCATAATCACAGACTCCATGGACACTAAAATATAATAAAGAAATACTATGAAATACTCTATGCCCAGAAATTTGATAAACTAGATGAAATAGACCAATTGAAAACAGTCTGCTGAATGTACACAAGAAGAAAGTAAAGCAAAATAAGTTTCTATCTATTGAGGAACTTGAATCAATAGTTAATAACCTTCCAAGACAGAAGCACCAGCCTACATGGTTTCATCAGTGAATTCTATCAAACATTTAAGAAAGAATTTTTACCAATTTTCTACATTTTTTTTCTAGAAGCTTTAAGCACAGGGACTAATTTACTAACATTCTGTTAGGCCAGGATTACTCTACTGAAAAAACAGATAAAGGGAATTGCAAGAGAAGGAAACTATGTCCAACATCTCACAAACATTGATGCTGACATCCTCAACAAAATAATAACAAATTGAATCTAAAAAATGTATAAAAATAAGTATATATAATGACCAAGTAGAATTTATCTCAGGATTTCAAGGCTACTTCATCATTTGAAAATCAACTAATATAATCTCTCACATCACCAAGCTAAAAAGAAATAAATCACATAATCTTATCCAAGATGCAGAAAAAGCATTTGAAAAAACCCAACACCCATTTATGACAAAAACTCTCTCATTAACCTAGAAATAGATGAGAATTTCCTCAACTTGATAAATAACGCAAGGAACAGGCACAGAGAAGGAAGAATAAAACTGTCTTTGTTTTCAAATAACATGATTATCTGTGTATATAATTCAAAATGATTAACAAAAAAATTCCTAGAACTACTAAGTAATTATAGCAAGGTTACAGGATACAAGGACGATATACAAAAGTCCATCACTTTCCTTTATCCAAGCAATGAGGCCAAAAACAAAATAGCATTTATATTAGCAATCTCCTAAATAAAATGTTTAGGTATTAATCTGGCGAAATAAGTACAATATCCATTTGAGGAAAAATATGAAACTCTTGATAAAAATAAATCAAAGAAGAACTAATAAATGAACTTCACAAAAATTAACTAAAGATGAATCATAGATCTCAATGGAAAATGGAAAAGTACACAACTCCTAAAAGATAACATAGTCTCTGTTCATCAGTAAGAATACACAATATTGTCAAGATTTCAGTTCTTCCCAATCTATAGAGTCAATGATAGTAAAAAAAAAATAGCTATTATTTTGTGAATATCAACAAGCTGATTCTAAAGATTATATATAGAGGAAAATGTCCTAGTCTGGCCAACACAATATTAAAGATGAAGATCAAAGTTGGAGAATTGACATAATTCGACATTAGGACTTACTAAAACACACAACACTCAAGGCTGTGTGATATTGGCAAAATAATGGACAAATAGATCAATGGAATAGAGTAGAAAGCCTTGGAATACACCCATATAAATATAATCAATAATTATAATCAAGTGATCTTTGACAAAGGAACAAAGGATCTTCAATGGAGAAAAAGAGAGTCTTTTCAAGAAATGATGCTAGAATAATTGGATATTCACATGCAAAACAATGAATCCAGACATTGATCTTACATCCTTCACAAAAATTAACTCAAGATGGATCATAGATCTTAATGGAAAATGAAAAACTATACAACTCCTAAAAGACAACATAGGAGAAAATCTTGGATAACCTTGGATATGTAATGAATTTTTAGATAAAGTGCCAAAGGTATGATTCATGAAAGAATTAATAAAATGGATTTCATTAAAGTTAAAAACTTCTGCTCTGTGATAATACAAACTAACGAGAAGATATACCACAGACAGGAAAAATATTCACAAAGGGCATATATGATATGGAACTGTTATACAAATAACTCTTAAAACCCAGTAATAAGAAAATAAACAAAGTTGATTTTAAAAATGAGGCTAAGACCTTAACAGATGCCTTCCCAAAGAAGATATACACATGGCTAATAGGTATATGAAAAGAAGCTTCACATCAGGGAAACACAAATTAAAACAATGAAATATCACTTCACTGTAGGTTCTTGTACCACTGTACCTATCAGAATGGTCCAAATCAGAACACTGATAATATCAAATATTGGCAAGAATACAGACAACAGGGACTCTCATTCAATGCTGGTGGGAAATGCAAAATGATACAGCCACTTTGGAAGATATTTCTTATAAAACTAAAACTATTCTTACCATACAATCCAGCAATCAAGCTCTTTGCTATCTAGGCAAGGTGTTGGAAACATACATCTCTACAAAAATTCACACAGAGATGTTTACAACAGTTTTATCCATGATCGTCAAAACTTGGAAGCCAACAAGATATAGTTGAATGGATAAATAAATTGTGCTACTTCCACATAATGGAATATTTTTCAGCACTAAGAATATACCATGAAAAGTATAGAGGGCCCTTAAATGCTTATTAATAAGTAAAAGATGCTAGTCTGAAAAGGCTATCGTGTATGATTCTGGTAATATCACATTTGGGAAAAGACACAACTAAAGACAAGAAAAAGATTAGTGGCTGCTAGAGTTTCAGGAGGTAGGAGGGAGGAATGAATATGTAGAGAACAAAGGATTTTTAGAAAAATGAGGGGCGCAGTCTCCTCCCCCTTGGCTTCTGGGCAGGGGCCCGGTGTCTGCTGACTCTGGACAGCCAAGGGAGGAACTGGCCAACCCTAGACACCAATTTTCAAAGTATGATATGAATTGAGCCAGAGGGAAGATGGCGGCGAATGGAATGCATCACCCCCATGTACCGTGTCACTGTGCGGGTGAATGATGAGTTAGAACGGCCAAAAGATATCTTGTTAGGAATTTCCTGCAAAATTGGGGTGCACTGAAACCTAGAGGAAGGATTTCCATCGCCTGAGAATTGGTTACTGGGGCTCAACTGCGAGAGCTTTGTCCACCCGGAGATTCAAGCTGCTTATTCGGAGGCTCGCCCGCTGCTAGAGACTGCGGCGCGCGCCGGGAAACGGCATCCCTAGAAACAGGCGTGCTAGCAATGCAGAGATACTGCGCTGCTGATTCTGCGGGCTCCTGCCAGCTGTGCCCTCACTGTGCTCAGTGCTGAATTCTGGGTTTGAGACGGGGGAAGGAAGCGGTCCAGTTCTGTTCTCCACACCGGTCAGACCACCGAGGAAGCCAGCGGCCAACCATCTTGGAGAGCTGACGTCACCATCGCCAGTTTTCGACTGATCACAGCTCATTCAGCGATAGAACAGGTCTGTGACATCTTGACCATCCCCCATACAGCGGGGAAATCACATAAAATCTCTCCCCGGCTTTCTGGGGGGCGTGATTAACAGAGTGAGTGTGAGTAGAGGCGTGGGGGAAAGGTAAAGGCACCTGACCCCCAACTCCTCCCTCCCACCAGCGGCGAGAATGAAACTGTCTCGCCAGCTCTAGGAGGAGGGGCTAGTGGAGGGAATCAAAACAATAAGGTGCTGGTTCCCAAAAACTTCACTCCACGTCCAGGAAACTGCAGGCACAAAGTGCAGTTTGAACTGCCAAGAGGTATCACACTGGGAAAGGCCTGGCTGACAGGAGAAGCCAGGGGACTAGAAACCAGGAATTAACCTAAGCTAACAGGTTTTGAGAGACACCAGCGGGGGGAGGAGGGAGCAGCCTCACACGGTTTGTTTCCTACAGCCGGAGGGCAAAATCTTGGCCCGGAAGGCATAGCACAACCTACTGGAAGCGAAGAAAATACAAGCCTAACAGTGCCTTTTTTCTTTTAATTTTTTAATTTTAATTTTTTTTCTTTTCTACAATTATACTATTATTTTTTAAAATGTAATTTTTATTGTACTGCATTTTATTACTATTTTTTATTATCATTTCCTTTTCTTTTCTATTCTTTTCTTTTTCTTTCCTCTCTCCCTCTCTCTTTCTTGGTTTGCTTCCTTACCTTTTCCCCATCTTTCCTCTTAAGCATGACCACCCAGATTACGTACAACTTACTAAATGCAAATAGATGAATACTACGAATCAGTCCATAGTCCGCCTAAGCCCTTAACTACCCCCAAGTACTCCTGTCTATTCTCTTGTTAATATCCGCCTGCATTGAAGCAACCCCCCAAAGAAGCTAACATACACTAACCTCCATACCATCAAAGCGCCCAACCTCAACATAAAATCCTAAGTTCAAACCTCAATTCTGTACATGCCATCAAATTCTGTAGGCCTCTAATGAAACTAATGAATTTACCTTAATTCACAATTAAATCCAACATCTCTAAACATTGTCTCCCAACACAAAGGAGAGATATTGGAACTATAAAAACCAAAACAAATTTAAAGAAGAAAACAGAAACACAGCAGTCAAACAGAGTGGGAAAGCAACGTGAGCACCATGAAAAAACAAGGGAAAAAAGGATTACAAACAATGCAGGACAACTTAAATTCACAGGAGAACCTAGAGGCTTCAGAAAAATGGACAGAGAAAGAACTCAAGGCATACCTAACTCAGATGGAACGGAATCTTAGAGAAGACATTAGACAGCAAGTCCAAACAATGAAAGTATACTTTGAAAACGAATTAAATAGGCAAATTCAAATGGCAAAGAACGAGCTATACCAGGAGACAGAGATTTAAAAAAAAAATCAAACAGTAATCCTAGAAATGCAAGAAACCATAAACCAAATTAAAAACTCAAACAAGAATATTACAGCCTTCTCTGGGGCGGTCGCGCAGGCAGCGGCTGCGGGAAGCTGGACACCAGCATCATGTATTACAAATTTAGTGGATTCACGCAGAAATTAACTGGAGCATGGGCTTCGGAAGCCTACAGCCCACAGGGATTAAGGCCAGTGGTTTCCACAGAAGCACCCCCTATCATATTTGCCACACCGACTAAACTGACCTCTAGTCCCACTGGTTATGATTATGCTGGGAAGAACAAGGTTCCAGAGCTACAGAAGTTTTTCCAGAAATCTGATGGCGTGCCCGTCCATCTGAAACGAGGCCTTCCTGACCAAATGCTTTACCGGACCACCACGGCGCTGACTGTGGGAGGGACCATCTACTGCCTGTTTGCCCTCTATATGGCTTCACAGCCCCAAAACAAATAAGTTAGGCTACAGAGGACTATTTTTTTTTGCATAAACCCTTTGAAATTTCATTGTCCCCTCCCCCACTTGGATGATTTACTGAACATTTTTTCAAAATAAAAAAGAGAAAGATAAGACAATATTTCGGTTTGCTTATGAAATGAATATGGTCTTTCAGATGTCAGGCTCATTTGACAGTTAAAACTATTGTTTAAAGACACACACTGCACTGTGTTTTGGAGCTCCTGATTTCCCTGGAGGTTCTGGATGAAGGTTGCACACAGGCTCATTAACATAAGTCTGTGCTGAGGTCCTCTGGGACTTGGGAATGCATTTTTAAGCATGGAGCACAGAAGCCTTTCTGGATTTGGATGTGACTGAGAATGGAAGATGGAATCTAAGGCCAGGTTCATGAAATGAGGGGTTTGAGTCAGTAGTCACCTTGGGAATTTTTCCATCTTACAGCAAAATGTTAATAGCAATTATTTGCAGCCTGCCTGTATTCATTGGGCAGTTTATTTCAAAGGGTTATATGCCTCATCCCAGATCTTTAGTAAAATTTTATGTGTAATTGTTGTGTACTCCATCATGGGAACAGAGAACACCTGTTTAGTGTTGTACTTTATATTGGTGTCTGTCTTGTTAATGCGTCTGTGCCACAAATTCTACTTTATGTCTTAAAGACTGGTTATGGCTTTAAATTATGGTTTATTTTGACTATGGAATAAATATGTGAATGAAAAATTTTAAAAAAAGAATATTACAAATAGACTAGATCAAATAGAAGTCAGAACATCAGATAATGAAGACAAAGTGTATCAACTTGAAAAGAATATAGTCAACACAGAAAGGATGCTAAGAAATCACCAGCAATCTATCCAAGAGATATGGGATGTAATAGAAAAACAAACTTGAGAGTCATTGGGATAGAAGAAGGTATAGAGGTTCAAAACAAAGGAATGAACAATCTATTGAATGAAATAATCCTAGAAAACTTCCCAGATATGAAAGATGGAATGGATTGCCAAATCCTGGAAGCCTACAGGACCCCAAACATACAAAACTGTAATAGACCAACTCCAAGACATATAATTATGAAGATATCCAACATACAGAACAAGGAGAGAATATTAAAAACTACGAGAGAAAGAAGGCAGATTACATTCAGGGGTAAACCAATTAGGTTAATGGCTGATTTTTCATCACAGACGTTGAAAGCAAGAAGATCCTGGAACAATGTATTTCAAACGCTGAAAAATAATGGATTCCAACCAAGAATACTGTATCCAGCAAAATTAAGCTTCAGATTTGACAATGAAATTAAAATATTTCACGATAAACAAAAGTTAAAAGAATTCGCAGCCAGAAAACCAGCACTGCAAGGCATTTTGAGCAAAACACTGCAAGAAGAGGAATTGAAAAACAGCACCCAAAACTAACATTGGGAGGTAACTCAGTAAAGGGAAGAA
>NW_026000075.1:3020070-3031278 GCF_001458135.2 Marmota marmota marmota
AAAGCAGTATGGAGATTCCTGGGAAAGCTGGGAATGGAACCATCATTTGACCCAGCTATTGCTCTTCTCGGACTATTCCCTGAAGACCTTAAAAGAGCGTACTACAGGGATACTGCCACATCGATGTTCATAGCAGCACAATTCACAATAGCTAGACTGTGGAACCAACCCAGATGCCCTTCAATAGATGAATGGATAAAAAATTGTGGCATTTATACACAATGGAGTATTATGCATCACTAAAAAATGACAAAATCGTGGAATTTGCAGGGAAATGGATGGCATTAGAGCAGATTATGCTAAGTGAAGCTAGCCAATCCCTAAAAAACAAATGCCAAATGTCTTCTTTGATATAATGAGAGCAATTAAGAACAGAGCAGGAGGAAAAGACTAACATTAAACAGAGACATGAGGTGGGAGGGAAAGGGAGAGAAAAGGGAAAATGCATGGAAATGGAAGGAGACCCTCATTGTTACACAAAATTACATATAATAGGTGAGGGGAATGGGGAAATAAAACAAGGAGAGAAATGAATTGTAGTAGATGGGGTAGAGAGAGAAGATAGGAGGGGAGGGGAGGGGGGATAATAGAGGATAGGAAAGGTAGCAGAATACAACAGTCACGAATATGGCATCATGTAAAAATGTGGATGTGTAACCGATGTGATTCTGCAATCTGTAATTGGGGTAAAAATGGGAGTTCATAACCCACTTGAATCTAATGTATGAAATACGATATGTCAAGAGCTTTGTAATGTTTTGAACAACCAATAAAAAAATCATGATTAAAAAAAAGAAAAGAAAAAAGAAACTGATCTATATGATACTGTGATTCTGGATATATACCATTATACATTTTTTTTCAAATATACAGAATATAAAATACCAAGAGTGAACTTTAATATAAGCCATGGGCTTTGGGTAACTATAGTGTGTCAAAAACATACATATATTATATTGCTGGATTTCATGTTTGTGGTGTCAGCGTCTTAACATTTGTAATTTGTTGTGACTTATTATTTTGTCATTCTAAATTAATATGCCCTTCTGAATCTAATTTTATACTTATAATTTGGTATTTTTACAGAAGCCCCCAAATAAATATATAAGCTTCACAAACCTGGATATGTCCTTGAATCTCTGCATGACATTTTAAGTTTAAATAATATTTTCACATGTTTTTCAAAATTATTGTTTTCTCAAGATAGAAAGGGAAGCTCTGGTGTCCTCAGTTACTGGCTCAACTCCACCGAAGTTTTAAGGTCCTTGTGCAGAATTTAGGCTTAGATTGTTTGAATCTCCATCTGAAACACCACTGTGTTCCATGTCCAAAATTTCATTAATTAAAGCAAAATATCTTAGGAATGTACAATTAACTGAAGGTAATACCAGCTTTTAGTGCTTAGCTGACCTTGGGTCTTAATCCATTTCACTGCTGAAACAAAAAACCACAGACCAGGTTACAATTTCTCTTAGTTCTGAAGCCAAGGAAATCGGGATGAAGGCTCCTCAGGCTTGTTGTCTGGTGGGGGCTGTTCTCTGCTTTCCAGATAGTGTCTTCTTCCTGCGTCCTCTGGAGGGTCCCAGGGCAGTGTCCTCCTCACAAGGCAGAAGGGGAAGATGGTGCAAACTGACCGGCTGAACCCTTCTGTGAAGTTACTAATCCCATCCATGGAGGCTTGCCTTCAGGACTTACCCCTAAAGTTCCCACCTCTTAATATTTTCACATTGGTGATCACAGGACTTTGAGGGGGATTTTGAACACAGGAATGTTTGAACACAGGAGTTTGAGGGGGACATTCAGAGCAGAGTACCTTGTAAAGAAAACTTATTTGAACTCCCCAAAGCTTTAGAATCTAGCTGAACACATAATAAGACAGTCTAAACTAAGACTTTAAAAGTCTGCTGTGTGTAAACTTTTGAGGAGACAGGACATGGTTCGCTTATGGAGCAATGGAGACATGTACGTGAAGGTAAAGTGAAACATATAAGGCATAGCGCAAGCTATTTTTAAAAAATTAATTTTATTTTTTAAAATTTATTTATTCTAATTAGGTATACATGACAGCAGAATGCATTTCGATTCATTGTATACATCTTCAGTACAACTTTTCATTTCTCTGGTTGTACATGATGTAGTGTCACACCGTATGAGCAGTCATATGTGTACCTAGGGTAATGATGTCCATCTCATTTCCTGCCCCCCAGGTCCCAGCCCCTCTTCTCCCTCCCCTTTGCCCAATCACAGTTCCTCCACTTTTCCCATGCCCCCTCCCATTATGGATCAGCATCCACTTATCAGAGAGGACATTCAGCCTTTGGTTTTTGGGGATTGGCTTTCTTCACTTAGCATGATATTCTCCATCTCCATCCATTTATCTGCAAATGCCATAATTTTATTCTCTTTTAATGCTGAGTAATATTCCATTGTGTATATACACCACAGTTTCTTCATCCATTCTTTTATTGAAGGGCATCTACTTAGCTTCCACAGTTTAGCTATTGTGAATTGAGCTGCTATGAACATTGATGTGGCTGTGTTACTATAGTGTGCTGATTTTAACTCCTTTGGGTATAAACTGAGGAGTGGAATAGCTGGGTCAAATGGTGGTTCCATTCCAAGTTTTCTAAGGAATATCCATGCTGCTTTCCAGATTGTTTGCATGAATTTGCAGTCCCACCAACGTGTATGAGTATGCCTCCCCCCGCCCATCCTTACCAACACTTAATATTGTTTGTATTCTTGATAATAGCCATTCTGACTAGAGTGAGATGAAATCTTAGAGTAGTTTTAATTTAGTGTAAGCTATTTTCAAGCACTTTATCTTATTTTTATATGACAGAATCTCCCTAGGAACACATTTATTTAGGCTTGACTGATTGCATTAGCCTCCAGAGTGAGTTGAGACTAAGTTCAGACTGATTGAATATTATAGACTTCAACCTGTAATATATAGACTTCACTGGTTTTTATGTATTGAAATCTGTCATGTCATCTCAACAATATGTGAGGTCTTATTACTTGTTTAATCCTTATTGTATACTAAGCACTATTCTAAATTTTTTATATATATTAACAACCCATTTGATGGTCCCTTAGATGCTATGAAGTTGGTGTTGTTATGGATATTCCTAGATGAAAATTGAGGCATGTTAGGTTAAGTCACTTGCTGAATGTCATGCAGGTAATTAAATGGCAGAGCTGGGATTCACACTCAAACTTCAGTGCCTCTGCCCTGGAGGGTCCCAATGCAGTGTCCTCCTAAAAGGCAGAAGGGATAGATGGTAAAATCAGGCACTATATTGCTTCCCATATCATCTCTGTGAGAGAGAGGATACTGTTTTTAGTGCTTCTCCAGGATGCCTATATTGAGTTCAAAGGCTGTATCCCTAGATCATATTGTATTTACAGGAGGTTTAATTTCTTAGTCTTTAGTTCTGCAAAATTAGAAATTCTTTTGTCATATCATAGACCCTCAGAAATGGCAGTGTTTGTTGGCTCTGTCCTACAATTCCAGATTTTCAGACTGCATATGGATTCATATAATGAAGAAATTTTCCATTCAAGTCTCCTTTGAGCATTCTATAAGATGCTAAGTTAACACAAACCAAACCTGAAAGTTTCAACTGAGAAATGTGGCCAATCATTTTCCAACTCACTCTTTAGATACTAATCAGCTTTGAAAGCATAACCCATATTCTGTTGCAGGACCTGGATTTGGTTTGAAAATAAGTCCAATTTCTTTCTCCGAGAAGCACTGGAAAAGCATCAAAGTCTTGGCAGTCAAATTACTTGTCTTGCTGCTTGGTCTATTTAAGAAATCCTGTCATCCTCAATCTCAGTACTACATTGTATGTACCATTTTGGTCAGGAGGTGAGGTGTTCAGTCTATTCAAAATAATGGACATACCTTTGAGATGCACAGCTTAAGCCAGTCAAAATAAACCGTCTTTTCTGGTACTATTATTTTATGAAGAAATAATTTTATCTTGCCTCTCTTTTCAAAAGACTCTATGATCATCTGTTCCATAACAGATAGCATTCTTCAGTGGAGAAAGTACTCCTGGTCTCTGCCAATTTCTGTGTTTTATTCTCTCTCTCTCTCTCTCTGTGTGCGCGTGCACGAGCGCACATGCACTTGCACTGGGGATTGAACCCAAGGCCTCATGCATGCTGGGCAAGTGCTCTATCAACTGAGTCATATATTCAACTCTCTGCCCTTCTCTGAACAGCACACTGAACAGGTCATCCTGAACAGGTCATCCCACGAAGGCCTCCCTTCCTCCACTGCCATTTCCCTCACCCTACCCCTTTCTCAAACTCCTTCTCCTGTCCTGTTTTATCTTCATGCTATTTATCACCTCCTAACATATTAAGTTGAACTGTATGAAATTGTCATTTCTCTAGGGTAAAAGCGGCCAGGAATCCACCATCTAATTCATTTATTTATTTGGTTTTTGGTATTTCCTTCCACATACCATCCAATACCGCAACAAGGAATGATATTTTGTCTGCTATTTTCACTGGTATATCCCAAGCCTCCCAAATAAGTGGCTGTCACATATAATAAATGTTTGGCACATTAATTAGACCATCTTTTCAATTTGAATCCTTTCCTTTGGTACCACGTGGAGATGAGGCAGCTTGGTGACTGCCAATCTCTGTGCAGAAGGCATTATGACAACAGGCACCAGGGTATAGCTTGTCCAGTGATAGCTCTTTCTGAACCCACACCAGCTACATGTCAGTTCTGATCCTGTTGTACATTTTTTTATAAGCATGTCATAGCATATGTCCCTCCATGTTGTTTGTAACTGATATTAAATGACATCTAGTAGTGCCATTTGATAAAGGGATTTTCTGTAGAGCTCCTTCTGCTTTCTCTGTAAATGTGATATTTGTTACCATTGGAGCTAGTTTAACAAGCATCTGGGTGGCAACGGAACTTTTCTTATGAAAAATACAGCAGTGAATGATGCCTCTGTGATTTTAGTCATATCTCCTTAAATTGATTAGCTTTTCAATTTCATGCCAGAAACATTATTGTATACTTATTCCATAAACTTTAATTGGTTTACCAGAAAGGTCACCATGCTTTGTTTGAAAAAGAGAATTTTACCTTCATGAAGGTAAATCCAGTGTAAATCCAGCAGATAGCACACAGAGGGATACATCACACTGGATCTCCCCAAAGTAGTCTACTTTTAAAATATTTCTTATTGCATTTTTAATTTGAAAATAAACATTATACTCAATATATTTGTCAGAGCATGTGCATATTGAATTTCCACACGTGTGCTGGAATACTGTTTATATATTCGAACAGAGATTTTTCTATTATCCTTTTCATCATTACTTTTATGTTTTCTGAAACTGATTTACTATTTTTTTTGTAGATAGTAAGACTATGATAACAATTTAAAATTTTCAGTCTTATGCAAATGATCTGAAAATTCATTAACTGAGAATAATTCATTTTTTTAGATTGCAGCTGTCCATGTTGCTCTTGAGCATCACTGAAGAAAATAATGATTGTAAGAAGTAATATTTTGAGAACAGTTATGATCAGTCCTGCATTTAACATTAATAAAATGCAGATGAGGAAAACTAAATAATTAATTACCTTTTCTCTGAAACTACCAAGTCACCTGTGGAGTATTTGATAATGTGCAGGTAGGGCTATGTTGGTAATTGCCTGGGTGATTTTCTGGGGATAAGGACTTTTGATTTGAAGTACCTGCCAAATTTTGTGCTTTGAATACTCTCACCAAAGCCAATTTTAAGCTACTGTTGGCCTTAAAAATTCTTGAATACTTTACAGCAATTTTTACGAGGTCAAATTTGCATCAACCTTCCAGCATACCATTGCAGGGAGCCACATGCCATCTTGACAAACTCTGGTCAAAGGGAGGAAAATGATAGCCACTCTGAATTAAAGTTTTGTGGATTAAATTGTAAGATCTTCTTTATTTCAGTTTAGTTTTGTGGCTTAGAGCTTGCTTATTAGATGTGTCTGAGTATAATTCAGTCAAGATTCTAGTTTCAGAACAAAAAGAAAAGCTTCACATTTATAGCCTGATTTGATTAAACATATTAATTTAAATTGGAAAGTGATTGGAGCTTAAATATTTAAAATGGGCTCCAGGTGTATTTAAATCTGTGAAAGATCAGTATCTAATGGGTTGAACTGTATCCCTCCAAAAAGTTTAGTCAAATTCTAAACCTTTCCCCTCTTTTCCCATACCTTGTGAATGTGACCTTATTTGGAAATAGGATCTTTGCCAATGTAATCAAGTTATGAATCTCAAGAAGAAATGCTATATATTTAGAGTGGGTCCTAAATCTAATGACTAGTGTCTTTTTTTTTAAAGAGAGAGTGAGAGAGAGAATTTTTTTTTAATATTTATTTTTTAGTTCTCGGTGGACACAACATCTTTGTTTGTATGTGGAGCTGGGATCGAACCCGGGCACCGCTTGAGCCACATCCCCAGCCCTGACTAGTGTCTTTAAGAGAGACAGAACATTGAAATACAGGCACAAGAGGAAGGGCATGTGATAATGAAGGAAGACCTGGCAGTGTGCTGCCACAATCCAGGGAACATCAGGGACCCCCAGAAGCTGGAAGGGACAAGGAATTTTTCTCCTATAGAGTCTTTAGAGAGTGTGGCTCTGCTGGTTCATGACTCAGACTCTACCCTCCAGAACTGTGAAAAAATTCTTATAAAAATTTTAGCCACCTAGTTTGCGGTATTTTGTTAAGGAAGATCCAATAGACTGGCATACAATACATCAAATAGTAGTAAAACAAGGAAAAACTAGCAAGTTTCAGTTTTCAACCAAGTTATAAAAATTATTTTACCGCTTATTTGTACTTCACATAAGGGTTCTCTATTTCTGACTATAATTAGTTCAAATATAAAATTACTATTTATTGATGAAAAGTAATTAGCTATTAATAGGACAATGAAGACCTCCTAAAACTGTTAAGCTCATTACTTTATGAATATTACTAGTCTATGGACTTAGTGTTCACAGTATCAAACTGATGCCTGAGAACATTAAGCAGATGATTTAGCTGGAACTCACATAGTGTATGAAGGGCCTCTGGGGAACGGGGGTATTCATGCTGTGCCCACAAGAGAACTCAGCTATTTAATTCCAGTTGCTTGTTGCCAGTAGAAATGTGAGTTGCCAGATCCTCTGTATTTTTTTTCCTCCTGAGGAAAAATCCAAAAGTCCAGATTTTTATATAATATCCCTGAAATTTTAAATGTCACAATAAACAAAAAACAAAAAAAGATAGAGAAAAAATTTACTTATTCTGAGCTTTTGAACAAATCTGTGCCTTCTGCTTTACACAATAATTTCTATATCTAAAATTTGTGTAAATTTATATTGGCAACTGGAATTGTTTCTTAATACCTTCAATTAGCAATGCTTCCTTGGTAGATTTAAAATTCTCTATCCATTATTCTCTTTGTCAAAGTGGTTAGAGTAGTCAATGACCTATGGCGAGGAAGATCTTAAATTCACAAAGAATCAGTTTTCTAAAACAACTTTGAAGATTTTCAAATAATGAATGTCTTTTAAATTTGAAAAACAATACTTAATTTTGTAAGTTTGACTTTTCACATACATTGTAAGATATCAGACTGACGTTTCCATAATAAAAAACTGTTATTTCATGAAGGATTTCAACCTCCTGCCTCATGTTTGAAGCCTATAAACTTTTAGAACTAGTAATTATGTCTTTAAAAAGGTCAATCATTCCAGCTGAAAGAAAACTCACTTTCTTCATTTTAAACCTGTCTTGGAACATGTATTTTTAGCTGTGGGGACAAAGGTGAAGTGGTTTGTTCTGCCTAATGTCAGGCTGTCTTTAAATTTTATGAAAAGAAGGAATTAGAAACCACTTCTGGACAATGTACTATAGTGGATGGAGGCCGAGGTTAATGTATTTTGATTTTTTATTGCAACCTACTGTGAGGATACAATGGATGGGTGACATTTATGTTATCCAGAGGAGCAGCCCTCAGCATAGGACTAAAGACACTGTCACAGTAGCTGGAGGTCAATGCTCTGAGTCCAGAGGCTTTGAGAAGCTACCACAGAAGTGGGCCAGACAAGGCCTGTCTGCAAAGCAAGCCAACTGGCAAATGAGAGAAAGGCTGGCCATTTCCATAAAGTACTCTTACTGATCAAAACTGATAAAGGAAACCCAGTTGTGCTTCATGGAACAAGATGACAGGGTTAACAGGGAGGATAAGCTTAAAGGCATGTAAATAAACATGGGCAAATTGGAAACATACAGATATTTAATACATTTAAATAAACTTAAATATATGTAGCCATGAGGGGAATTTATGCTGGATTCATTGGCACCCTCTGAGCAGGCAAATGGATTTAGAAAAAATGAATTACCATGGGATTGGGGGGTGGTAGACAGTAAAAGTTCACCTATGGATGGAAAGATGGGACAAAAATCCAAAGAGAGAGATAGGCTAATATTTTTTCACAGAAAAATATATATTGAAGTTTCTTCTTGAGAAAAATTGTCTTCTTAAATAGTTTAAAATTAAGAGATGAAAAGTAACTGAAAGGAAGGGGACAATGTAATATCCATTTTGCATATAATTGTATTATTTATGAACTGCATAAATAATTTAGTTGATTTGACACAAACACTAACATGTTTGTGTGCACAGAAATACAGCAAATGAATGTCCTACTGTGCCTTCTATGTTATTGGTTTATGCATTTTCTACATTTTAACTCATTATTTTAAAGTGTACTTTACTAAGAAAAAATGTTTACTAAAAATGTGCTATGCAGTAGCAACCTCATCCATCTCCTATTTACCAAATCTATTGATTGATTGCATCAAGAGGCCAGCTCGGTGATGAACCTTCAACCTAGATTGTATAAATAAAATGCTCATGCAATGACAAAATTGCTTAACAATGCATCTCTCAGAATGTATCTCCATCATTAAACAACATATATTGTAGTTTAAAAAATTTGATAGTATCAAGAATGTTAGAATAATACTATCTCCTGCTCAACTTTATTCTTCTAGTTCTGCCTCAGAGGCAGTCATCATCTACATAATGAGCTATTTCCCCTTGCTACTATTTTAACCAGTTACTACTCAAGTAATCATTTAATTGACATTATCAATTTCAAGCATTGATAATGTAGATGAGGATATAGGTGTCCCTGACCATACACTCTATTTTCCTAACCAAAGTTGCCCTAACTCTTAGATAAAGCAATGGTCCATTTGCATCTGCGATATTACATATAGGTCTAGTAAAGTAGACCCCAAATAAAGGGCAATTGAAATGGTCATAAGGGTTGAAATATATTCCTTGTAGGCTAACAAACAAGATCTTGTGAAAGACAGAACAAAGCTGACACTGAATGAGATTGAAACTTAAAAATGAATTATGAATAAGACAGACATACACTTTGAATTTAATCTAAAATTCAGGAAGTTAAAGTTTGAATGAACATAAATACTTTATTCCAAATGTGCTATGTTCTTGGGAAGTTAACCTATTTTATATAGATGCTCAGTGTATACTTCTAGAAGAAGGCCTTATTTTTATAGCTGGAATAAATAGCTGAGTGTGTGTGTGTGTGTGTGTGTGTGTTATGGGTTAAAAAATTACACATTCCATGTTAAAAAATAAATAGAAACCATTAAAAAGAAAGCAATTGAATTGAAAATTTAATTAGAGTTCATGAAATTTTACAGGCCTTAAAATGTGTATAGCTTGAGGTTTTGCATGAAAATGTAGAGTAGCTTCCTAAGTGTAACAAAATAAATAATCTATGCCCTTTACTGAAGGATGAGAAATAATTTTCTTCTCAAATGCACATATGCAAGCCCTTAGGAATGTTGTCTCTAATGATTTTGTCTTTCTTTGGAGACAAATGATAAAACCACATTTTAGCCTGGGTTCAGAAATCTATCAAACATTTTTGCTTTGCATATATAAGTAGAATTTGTTATCATTTTGTTTAAAAATAAAACAAAATATTCTCTTCTGGCAAAGGCGACCTCAAAAGGTGTTTCCATAGAAACCTGAGAAGAAAAATAAATAGGAACATCACTTTAGCTCTCCTCAAGATGATATACAGTACCCAGAGATTTAAACTTGGCTTGGGATAACATTATCGATGGTCATTACATGGGTTGTTGGAAAAAGTAATTTACCCATGACGTGTGCACATTCTAAGTAGTTGATTTATTGCTATTTCCAATTTGGTATTGGGGTTCTTTTCACTTATAATCATCAGCATGGAAGAAATACAGAAGATTTTTATGCAACATCTACAGCAATTTCACAATTTTAAAACCCAGAGGGAAGGCAAACTGTTTTTATAATTCTTCTATATGTCATATTTTTCTGGTTGAGGTATGCTATGGATGAGAACTAAGATGGAGAAATTTATATATCTGATAAGGGTTAATTTTAAAAATGTGTGAGGAATTCCCACCAGTAGCCAACACACACACACACCCCTGATGAAAAACAGGGCAAAGAACCTGAATAGTTCTCCAAAGACATACAAGTCATCAATAAGTATGTGAAAAGATGCTCATCATTAGGCATTAAGGAGATGAAAATAAAAATGACCATGAGATATCATCCAATATCTTTTAGGATGGCTATTATCAAACAAACAAACAAAGCGGAGAAGAGGAAAGAAGGGAGTGAGGAAGGAAGGAAGGAAGGAAGGAAGGAAGGAAGGAGGGAGGGAGGGAGGGAGGGAGGAAGGAAGGAAGGGTGGATGATGGTTTAAATGTGAGATGTCCCCCAAAAGCTCACGTGTGAGACAGTGCAAGAAGGTTCAGAGGAGAAATGATTGGGTTATAAGAGTCTTAACCTAATCACTGATTTAATCCCCCAATAGGAATTAATTGAGTGGTAATTGAAGTGGGAGGGTGTGGCTGGAGGCCTTGGGGGGTGGGGCGTGGCTTTGGGTATATATTTGTCTTTGGCAGATAGAGTCTGTCTCTCCGCTTCCTGATCAACATGGGAAACATTTCCCTCTGCCACTCTTCCACCACGATGTCCTGCCTCACCTGGAACTCCAAGGAATGCAGCTGGCCTTTTATGCACTAAGACCTCTGAAACTGTGAGCCCTCTAATAAACCTTTCAATTGTGCTGGTTGGGTTCTTTAGTCACAGCAGCAAAAAA
>NW_026000075.1:3031303-3081306 GCF_001458135.2 Marmota marmota marmota
GGAGGGAGGGAGGGCAGCACATAGCTGTACTCCCAGCTACTCAGGAAACTGGCAGAGGAGGATTGCAAGTTTGAGGCCAGCCTAGGTAACTTAATGAAATAAAAATAAATAAATAAATAAATAAAAAGTTCTAGGCATGTGGCTCAGTGGCCTAGCACTGGTACATGCGTGAGGCTCTGGGTTAAATGACCAGTACCACTAAAAACAATAATTATTGGCAAGGGTGTGAAGAAATTAGAACCCTAGTACTCTGTTGGTAGGGATGTAAAAAGGTGCTATAACAGCTATGGAAAGCAGCATGAAAATTCCTCATAAAATAAAAGTAGAACTGCCATATGATCCAGCAATCCTATTTCTGGATAAGTAGCTGAAAGGATTGAAATCAAGATCTCAAAGAAATATCTACACTCCATGTTCATTATGGTATTATTCACAATACCCAAGATATAGTCTCAACCCAAGTGTTCATTAATAAACTAATGAAGGAAATGTAGTGTATACACACAGTGGAAGATTATTCAGTCTTACAAAAGAAGGAAATCCTGCCAACAAGGGTGAACCTGGAGGACATGATGCTAAGTGAAATAAGGTAGCCACATATGATTCCACTTCAGTGAGGTATCTATGATAATGCTACTCATAGTCTCAGAGAATATAATGGTGGTTTCCCGGGGCTGGGTGGTAGGGGAAATGGGCAGTTATTCAATGAATATGAAGTTTCAGTTATCCTAGATTAATAAGTTATAGAGATCTGCTAAATAATATAGTGGCTATAGTCAACAATATAGTCCTATGCATTTCAAAATTTAAGTGGGTAGTAAGCACAAAGGAGCACAAGGAAACTTTGGGACATATTGGGTATGCCTATTACCTTGATTGTGGGGATGTATCATGGATATTTTCATATGTCTAAAGTCATCAAATTGTAAATATTAAATACATACAGTCTTTTGTATGTCAATTGTACCTCAATAAAACTGCCTGAAGGGGCAGGCAAAAATTTATTTTGCAAGTTTATAGTGCACACAAAGGATGTTACCATCCATGAGATGACAATGGCCTAGTGATAGTCCTGCTGGGAACACTGCAAAGAAGCCTGGTCTACATTCAGCAGGTAAGAGTGATTGATAGTGTCTGCCAGGAGTTCGGGATAAAGAAGTGGCCTTCTGTACTATCCAGTTGCTGTTCCTAACATTCTAGATTTCTTGTTACATTCAATGGGTTCATGGTCACAGTTATTATGTCCATTCTAATTTGCACAATAACTAGGTCTCAAGTTAAATTTCTCTGTAATATGATGTTAGAAATAGAATTGAATAACTAGAACTTCAAAAATCATTTCATATTTGTTAGGAAAGTTTGAATTTTGCTTGTCTTATATTAAGGGCCTCAAAATCCCAGTGGCTTCCTCACTGAATTGATCTTTAGACTTTCTAAACTTGACTTAGAATGGGAAGAAGGATACCAAATGGAATTGAAAGAGGAATAGAGGAAGTAATGAAAGAGAAAAAACAAAAAAGGAAAAGAATAAATTAAAAATATAAGACACTAGTACTCATACCTTGATTAAGTAGCAAAATGTCTCTTTTTCTATTTCTGCACTTTTTGTATTGAATGTATATCAAACTCATGTATTTGTCAGAATTTTAGGTAGAGTTCCAAGGATATCATTGTGAGAAATGAGAACAACAACAAATAAAACAAGAGCTGACCACTTTTAAGTTTGATTAGCAGCATGAAATCACAAGGATACATTATATTTTTTGGTGGAATCATTTCGTGCATTGGCATGTGAACTTGCTAAATAAGTCAGTCAAATACTTCTTTAAACACATGTGTCATTATGAGACAGGGAGGATAAGTGATATTTCTAGCAAGTATTATTCCTCACAGTACTACAGTGATAGGGGAATCTGTCAAGAGGGAGGGTATCTCTTAGGAATAGAAAATAGGAAGCAATCAACAGAGTTTCTGAACAGGTGAAGTTCCTCTGTAAAGTAAACACTGTGGAAGAGTCACATGAGTAGAAGGATTAATTGTAAATTTGAAAATTGTTCAGTGTTTTAAGGGTAGGATAGATAAACCAGGACCCTCTCCTGTATAGATATTTCATTCTTAATATGTTCTTTAGTGAATTGTGTATGATCATGTATTCCCATATTAATTGCAAGCAGGCAGAAAGAAATGTGGGTTTTCCTCTTTATAATCAATCAGCATAAATATATTTCTAAAATATCTCATTGTTGAACTTACAGTTACCCTGTATACCACTCAGTTTAGAACAGTCTATGCCCAAAAACTAGCTTCTGAGCTAGTTTTTAAACTGTCTTTAAAAAATAATCACACAATTCTCAAGTAAAGAAAATACTTTTGACATAATGTTTTATAATTCAGCAGGTAAGAGTGGAAGTCATATGTTGGTATGGATTGTGAATTCAGCTTATTATCTAGTGTAAAAATGTTTCTCCTCAGGCTAAGAGGATTTTTAAAAGATTTGAGGCAAAGTAAGGAAGTCCCTCACCACAATGTATCAATAAATATTGTCCCCCAAACTTGCATTTCTTTCTCCTAAATAAGCATCATTTTTTTAAAGATACCCAAGAACCATCCTTATGTGAAAACGTGACCTTTGTAGGATTATGAATATCAAAACATGACCTTTTTAATTCTCCAACTTTCTGATGGGAAAATGTCTGATTTGTTTACTGTCAGCTTTTTTTACTTTTGTTTTTAGCTCAGTCTGGTGCTTGACACACAAATGTGTAATATATGCTAGCTGAGCCGAGGTGAATTCTTTGAAAAAGTTCAGTCCTTTCATCAAAAATATTATCACTGTCATTTCATCACATTGTCATCATCGGGTACCTATTAACAACTCTTTGTCCAAGTAGAAGAAAGTCTTGCCAGTGAAACCACATATGATGTGAGAGGTAGGGAAAGTTTAAAGTGGAACATAAATCAGTGTTAATCAGTAAAAAGGACAAGCATTGACTAGCTCTGTCGTGACAGTGGCAGCAGGATTTCTAGGGCCCAGGTTTTGATCTCTACTATATAATCTAGGTTACTTTAGAAGCAGACACTGAGACAAGGAAGGATTACAGTGGAAAGAGGGGAATGGAAAAACCAGATGACGAAGGGAAGGAAACTGATAGGAGGTTCATTGTCTTATGGGTTACCAATGACAGTGACTAGGAGTCCTGGGATTCAGTGTGAAATGTGCACCTCACCATTATCCCACCTGCAGTGAGGGAGTTGGAGTATTTATATCCAACTTCCATAGGTCATCATTGTTGAGGGCTGCTGGGGCGGGCATTCGTTCCTTAGAACTTTCTGCCTGCCTATGAGGGAAGTAGAACCCAGCCACTAGAAAAAGCCCTCAGTAGAGAGAAGCAGACACTAGCAATGCCAGTGAGAACTGAAATGGGTGGGGTGAGGGGCAAGGGTGGGGCAGAGACTATACCTGTTATAAATATCATTATCTTCTAAAGGGAGCTGAGACTGTGGACGACAGCTTAATTTTAAGTCTTGAGGGAAGAACAATTCCGTTTTGTGAAAAAATTGTTGCCAGAGAACAGAGGCACTTAAAAAGATATTGGGGCACTGCTAAAGGGACAAAGTTGTGATAATTTAAGCATTAAAATAATAATGATGAAAATTGTGATTAAATGAAATATGTTGAGCCTGTACAAAGCTATGAATTCATAATACTATAACTAATACAAAACATGGATGATAACAGTAAAAGTGAATAGAATAGGACATGTTTAATTTTATTGATGGCCTAAATAGAGAAATTTGTGTTACTTCTGTTTAATGTACTGTTTAAGAAGTATATATGCATGTATGTGGGTGTATACATATATATATGTATATACATAATGTATACATCTGTGTATATATACACATCTACATATAGACATATACATATACACACATATGCACACATATATGCATAAACATATGTACATATATTTATTTCCAACAAAAAACACAGAACTCTGAGCACAATCTTGGTAAAATTAGCAATTAAACCAAGAACTACTCAGTGCTGGGGGGAGCATATATACTTTATAAATATAGTAACAAAAGTAACACACTCAGATATACTAACATCGATTGTTTATGCAATCAATAAAATTAAACATGTCCTAATCTATACACTTTTATTTTACTCTTAATACTATGTTTTGTATACTTTATAATATTATAAAGTATTATAATGTCACACATTATAATAGGACAGGAAGGAAATCGAGCTATGAATCACCACCAGTGGCCTCACATAATAACCAAGGAGGAAAGGGGCTTGACAGTGTGTTCAGGATGATAAATTAGCCACACAAGTTAAAGAAGAGAGCTCATGGCAGACAGTCATTCCCCACTGCCTGGAAGAAAACCTCTAGATGACACTATTCATTAAAAAATAATATTAACTCTACAAAAATTCAACAACATTAACAACACACGTTGATATTTTAGGACAGACAGTGAATCTTGCTACAATTTGAAAGCACATAATGTAACATAACCATCCAGAGAAAATAATTGTTGGAATTAACCTAAGAGTGCATTTTAATTATAGATCTAGAAATACTAGGACATCTTAACCTACAGTCAATATTTTTATTAATAATAATAGCCATTTTGTTCTTTTGAACATAAGAAAAGGCAGATAAACAATTATGTTAATATTATTAATGATCAGCATATCCAGAGAGAGAAAAAGAATAAAAAATGTCAAATAAAAAAAAACCTTGTGACTCTAAACTTAAATTGTAAGTATTAGGCAGAACTCATGCTAATATTTTTTCTCCTCTCTCATGGTTTGGATATGAGATATTCCCCCAAAACTCCTCTTAATGCAGGAATATTCAGAGGTAGATGATTAGATTATGAGAACCGTAACCTAATCGGTTCATCTTAGTTTGAATGAACTGACTGGGTGGTAACTGTAGGCAGGTAGGGTGTGGCTGCAGGAGGCTGGTCACTAGGGGCATGCCCTGGAAGGGTTCATATTCCCTATAACTCCTTCCCTCTTTTCCATTCCACCTCTCTGCTTCCCGGCCACTAAGAATAGAGCAGTGCTCCTCCACCACTCCTCTGCCATGGTGTGCTGCCTTACCTTGGGCCTAGATCGAAGGAGTCAGCCCTCTATAGACTGAGATCTCAGAAACTGAACCTCAAATAAATTTTTCTCCTTTTAAGTTGTTCTTGTAAAGTATTTTGGTCAGAGTGACATAAAGCTGAGTGAAACATCCTCTTAGCAAAAATAAGAAAAAGAAATTTTCAATTCTATCCACTGAAAAGGAGTGAAAACATCATGAATGAGCAGCATTGCGGGATGAAGACTTCCAGACTATCATCTTAAAATACCCTCCTGAAAGGAACCAGAGTTCCTTGGGGGAAAGGGCTGCTTCCATGGCTGGGACAGGAAATATTCAATATGAACTTGTGGTATTTCTCTGTGCCAGAAGTAAGGAAGTTATCAAAGTCTAAAGGAGTTATGTCAAAAGAAAATGGGAACCATCATGAAGAGATTACTCTTGGTCAAATTTAGGGCTGCAATTAATTATAATATATTGAACATTTTAAAACTGTTTCTACTGGTATGTAAGGAAGAGGAAGAGGAGGAAGACTGAAGAGGAGAGAGAAAAAATATACCAGGCTCATTGAAACATGTTGAACATTGCTAGGACATTGGTTCATTACTTTAAATAGTGGCAGTTAAAAAATGAATTGAGCATTTATCCTGCCTCCCTTTACAAATCTTTCAGAGTAACTACATAGGACTAATCTATAGAGGGATTCAGAAGGGCTCCAGCTAGTTAATACAAAGAGATAAGAGAATTACAGAATCACCATTTTTCAAACACTTAATGAAATAAGTTGTTTAATTAATGGTCATTAATAGATGCTAGAATCATTAGGTAAAATATTGATGGAGAACTTTACAATGAAGGGAAGCAAACTGGGCAATCCCTGAACCCACTGATTAATCTCAGCACCATTAAAAATGTGATAACCAAATGTGACTCCTAAAGTGATCCATTGTTAAGGATTTAAGGAGAGGGCACCTCCTGTGAAGTACTCTTAAGCTTCTTCCCCCAAATATTGAACATGAATCAATTCAGGCCTTTAGTGCTAATTTCTAGTTAACAGAAAATACCTTAGGAGAAGAAACAAGTTCTTTTCCTGATACCATAAGGAAGCAGCCACATACCACATACATTTGTGAATGTTTTAGAGAGCAACTGACTGACTGGCTTCTTCAAAAAGTCAGACAAATAGAAAAAAAAAAAAAACAACACTTTGCTAGATCTAGAGGGAATTAAAAATAGCTTAAAAATCCAACAAATACAATTAGTGGATTCATTTTGATGTTTGTTCAACTAAACTAAAAAAATATATAATAATTGTATTTATATGTAATATATATGATTTGAACATGGGCTGAGAATTAATCACTTCAAAGAATTATTAATTTTGTTAGCTGTGATAATGGCATTGAGGTTATATATTCCCTGCCTTTTTTTTAGATGTGTACTAAAGTAAGGGTGAAATGATGTGATATTAAACTTGCTTTAAAATAGTCAAGAAACAAGGAAGGTGGAACACATAATTATGGCAAAATATTAATAGATATTGAAAGTAGATGAGGTTTTAAGAAAGTCATTATATTTTATTATATTTTACAAATTTGAAAATTTTCACAATAAAAAATTTAAGTATTTTTTAGGAAAATTCATAAAGTTGCATAAAAGTAAAATTTGTGTAAAAGATATAGGTTTTTCTATATCTTAATAGATATAGATGTTTTTCTATATAGATATAGGTTTGGCATTGAATCAAAGTGAGAAAAGAAATTAAGTCCTTTGATTTAAACAGTAAATCAACTGCTAAAAACCTGAATGCTTGATTTTTTTTAATTAATTTTTTATTTATATATGACAGCAGAATGCATTACAATTCTTATTACACATATAGAGCACAATTTTTCATATCTCTGGTTGTATACAAAGTATATTCACAAAAAAAACAAAACAAAAAAACCCAAAGTATATTCACAACAATTCGTGTCTTCATACCTGTACTTTGGATAATAATGATCATCTCATTCCACCATCATTTCTAACCCCATGCTCCCTTCCCTTTCCTTCCAACTCCTGTGCCCTATCTAGAGTTCATCTATTCCTCCCATGCTCCTTCTCCCTACTCCACTATGAATCAACCTCCTTATATCAGAGAAAACATTCGGCATTTGTTTTTTTGGGATTGGCTAACTTCACTTAGCATTATCTTCTCCAACTGCATCCATTTACCTGCAAATACCATGATTTTATTCTCTTTTATTGCTGAGTAATATTCCATTATATATATATATGCCACATTTTTTAATCCATTCATCTATTGAAGGGCATCTAGGTCGGTTCCACAGTGCTTGATTATTATGGTGGGATTAAAACAAACTTAACAGGCTATCAAAATAATCACAAATACTTAGCAGGTATTATACTAATACAGCTTTGATTTTAGAGAGATACAAAACAAAGTGAAGAAATGAGTTAAACCCACAGTGTTGAAATTTTAGGATAAGCTTAAGCCTATGCTTAATAACATAATTTGTAATCATTGCATTGTGTTTTTGTTTTGTTTTGGTTTGTTTTTTGGTCTGGTGTGTAAGGATTTGATGTATTCAAAAGAATCAGTCATGCAAAGTTGTAAATGCAATTTTGTACAGAAATAACCAAATTTGTAATCAATGGTTAAATGCTCAGGAAACAAAATTGGTTCCAAAAGTTCAGCAGATATATGGTTTTAATAAATCCAATATTAATTAAAGTACAAATAGATAAAAGTTTTTCACAAGATGCACAAAGAACCCTGGAGATTTTTTTTTTTTAAATTAATCAACATTCCTGGCACTACAAATTAGTATTTCTAAGAGTTAGTGTTTTTAGCTAAAGGTGAAAAATATTCTCTATCATGAAAACTGTAGCACACTGCATTTTATTGTACTGATGAGTTATTTTTCACAGAATTAGAAGCATGTGTTAGAATTCTAATACCTTATCTCCACATATTGAGAAGGAATTGTGACATTGCATTTTTGAAACTATTTTTATAAATTTATCTGATTGCTTGGTGTTTAAAATACATGAGATTGTGTGTGTCTGTATCTTGTTCATGCAGACAGGCATCTTCTTAAAGGGACAATTGAAATTGTAGCACGCATCACTTGAAAATAGATAAAAATGAGGACAGTAGCTAAGAAAGATGCCTTTGAGCTACAGTGATAGGCAATGTATTTCATGGGATAATAAAGGCAATGTTTCTAAACTACTGGACTTAGTGAGAATATTTTAATTATGTTAGAATGAAAAAAATATAGATATTACTTGTCCAGTCACATGTCTTTTTGGAACAAGCTCTGTACCATAATCAAGAGCCTTAAGTCTAATACAAAAGAATATAAATGTGCTATCATCAATACATTTAATTTTATTATAGTTATATTATAGTTATATTTTACTATTATTTTATAAGTTTGGAAAATTTCACAATAAAACATTTGAGTATTTTTTAGGAAAATTCATTCAGTTGTATAAAAGTAAAATTTGTGTGAAAGATATAGGTTTTTCTATCTTTGTAGATATAGATGTTTTTATATATCTTCTATAAATATAGGTTTGTTATTGAATCAAACTGAGAAAAGAAATTAAGTCCTTTGACTTAAGCAGTAAACCAACTGCTAAAAACTTGAATGCTTGATTTTTTAAATTATTTTTTTATTTATTAAAATGATTGAATATTAAATTTTCTTCTACCTTGCTCAAAAAGATACCAACCAGGAACTGTCTGTTCAAACAAGCATCGGATTTCTTCTTACTCCTCACAACTATAACATCTGTTTATTCTTCTGAGGGATTGCTGTGACAGGTTTCTCTCTGATGGAAACAGCTATCAAGGTTTATGGCTTCCGAGGTAAGGTACCCTTTGAGCCTGGGGCATATTGGTTTACTTAAATCCAGATAAGCCTTGTGCAAAAGTATGAAATAGAAGCTGACCTAGGTGTTATTTTCTCATTTTGGCATCTGCTTTTACCCTTCAGTGATGTTCATACTCATGTGCTTTCCCATTTTCTCCCTCATAAAATTGTTGTCTGAAAATTATTGTTTCTCGACACATTTTCTATTGGAACACGGCTGCAATTCTTCCTGCCTTTCACATTCGGGATTCCAATTCTTGAAGTTTCTGTTGTCCTAGATGACTGGCACATGAATGACAAGACAGTGTTATTAAACCTTATACAATAGCATATTATGTTTTGCTGTAGGAGTAGAACATCAAATATTTCACATATTTCTAGATGAATTACTTTATGCTCTGCTATTTCAAATAAGATTTGCCATTTATTGAGCTCTTGTTAGTGTCTACCAAATTCTTGAAAATAGATAAAAAATCAGGCTCCTAAAAATTAGGCTCCTAAAAATCAGGCTCCTTCCATGATTCTAAGTTCCTTCTATGTTGCTGTCAATGCATTTTAATCAATTGTGGATGCTCAAGTCAATATATCCCAAAGTAGACAATTGGGAGATGAAAAGTCCCAGAACCCAGATATATGGAAAGCATTTAAAGCACTAGATTTTTAAATAGGGTCTTTTGGAATATATGTAAATAGATTTATTGATCCAGTATATATTTTTCTTCTGTCTGGCTTCTTTCACTCAACAGCCTATCAGTGAGATTTTTCTATTTTATATATACATTTGTAGATTCTTTACTCTCAATATCGTTGAGCACTGATTTTCAGATTTCAGTGTGCTTCTGAACCATCTGGAGGGCTTGTCAAAACAGATTCCTGAGCTGGGGATATAATTCAAAGTGGAGTGTTTGCTAAGTATGCATGAGACCCTGGGTTTAATCCCACAACCACAAAAAACAAAAAACCAACCAACTACCACCCTCACAACTACCAAAAAATCCCCAGAACTTCTGTATTAGTAGGTCAGGGGTAAAGTCCAAGAATTCATCTTTCCAACACATCCACGTGGGATGCCAATACAGCTGTCTTTGAGAACTGTTGCTCTACAGTGTGCCCTGTGTGAACCCTGCCTGTCCTCCTTATCCATTCTGTTGCTTCGGTTACTGTGCATTTGATTACTGAGCCTTTTTTTTCTTTTTAGCTTTATTCAATTATTTGCTTTTGATCACATCAATTTATCCTAATCATTTATTGCCACCTGTATTAAAATATATGTACTAGATACTAGGAATATGAAGAGTATAATCCTTGGTCCAAAGAATGTGCAGTCTAGTTAGGGAGACAGAAAAGTAAACAGACAATTCCAATGAAATGCTAAATTCACATAAGAGTCTGCCTGGTGCTTTGGAATTGCAAATCACACTGATGGAGATGTGGGAAAACAACTTGGCTGAAATATTAAGAGGCTGAATTTGGAGGTAGAGTAATAGTTATGGGGAAAAGGTAATTCTAGGCAGAGGAAACTGGAACTGTATGGAACTGTAGGTGGGTGATGGGAAGGCCCCATTTAGGGAACTGCAACAGTTCTACATGGTAAGAACTAAGTATAAGGTTGCAGAAATACCCCCCCCCCCAAAATAAAGATAAGAAATATGCCTTGAAATGACAAATTTAGTAAACTAGAAATTCAGCCTTAGGTATAAGCATAATTCATTTCTAAATTTGCATCAAATGAATGGTGTGTATAGATTTACTTTAAACCCATAAAGAAAAATCTAAAAGATAATCAGTAAGATTCCTAAGTATTCTTCTGCTACTTTTAAAATAAGAAAAAATATTACTTCTCCTAATGCATTTGTATGTCACCTTTTAAACAAGATATGCATTATCTTACTTTTCTAAAACAAATTGTATAGTTTCATGAAGCATGATAATAATCTAATCATAATATTTACTGACTGCTAAACTCTAACTTCAGTTAATCCTACCTAAAATCCCTCAAGTCATGTTATTATTATCTTCTTCATTTTACATATGAGAAAGTATGAGGTACAAAGAACTTAAGTAATTTGGTAAAGGTCACTCATTTAATAAATGTTTTATCTGGAATTCAGGTCTAACTCCAAGGTCATTTTCTGAGGCAACAAATCTCTTTCCCCTGCTATTTTATGTTAAGCATAACTAGTTTATGGGATGGACTAGTTGGAGGTATGGTCTACATCCATGAGATGGTCATGTAGGCAGGATGGTTAGGGTTCATTCATTGGAGGAACCCCTACTTGCCTTCACAGAGCCAGTAGTCCCGTAGATGAGAGAGAGATAAACACAAGTCTATGTGATAAATATTACAGGGAACAATTAGACACAAATGAGTAAATAGCTCACTTCTATTTGATGAAAGGAGAAGAAGGACATAGGAAGAATTCTGAGAGAAAAGACTTCTGTCCCACAACCCATGTTTGTGTTTGTGTTTGTGTTTGGCAAACAAGTAGTAAAGGCCTTTCAGGTAGGAGAGATGTTTTTTGTAGAAGCCCTGTGCATTTTGAGAATCAAAAGTAGTTCCATTTGGTTGAGGCATAGGATAAATGTGGACAAACTGTGAGAAACAAAAACTGAAAAATTGAATGAGATTAGCTCAGAGTAGAGAGTGGTTATGTTACATGTGAAGTTGTGGGGGCTTTATAATAATGAGGGAGGAAATAATGAGGGGAGTCACATGACCAGGTTTTTAAAGATCTTTAAGAAGGCAGGGTAAGGATGAATTGAAAGAGGCAAGTAGACCATCTAAGAATTACCATTGTAACTCAAATCTTTAGTGTTCAGAATTAATAGATAACATTTTCCCCCAAATGTATGGCTATAATAGAGCAAGTGATTGATATATTTTTATATAGCACTCTTAAGCAAACTTTAATATTAATCTATCTCTGCCTACCATATTTATTATCTACAAAAAAAACAAAGACAATGATAAAAATGTCATTCCACTGCAATTCCCCACTTGAAATTACAATGTCACCAAAAAGAAAAATAATACAATAGACCAGAGCTACAAAAAACAATGCAAAATTACAGACTTGAAAGAAATTGAACTGGTAATAAAAACGAATTATTTCAGCTTGATTGATTTGCTCTGAGAATACAGAGGACCTCTAATGGATTTGATGCAATAATATTTAATCATGAAATAAAAGTAATAATGTTTTACTGATTATGGCCAATTATAGAGGCATTACTATATGCTGGGCTTCTTGTGGGCAGGTATTTAGAATTCAGATATTTTGATATATTCCAACCCTGGTAATAATAATGATATTGGTAACCACCACTCATTAAGTCCCTACTATAAACTTAATATTTTATTTATATCATTCCCTTTAAATCACACACACACACACACACAGTCACACGAACGTCAAGGAATATTCCTTCTTGCGACTAGAAGTATTTTGGATTTCAAACTTTTTTGGATTTTGGAATATTTGCATATATACATAGAGGTATTTCCTGGGGGTTGACCCACATTTAAACAAAATTCATTTATGTTCCTTATATACCTCATAGTCTGAAAGTACTTTTATACAATATATTTAGTGTACCTGTGTTTTGTCTGTGACCTGCCACAGGAGGTCAGATGTGGAATTTTCTATTTGGAGTGTCACATCAGTGCGTAGAAAGCTTTGGATTTGGGAGCACTTTTTGGACCTTAGGTTTTCAGATTAGGCAGTCTCAACCTATACCCACTCAGGTATTATTATCCCTACTTTATAGATATGAAAATTGAGGCTAAAATAATTTGTCCCAAATCACATAGTAAGTGATAAAGCAGGGGTTTGAGAGTGTATCACTTATTGGCTCATGTCCATAACTGTTAAACTAATTCCTACACTTGTCTGTCCCTTAAATGGGTACAACATAGACAATCCATGTTCAGTAAGTGCCTGTCTTTAAAATACAAGAAATAACTCCAACAATGCATGTGAACAAAGCTTTGTAGGCCATGGAAGACTTGCTTCAACAGTTGAGAACAGATAGGAATGATATAAAATTAATAGAATATCTTACACATAAAAAAATAATTATAAGTTTAAAAATTCTTAACCTAAAGGGCTAGAAAGGAGGTATAGTACATGGAGCTAATTTTCAGTTGGAAAACTAAGGTGAAAAAAAATAAAAACGAAATTAGAATTTACACATCCAAGAAAAGGACAAGAGAAGAGGAATAAAGGGAGGGGGGTAAGATTTGTATGTGGTAGGGAGTGTAACAACACTCAAAATACAGAGTATTTTAGATATTGTAATGTTCTTGCCATCACAGAAAGACTGAGTCAGGAACATGGTTGGATTTTGAGGAGGAGGAGGACAAACTAAGAAAAAGCCACACAAACCCTGCATCATGACATATTATAAAGACAAATGACCCCATGAAAATAACAAATTAATTGTTGGACATGTAACCGTCCATGAACCATTGCCCAAATTCCAACCTAAAGGTAAGATCTTGGCCTTTTGGAGGATGTTTTCAGCCAAGGATAAGGGTAAAACTATGGGATCTTATGGTGGACTTAAATTGGGTCTTGTGAACTTGGAAACAGTTGCTATGCAAATTCGTATGTTGCATATTTAGCTGTACATTAATGAAATGTGTCCTCTATCCATGTACCTCACTTGTCTTAGCTGACACCATCACTGCATAGCAGGAAACCCTAAAGGAGGTGGTAGAAGACAGTGGAAAGTTTTGAGGAATTCATTTAAATAAGATCAGTTTTGATTTCTTCACAATAATTATACATATGAGGGAATTCTTAACCAAGTTGAACCTAAAAATTGTTTTCAAGTATAAAAATGTTTGTAAATACTAAGAATAGAGTTGACATGTTATAATTTATTTAAATACTTAATTAAATATATAACAACTCAGACTTTGGTTCTTTTCATATTTTGAAGCCAGTTTCTATGCATTTTTTGTATTTCCAGTGTTTATGTAAGCCCTTGAAAAGCTCACAGGCTCTGAGCTGGGGGCCTCTGTTGTATAAGAGAAAAAAAAATGGTCATATTCTGCACTTGGCAATTGGGTTTGCTCTGAAGTGTGGCAAGTGAAGACAGATCCATCCCTTCTCCTGCATCAGTCCACGGGTGGAAACCACAGGCATTCTTGCAGGCACTTTTGACAGAGCAGTTTAAATTCTACAAATGTATATTGGCATTTTACCAGGAGAAATACCCTGTGCTGGTTCTTCTCAGTAGCCCTTGACTTCAAGGGCTTTATATTTAGCAGCTAATAATTATTTTTGCCTGAATCAACTTTTTACATTCATTATTAATATAAAAGTGGTAATTTTCTAACTTTCTCTATATTTGTTTGCTGGTATTTCATTATAAAGAATAATCTTTCCTTTCCATCCATTTATTATCTGTATATTTATTTATCTGTCTGTTGATTTCATTCAATGTGTTATTGTAAATTTATTTCAATGCTTACATTTCCCCAAATGTGGTGAGGGGGACTCCCCGAATACAGTAACTAGTTCTCTATTATGGTTTAAAATTAGGTGTCCCCTAAAAGCTCACACATGAGACAGTGCAAGAAAGTTTAGAGATGAAACAATTGAATTATGAGACCCTTAACCTAAACAATGTGTTAATTCCCTGATAGGGATTAACTGAGTGATGACGGTAGGCAGGTAGGTTGTGGCTGGAGGAGGCGTGTCATGAGAACGGGGGTGTGTGTCCTTTTGGGGTATATATTTTGTGAACTGAGCTTAGTCTCTCTCTGCTTACTGGTAAGATGTCTCCAGCTTCTTTTCTTTGCCACACACTTCTGCCATGGTGTTCGGCCTCACCTTAGGCCTCAAGAAATGGAGTCAGCCATTTATGGACTGAGACTTCGGAAACCATGAGCTCCCCAATAAACTTTTCTTCTTAAAATTGTTCCTTCCAGGTCATTTAGTCACAGTGTCAAAAGCAAAAACCCGACCAAAACAGTCCCTGTGCCATGTCCCCATATATTTAACACTTTCTTACTTTCTGAGGAATTCCAGATCCTATTAATGTAGAGAGTTCATTAGACATGGAACTTGTAGAGTGGCTAGAGGATGTAGCTCAGAGAAAGAATACTTACCTGGTACACAGGAGTTCCTGAGTTCAATTCCCAACACTGTGCAAAAGAAGAAGAAAAAGAAAAAGAAATAAAAGGTTTGAGCGCTAGTATTGCTCCTTGCTAATGGGCTTCATTGTTTTCTTGCAGCAAAGAAAGCAGAAGACACACAGACAAACAAATACACATAAAAATTTGCACTGAGATTCCTCAATCTGCTCCAAACTTCCTAGGAGTCCTCCTTTACTCTCCGGATTCCAGGTATACCACCCTTCAACAGTGAGAAACCTGATTCTCAGCGTCAATATGTTTACTTTGTTGTTCAGTCCATTATACCCAGCATTTCAGAATTGATATACCTCCATAATGAAACAAATCTGCAAAGGAGTGTTCAATAATTGTTTCAATTTTTATTTTCATTAGATTAAAGACACATAGTCAAACTACTGTTCACAAAGTTTCTTTGTTTAATTCTCCTTCTGGCTCACCACCCAATTTTGAGGTCTGAATAATCCCTACTCTTTTTTTCAGCTTCAATGTCACTCCCTGCTTCTTCTCAAACTTTCCATGTTGGGACAGGTCTGTCTATTAGATGGCCTCATACCTTCCTTTGCTTTCTGTGCAGAACTTTTCCTCTTTAATTTTTGTTGCTGTTTACTAACAGTCTTCCTCAATATGTCAGGATTCAAAGACTCTCTGATCACTTTATTGCACTCTGAACATACAGTAAGCATTCAACCAAAGTTTATTGAAAAAAAAAATGCCTTGTATTTAACAGCTGCTATATGAATTCAGAAAAAGAATATAAGAGTTCATTTGTTACCTTTCTGTTCAATTTCAGCCTTTTCTTTCTACTTTCACAGGCAGAAGACACTGTTTTAAGTTAGTTGACAAACATTTGTTAAGAAATGTTTTTAAGAAATGTGTTAAGCATACTTCCTGAGCCCTGAAACATAGAAATCATTTAGGGGAATAAAATCTAGTGCAAAAATGTATTATCTATTGAGGTTGCTTGAAACACAAAAAAGATTTGAGCAGATATGTTTCTACCTTTATGTGCTTTAAAAGGTATATATTTTTGTTTGACTAATTATCTGAACATCCCCACATTCATTTTTAAAGATATTCCTTCCAGGTTTGTTTCCCATCAATGGTTAAATGTAAAAATAAATTTCTCACTTGAAGAGCTAGGAATTAGGTTCTGTGTATGAGTGTGAAAATCCATTACTGACAGCATTACAGTGTAAATAATTGTAAATAATTTTTTAGAGGGGTCTAGATCTATGTGGCATCCAATTTGGATTCTCCAAATGAAAACCATGAGATCAGTGGTTAAATTAAAATTTTTCATTGTATGTTAGAAAACAATAAAGAGGAAACAAAACAGTTTGAGCAATGGTGAGAACCTCTTCACAACAAATTTAAATTAAGTAGGAAAGAAATGAATAGGAAGTGATTTTTGTCACATGCGTTCCTTTCTTGGGTTGCTGCTAGATTTCAGGAGCCTTGCACAATCTTTCTTTATATCCTAAACAAGATGTTTGCTTGTTTCTGTTGAATTCTCTTCATTCTGTTGATACATTCCCTTTACTTCACCTTAACTCCTGGAGAAAACAGAAGACTAGTAAAATAAAGAAAATAAAGAAAATAAAGCATGGTGGTATTGCAAGTGGGTGTGAGCCTTGGACCCAAAAAAGCCTGTCTCTTCCTCTCAGCTCTACTCCCTGGAAGGCCTTGGACAAAACCAGTGGTTCTAAGTCCCATTTTGTTCATCAGTAAGATGATGGTCCCTAAATTCAATCTACATTAAAAAAAGGCATATTAAAATAAATACAATGAAGATTCATTTTCAGGATTTAAGATTTAAAATCATATATATATATATATATATATATANNNNTAAAATGTATCTCATACTATGCCGGATGTATAGTGAGAATAATTTATGGTTATTATCTAAGTTCTTTATCTTCTATTGGAAGGCAATTATTGAGAGTATCAACTCTGTGTTCTATGGACCAAACAGGGTATACACAATGCAGGCACAATTCCTGCTGCATATTAGGATATGGGAGGTGTAGATTAAGAAAAGAAGAAGCTGGTATTACTCTTTACAGGATAGTGGGAAGAAAATCACCCATAGCTGTCGAATATCAGAACGTGGCATCTGTAGTTACAGCAGAGTTCTCTGGACTGTACAAAAGATCCAACATGGGTAAAACCTGGGACACAAAGGAGGAGCCCACAAATTCTAGAAGTGTGTGCTATTCGTGAGCCATGCATGGAAGTCAAACTAGTCATATATTTTCACAAAGTCTAAAGTCATCGTGGTAAGCCTTGGCGCAAGAAAATCCCTGGTAAAGACCATGAGGAAAAATGTATGACCTGTTCCCACAGTCTGAGATCCTCAACAAATCTATCCAGATAGAGTTTCAAGTGACAGCTACCAGAGAAGAGCTAATTAGCAGAACTGGGAAAATAGAGCACGGACTGAGTCCCAAGAATCATGTAGAATATTTTCCTTAAGGCTGAATCAAAGCTAGCATTTGAGAAATGATAAATATAATTGAATAGTGTCATAATACAAAGAATTAGATTTTCAAATCAGGCACACATGAATCAGAGATTTTTTGCTTAGGAACAAGCTTTATTAATGAATTCTGGGAAATAAATAATCATGAAATATAGGCAAAACAGAGAGAAATATGGAATGTTCAGTGAATCTTGTCAGGTCAGTTTTTGCTGCACCAGTAGATGCCCTGGGCCAGATGAACATATGAGGTCACTAATGAGATGTGCAGTTAAGTCACTTACAGAAAAGCTTGTTTGGCCATGAAACCTTTCCATTTTTATTCAGATTATTACATAGGTTAAATGACATTTTACAGGAAGCCATGATTATACATCCATAGATTCCAGGTATGTTTACCATAAACAGTCTTGTAATGGGAATATCTTGCTACAGACGAGGATTCTCTTGCTAGCCAATACCATGAGTTTATTTGCTAGGAGTTATTATCCTTAGCATGTACATAAGGATATTTAACCAATCATCATTGTTTTTCTTTCCTAGAGCCTTCTCCTTTCAATGGGAGAAAGAGAATTAGAAATATTTACTTCCCAATGGCAAGACCCAGTGGGTTAGAATTGGGCCAAATTCCTTCTTTTCTGAAATCTGAATTAGTTTAGGTTCTCAATCTAAGAGTAGAACTGTGGGAATCTCAAAGAACTTTTATGGTTGTTCCAGATTCAGTTAGTGAATAAATATACTTCATATCATTAAGGTATAAAGGGGAAAATAGACATATACCACATAAAAAGTGCCCCAAGTCTCTGGAAAAGGGAAGATGAAGTGAATCAGAGTAACCTAAACAGACTTTGAGACCTCTTTTGTTTTCCTCTTTTTTGGGGGGAGGAGTACTGGCCATTAAACTCAGGGGCGTTCAACCACTGATCCACATCCCCAGCCCTATTTTATATTTTATTTAGGGACAGGGTCTCACTGAGTTGCTTAATGCCTTGCTTTTGCTGAGGCTGGCTTTGAACTCTTGATCCTCCTACCTCAGTCTCCCAAGCCACTGGGATTACAGCAAGTACCTCTGCACCTGGCTGTTTTCCTCTCTTATTTTAACCCTTTCTCTCAACCTATAAGGTAATCAGGGGGACTTCTGCAGCCCATTCCAGTCATGTTCTTTCCATGAAGTCAAGGCTTACTCACACTTAAGTCCAAAAAAAAAAAGCATTAAAATGAAGAGAGGAATTATCTATGAGACAGGATATTAATGGTTAGGGCGTTTCTGTCTCTTGTACAGGCTCAACCTACTCTATCATTGTTAGGTGGCCCATTATCAAACCTAGAGAACTCGCTCACTAACATACCAGATGGAAATACTTTGTGAAGTGGTCATGGTTACTCATTAAGGGTGCTCATGAACTATTTCACACCCAAACTAATGTAAACAGATTTATTTCCTTCTATTTTAAGAATTAAGGCATGTCAACACTGTGGTTATGACCTTTATTTACATAAAAGTCAAACATTTTAGTCTATTTACTATGTCTTCATTTCACTTTTGCCCACCTTCCATTTTTAAGTAGTTAAATGAGTACCATACTGCAATAAAAATATAGTGATACAATTAACCAGCCATTAAAAATTTACTTCTACCAAAAAAAAAAAATCAAGGCTTCCTTCCTGTTTAATCTTTCTTGTAATTAATGCACCAATAGTAACTGGGGATCCTGCAATAGACCTATGTGGAAAAATACAGAAATGAAGGAAAGGTAAGAAAACAGGTAAGAAAAGCTGATAATATCATTACCTAACCATTATTGCCATGAGCCTGGCTTCCAGCATAATGGACTTTGGTACTCTATAACACAGTACTTTTAAAAAAGTCCATGGGATATTTAGAGGCAATGAAAAGTATGTGTATGAAGACACGAATTGGTCTGATTATACTATGTATACAACCAGAGATATGAATAATTGAGCTCTATATATGTAATAGGAATGGTAATGCATTCCATTGTTGTATATTGATAAAAAATAAATAAAAGAAAAAAGAAATATGCATGGAAGGACCCTATAGTTTCTCTGAGCCTTTTGGCAAGGAATATGAAGAAGGAATCAGCTATTACCTAGCAGCAATTCATCTACCATTGTCTTGAAGTATTATTTAAATCCATTTTGTTGTTTTCACATTTCCTTGCTTGGGTTTGTCTTCCACCTGAATTTTGAGTTTCCAGAATCCACAAGGAATATAGGAGCTCAATGCATATTTCTCAACTTAGTTTGTAGATCTAAGAGACTCATCTTATACATTCCATTTTTGCTAAGGCACCTTTAACAGTCTATAAAGAAAGGGCAACTTTAATTTATAAAAGATAATTTAAATTTTCTATTGATGGGTAGTTGTAATTTCAGTTTCATTTTAGGAGACTATACAATAGTTCAAAAATAACACCAGGCTTAAGGAGAGAGAGAAAGAAAGAACATTACATACCATCAAAAAGGAATTAAACTGAAATCAACTAAAAGTTCTTAAGTATAGTTTGAAATACATTTTAAGGGAAAGATTTGAAAACTTGCTAATCTTTTAATAGGCTTTATTTTGTTATTCTTAATCTGTTGCTGTAAGTAGTTCCAAGAAAAATGTTAGGATTTTAACTGTTTGACTATAAATTCTGCCTATTTTGGTTAGGGTTCACTGAGGAAAACAGATGTGACTGTGACTATTCCCACTCGGGTCTCAATGTGGCTGATTCTCGGGAGCTTGTACAGACCTTTGCTAGCCTCCTGCATCTGCTCACACTGCCACTAGAGACTACTGTCTTCTTCTCCCCGACCTTTTAAGTTCAGCTAAAGTGCTTATCCTCAGAATCTGCCTATGATTTTAAGGACTCTTAAAAATATGGCCACAGATATCCCCACACTCCCTGTTCAGTATTGGAATCTTATTAGAGCAGTTGAAATGCACAATTTGTATGTTGATATTTACAAATTTATCTCAAAGATATGATGAATATCCTCTTTGGGTAGAAAACAGGCATTTTTAGATATAGATTCAAGGAAATTAATAATGTCTCTAAGTCTCATTGTTGGAAATAGCGCTCTAGGGTAAATCTTTTATCTTCAAAACCAGTGTCGACACTGTGGTACACTCCAGGAGAACAATCTTTGCTTTTTGATTCATGCTCTGGGAGTTTCATAAACTGTGGTCAACTGTGTTTTATTGTAATCAGTGTTACAAACATGGAAGCAAGATTAAAATGGAAGGGTCAACCTTATTACCTTTCCGCTGTTAGGAAAAGATTTAAGAATGAAGGATACAAACTTGCCCTTTCTTCAATTAACAATACCGTTGTTGAGTCAAGAATGCTTGGAAAATAATAATTTGGTTGATTTGTGAGATTCTTTCAATAATATGTTTTTACTATCATAAATATACTTATGAATTGTTGAGATTTAGAACACTTTTTATATGCCAGGCAAAGTGTTTTATTTGTATGATTTTTAAAATGATGCTGTGTATCAGACATTAATATACTTGTTTTATAGATAAGAAAATTGAGATACCACCACAGGTGGTAAGTGACATATCCAGAAATTGAATCTACAGGGCTCCTGCTTTTTACCAATTGCATGCATATTTATAGTTGTGGAATCTTACAGAGAGCTAGTTTAAACCATACTTTTTTTTATTTCAGTAAACTAAAAACTAATATATTTAATATATTAGTAATAAAATATATACTAATAAAATTAATATATTTCTTGGATTATACTGTTATTTACAGAGTTATATCTGTGACCCAGGTACAGTAGCCAGGCCAGGCTAAGCTAGGCTGCAGTAACAAATAGCCTAAATTCTCAGTGGCTCTAATACAACAAAGGTTTGTTTTATTTTTTTTTTACAAAGACTAATAAGGGTCAGACATTACACCTTGTGAAACATATTTACCCCATTCCCTATAAATTGCTGGAAATGACACATTAGTTTGCGCTGGAGACAATTAAATGATCTCAACTTGTGTTAGGATGGTGGGGAAATATAGTCTTCCTTTAGATGCGGTAAATATACAACATTGTCCCTGCCATAGCAAGACACCTGATACTCAGCCCCAAGCTCTTATCATGATACTAATCTACTTTTCACCCCAGATACTCTAAGCTTTGAAGCTCGTCTGGTTTTTTTTCAAAGCATATTTGTATCCATGAAGTTATTTACTTTGAATCTTTTCTTACTTTAAAAATACTCCCTGTGGCTGTTTATGAGGGGTGTGAGTTGCTCTTCTTTCTAAATTTTTGCTTGACAAAATAACAAAACACATATGCAACAGTTAACATAATAAGACCCTTATTCAGAATAGATGAGGAACTCATCAGACCTTAGAGAAACAGCTCATGTTTCAAATTTATTTCTAGTTTTACAGTGCAAATGAGTACTATGTATATTTCTTTTGTTCACTTTTTTTTGAAAAATGTCACTCTATAGCTGTACTTGCACTACCTTAGATGACAGGTTAGGGTTAGAGCTATAGAAATATAGATGACAGCTAAATATCACCAAACCACATGTGCAGTAAAGAGTTAAGTCTGCTAGCAGTCAATCAGTGCTCCAACTACACATTCCAAAGAAAGGTCTGGCCCTTGACTGGGTCCTGGGAGGTAACATCTAAGACCTTGGACAGTCCTGCCTGATTAGAGTGTCTTTGTATACAAGAGACTTTGGACCACAGCAGACCCTTTCTGCTAACAGTGAACCCTCTGGTGAATGTCTGTCTTGTTATCCTGGAACCCTGGGTTGTCATGTATCAGTGTGACCTCAGTGAGGGTAGGGGAGGTTGGAGATTGAGTAGCTAAGGTCAGCCATGTAAATACTCCCTGCCTACATGACTGACCCCCAGTATAAGTCTGGCATACCATCCCTCCTTCTCTGTTTGGCATTGTACATTGTACGTGTGGCCACACATTGTTCCCTGGAGAATTAAGTGATGTCTGTACCACTACACTAGTAGGGAATAACTAAAAGCTCTTGCCTGGTTTCTCCTGGATTCTGCCCTATATGTTTCTTATTTTTGCTAACTTTAATCTGCATCCTTTTATTGCAATAAACTGCAACTGTAACTCTAACAGCTTTTCCCAATTCTGTGAGTCTTTCTAGTGAACCATTGAACCTGACCTTGGTGTTCCCTAAAACTGGAGATGAATTGAATATTTTCCAGTTGAACTATGTGTCATAACTGTCATGATATTTCAAAAATTCATTAAGCACTTTAACATTTACAAGACTTTCCCCAAATTTACCCTATATTTGTAGGAACTGGAAAGTGTCAAGGGCAGGGTGGAAAAAAAAAATGTAGTTCAAGATCAGAGGGCAGTAAGTAGAACACTTAGGTTGAAGTACGAATTGTAGGACGGTAAATAAAAAGTTAAGACCAGAAATCTGGCTGTGGCCAAATTGTAGAGGGTTGTAATGCTGCTGTGGTTTACCATGAAACTAATAGCTAAACTTTCAGCAAATATAAGTTAATCAAATTTCAGAAAGTCTTTGTGTGGAGAGGAGTCCCTGTAGAGGCTCTCCGTATACTGCTAAATTCTAATCAAAATATGAATTGTACTGCCAGGAAAAAGTCACTGTAATAAGATCCTAGTAGGGTTCCACACATATCCTCTTACAGTGATGTCCATATCAAATTTGTGCTATTTACAACTACGAAACTGAGTTGTCTTCAGCCAGAAATTCTATGTTCCACCCGTCATCTCAAAATCCAGCTGTCATCTTTTCTGGATTATTGTAACCTCACAGTAATAAAGACTTTGCAATCAGAATTTAGCTCACCCTTTTGGTAATGATTCATGATGCAAAATCATTTCCAGCTCAGCTTCCCTGTGGCTTCACTGGCCCTGCAGCCTCCTGGGCTGTTGTCAGGAAGACACACTGGCATTGCTTTTGTTGTTACTCACCGAGAGCCTGAAGACATAGTGTTTTCTTTCTAAGTCATTGGTGGGGATGAGGGGGGGGGGTTGATTTATAAGGAGGTGTCAGGTTATGCAAAAGTTTGGATTACACAACGTGTTCAAAGGTCATAACTCTGGGCAGACCATCCCACATCCCACATTTTCATCTGCATAACAGAGTCTATAGCAACCAGCCCATTTGCTTTTTTCCTCAGCATAAAAAGACAATATTGTGGAAATGGCCTGTGTTGTTTTTATTTTGAGGGTGTTTCTTCCATCAGAGTAGAAAATAGAGGCAATCTGTATCTGATGGTTCGTAGTTTGGTTCAATGCAAAACGGAGGCTGAAAGGCCTTCTTTTCATGCAGACTAATTTTCTCATCACCACATGCTCTCATTCACATCACATTAAAAAAGTGTCCTCTGTACTTACATTACCTGAACACCTGCTTCATTTCCTTCTTAATATCTAGCAGACATTAACTTGAAATATGACTGAAACTCAGCCTCTTTTTTATTCCCTTTTCCAAAATGATATGCTTTCCATATATTCCCTATCCGATATCCACCAAGATTTTTAAGTTAAATTATGAAATCATCCTGACTTTTCCCCTTCCTTTATTCTTTATATCTAATTAATCACCAAGTCCCAGGTAATTTACTGCCTAAAAACTTCCTTATCCTATCTACTTTTTTTTTATATTTCTATTGTTAATTCTTAGTGTAGGCCACTATTCTTTCTAAAAAAAAAATTATGGAAATAACCTCTTAGCTGGTTCCTGTTTCTTACCTTCTATTGTCTAATTAACTTTCTTTTTGATAATGCATCCTGGAGCCAGCCTGTGTTGAGGTGAAGAAAATTTTTAACTTGAGCATTTGGGGTAGGGGGTCTGACATTGATATGTTAAGTTAGAGGTGTCTATTGGGCATCCTGATGAAGAGGTTGAGTAGGTGGTTGGGTTCATAAGTCTAATTTAAGGGTGGCGATACATATCTGTAAGTCTTCAGGGTATTGGTATCATAAGCTATAATGTGGGGTGACATCACAGGGAATGAGAATAAATAGAAAAGGGAAGAGGTTCAAAGATTGAGATCCAGAGTCTTCAATGTTTAGGGGATGGGAAGACGAAGAGAAAATCATAGAGGACACTGAGCAAGAGCTTTCAGAGGGGGCAGAAGAAACCAAGGCTAGCATGGTGTCCTGGAAGCCATGTGAGGTGTTTGAAAGGGCAGCGGGTGGCCTCTGTGGATGGTGGTGAAGGGGAAGTAAGACGACTGAGGACTAACCATTACATTTAGCAATAGAAAGGTTGTTGGTGAGTTCAATTTCAATGAAGCAGTAGGGGAAAATATCATTTTTGAACAGGCTCTAGGGAGAATTCAAGGACAGTTATTGAGGGTAAAGAGTATAGGGAGGGAGAGAAGTTTTGCTCTAAAAGGAAGAGGAGAGATGGGGTGGTTGCTAGAGGCAGAAGTGCACTCTAAGAGGGTTTTTAAGATGAGAAATGTTTACACACCACTGAGCAAGAGAAAATTGACATAGGAAAGAAGGAGGAGAGTGACCAAAGTAATGTTCTTGAGAAAGCAAGAGAGGATTGGATCTGGTGCACAAGTGGAAGGGTTGGATTTCTCTAAGAGCATGAAGCATTCCTCCAAACTCACAGGAGAGAAGGTGGAGCATATGACTTAGATGTCCAGAGACAGGTAGACGTAGTAGGCTGAGCTTGTGGAAGTTCTATCCCAATTGGTATGATTTTCTCAGAGAAATAGAAAGCAAGGTCATTGTATGTGAGGTACTGAAAACTTTGGAAGGCATCCTTCTCAATGAGGTCTTTCTTCACCAACCCTTCTAAAATCAACCCATTAGCATGTTATCAGTAAATACTATGTATTTTTGCTTATGGTCCTGTTGTCTGTCTCCACACCAGAATGTGAACTTTGTGAGGATAAGAACAAGTCTGATTTGTTTACTACAGAAATCTCAGGTGTTCCATAAATATCTGTTACATTAATTAATGGAAGCATTTTGTGATCATTCGAATGGAGTGGATTGGACTTTCTAATACAAAAACAAAGAAAATATCTATATCATTGAGACTGATTGAAAAATGCTGTGGGACTTGAGGGATGTGTCATTCTAAACAACCAGGTTGCTGATTGGATTGCAAGAAAGGGGGCAAGAAAAGTAAGTTGGTTTTCACTGGCATTCTTCTGAGTTCAGCAGATGAAACAAATTGGTTATAGCAATCCAATCCATATGTCTCAGGAAAAGAAGCATCCTCATACCTGAAAGCTTTAGAGCTTGGAGAAAATAGTTTTAGAGTGCTTGTGCATCACACAGTCACAAATGTTGCACCTGCTTCTCTTGCACAACATGTTGCAAAATCTTCAGGTTCAGCAGCTGACAGTATGACAAATTATAGGACTGGTGGCCAAAGAGAAATGAGTCTTAATAGAACATTAAAATCCATGGATAGTGGCATACTTTTTGGATTCCATATGCTTTTCTGCCAAAATTCAACCCACGCCACAGGAACTAACTTATACACAAACATGTTTTTGAACATAGCTGTGTCAATAACAGTTTCCAGTTCTATAAAAGTATTTAAAAAGAAACAAATCCTTTCTAAATGCATAAAGCAACAAGACACCATGCAAACAGGAAACAAATGAAATGGAGTCACAGACAGAAATCATTGTCATTTGCTAGAGTTGGACTACTTGGTGGTCATCCTTTAAAAAACAGCTACCACCTTTCTGTTGTTAGTGTTCTCTCATGGGTCAATAGAGAAAGAGGCGGGCACTGGAATCAGGCTTGTATTTGAAACCTTGTCAATCATGATGAGTCAGGAACAGAGATGTCTATCCAGATATTTTCTTTTTTCTTATTTATCTTTAATTCTACAGAGATTCGATGCAGGAACTTGTTTACATGGTTGAGGAAAGGGCTGAGAAGCTGATGGGAAAGGCGACAGAGGATGGCAATTCATGGTTGAGTACCAGTAAGAAGCAAGGACTACTCTGAGGCATGTATTACACAGAGGAGGTGAACTATCAGAGCCCCAAAGCTGAGGCCATTAGTGGGAACTGAAACTACAGCTAGACCTGTTAGACCCCAAGCCAGGATAGAGCTGGAGCATCTAGAAAGGTTAAATCAGGCAAAGCAGAAGAAGGAGGAATACTCAGCCCTAACTCCTCTTGCCTCTTAGTCTCTACTAGGCACCAACCTGACACTCCTTGGAAGCCAGGACAGAGGAATCTGGGAACTATAGTTCCTACAGGAGAGAGCAGGGCAGGGAGAAAAGTAAAGGAGGCATCTGAGCCAAAAGACCCCCAGAAAACCTACTCACAGTTTTATCAGCTGTGAGTCCTTGAATGATTGCTCTAACATTAAGTCTCAGCTTCTTCATTTACAGCATGCAAAAGGAGGTCTAATTCATGGAGGTTTTGTTATCCCTGATGTACTAAGTCATGTACAGTGACTGGTTCGTGGTGGGAGATCAGACATGCTTTCCCTCTTCCCCATTTAGACACATTCGTCAAAGCATTGTTTTTCTAAAGAGATAAAGGAACTAATGATTCCAAAGAAAATTTGGTCACTAAATTTAATTTTTATAATCTTTCTCAAGAGCAGCACACAACTGAAAACTGATTCAAAGGAGCAATTACTCAACATTCTCATTTATCTAGAATTGTTTCTTTAAAGTCTCCATCACATCCAGAGGTCACTAACAAGACAGAGTTTGCAAGTGATGGTCACAAAGGTCAAAGCAGAGTGTTTCTAGAAAAGACAAAAGTCAATAGCCCTTCATCCTTATTGCTAAAAATAGGATGGAATTTTTCATAGATCTAGAAAGTCAGGATTTTTAATGGCTGCATGAAAGTCTTAAAAAAGACATGTCTGTTGACAGTAAAAAAAAATGCTCACAAAGTGTACATGAGGAAACTCAATAAAACCTTGATTTGTTAATTTGACCTAATTTTAAATTTGAAGTAACTTGGTGTTGGAAAGATTTAAGTTGCTGCTGAAAAATCTAATTAATTCAACTCAGCAAACTCCTACTGAGCTCCTGCAGTTGCTTCCGACCCAGAGTCGGGCCCAGAATGAAAACTCATATCCCTTGTAACACTGTCTCTGCTTTCAAAGTGCTTGTTCCTTGTTGTTTGTGTGAATTATGATTTAGGGAGCAAATGTAATCTATTTAATAAAAAATTTAAAGAAGCAAATTATATGACTACTCTAAGTAAATTTCATCTCTAATTAAAGCAAGCCATGCATTACTCATTTAGTTTAAGGAGGTATTTAGTTGCAAGAGAAAGAATGGGGATTTTTTAGTAGATAGTCCTGGGATCAAAATCTGACTTTGTCACTCACTAGAGTAATTTTGGACGAGCCAACAGTTTGTGGATAATCGAATCTGCTCTGGAGTATATCGTGTGGGTAACTAAGGAACTGTGTTGTTCCAATTCTTATGAAGCATTTGATGATTCTCTTGCCTTTCCTCTCTTTGAAATGCTCCACCTTTAGCAAAAGATGTTAGTTGCCCAGTTTTTAATGAGTAGTAAAAAATTGTTTAATTTTTTTTCTGCATTTTGAAATTATTTATAATCAGCTGTGCCCTGTTCTAAGCTTGCTGAATATAACAAGGTTTTGTTTTATGTTTTTGACATATACATAAGAAAGCACAATTGGAAGTAGAGGGAGATCTGTTTTTGTCCTGATAACCAGATTATTATAGGAATTTAGAATTAGACAAAGGTGTAAGGAAGAAGAAAATTTTCATAACTCCAGTCCTTTAGGGATGCCACTGCTATCTTTTTGGTATATTTTTCCTTTAACTTTTAATAGTTTACTTATATAATTGAACCTGTAATGTATTTGATATGCATTTGTTACCCTACATTTCGGGGTAACTTTGAATTATGAGGATTTTCCTATGTCATTATACACTATGAAAAACACAATGCTTCATTATAGAGAAGTAGTACAATTAGGTAAATATTTCCTTGTCAATGGTACTGCGCCAAGTTCCACTTCTTTATTACAAATAACACTATATAAATACCTTGTTAAAAGATATCCAGATTGTTGTTGGATTGCTTCCTGAGAATTAGATACCTAATCATACATTAATAGGTCAAAGTTTATATGTTTTTTAAGGTACTTGATAAATATCACCTGAGTACATCAGCCTGAGTATTATAATTTTTTAAAAATATTTATTTTTAAGGAATAAAATAATATATACCAGCTTTTACTTGTTTCAATAATAATGAGATTAAGGATTTTAAAAATGTTTGGTGGCCATTTGAATTTCTTCTTTGGCAAATTGCTTGTGTAGGAGAAATATTTTTCATTTTCTTTCAGTGACTATTTCTTGAGCAATTTCCATTATTCATACATTTGAACAATAGGTGTTAGGTGCATAAAGATGCATAAAATATAATCCCCATCTTCAAGGAATTCTAAATATAAAAAGAAGAGGGGGAAATACAGTGTTATAAGGTATGCAATAGAAATGTGGGAATGGTTTGCAGCTATAATAGAAGATATTGTTCATATTTGAGACTGAAGAAGTTTCAGAAGGATGAATAGGAATTTCCAGGGAGATAATTAAGCAAAAGGCCTTTCAATGTATAAAGTTAAGAGCATGCACAAGAAAAGCCTGGAAGTTTGGGGGAGCAAGTACACAGGAACTAGAAGTGGTTAATAACTGTGGAACTATAAATGGGCTAGGAAAAGGGAATGGGAAGGGATAAAGGGGGGGAGATGAAGTTTGCAAGAACCAGATGCTAATGAACCTAATATTCCTTGCTGAGCAGTGTGACTTGACCCTAAGAAGATATGTAGCCACTGAAATAATCTTTTTTTCTAATAGTTTTAATTTTATAGCTAAATAAGTAGAAGGCAATTCAAGCTTTTTAAGTGTCTCATCTGCAAGCCAGAACAATGTTTATACTTTTGCTATGCTAAACATGCTATGGAAAAACCAACACTGATTATGTGATGTTACCTTGGAGACATGGAAATTATTTTAGGAAGCAGACTGATTGCCTTGTCCATAGCTCAATCCCACCAAGACCCAATTAATTCTCTGATATCACAGACATCCTTTATCTACTTAGTTCTGGGACACTGTGACACTTTTCATATCACAGCAAAATTATATGTATTTTAATACTGACAAGTAATTTTCATTTTTAAACAGATTCAACATCCATGTCTTTACTAAGTTATTGAATGCCATATACATTTAATAATGCAATTAAGCCATACTGTCCTTTTCACATGTTAAGGTTTATTAATATAGATGTTAGTTTCATAGCTAATCATCACCTTCCCCCTGAAGGTCAAGGAGTCCCAAATGGCCTCAGGCCATACTCTGTAGGGATCCTTTCTCCTGCTCTAGTTCTGTCAGCACTAAAACCAGAGTCATATTTGGCAGTTGAGCTTTGGATGGCAAGAATGCAGGGAATTATTTTAATAACAACTGAGGTCAAGCTATTTCCATGCACTTGTTAAAAATAAGAATTTTTAGTGATATATGACTATACAGAAAAATTCAACTAAGTATATAACTAGACAAGCTATCACAAAATAAGCATCCCAGGTTAACTACCAACCAGGCTACAAAATAAAATATTACCAGCTGCCCAGAAGTTCCACTCATCTGTCTCCCATCTCCCAGTTACTACCTTCCTTTTCTGCTTACAGGTAATCACCACCTCATTTCTATCACGACAGGTTACCTTTTTCCATTTTGTGTTATTTTAGTATTGTTGTTCTTTGTCTGGTTCACCTCTCCCTGGATATTATCAGTCCAATTCACCTGTGTTATTATAAATAAATCACAATTGCTAAATGTATAGATTTGGGAGACATTTTCAGTTTGGGGTTATTATATAATGTTGCTATAGATATTCTTTTACATGTTTTTTTTTAAAAAAAAATAGAGAGAGTCAGAGAGAGAGAGAGAGAGAATTTTTTTAATATTTATTTTTTAGTTTTCGGCGGACACAACACCTTTGTTTGTATGTAGTGCTGAGGATCGAACCCGGGCTGCACGCATGCCAGGCGAGCGCGCTACCGCTTGAGCCACATCCCCAGCCCTTACATGTTCTTTTGAAACACTTTTTTGCATACATATTTAGAAGTGCAATTAATAGATCACATAATATATCTTTTCCACATTTTTTATTGGTGCATTATAGTTGTACATAATGATAGGATTTGTTTACATGTTTTTACAGGCACACAACAAAACAATTTAATTTGGCCAATAGGACTCCCTAGCACTTTCCCCTTCCCTCCCTGCTTCCTATCCCCTGATCCCTTTCTCCTACTGATCTCCCTTTGATTTTCATGAGATCCTCCCATATTTCTTTATCTTTTTTCTTCTCTGTTAAGTATTTAAATATATAGCTACTACCAGATAGCATTCCAAAGTAGTTGCACATCCTCCATACTTATCAGCAGTGTATTTACATTATATCCTCACACAGCACAAGGAATTATCACTCCTTTTGGTTTTCTATCTTCTGTGAGATATGATGGTGTTACTTGGTTTAACTTACATTTCTCTGATGCCTAAATAAATTGAACATCTTTCCTTATGTTTATTGACTCTTCAGACATTCTTTTTAGTGAAGTGTCTTTTCCAGTTTCTAACCCATGTTTTTATTCAATCATTTATCTTTGGCTTACTGAGTTATCAAAGGTAATTTATATATTCTGAATACTAGTCCTTTGCCAGTTTTGCAAATATCATTTCCCTGTACAAGGTTTGTCTTTTTCATTTGATCAACAGAAACTCTTAATTTTATTGTAGACGAACTTACCATTTTTTTCTTTGTGGGTAGTGGGTTTTTTTACTTTTTAAGAACTCTTTTCACACACCTACCCATGTATTTTGACATTTTTTTATTCCTCAGAAAATTTACTTAGCTCCTTTTTTTTTAGTTGTAGTTGGACCCAATACCTTTATTTAATTGATTTATTTTTATGTGGTGCTGAGGATCGAACCCAGGGCCTCGCACGTGCTAGGTGAGTGCTCTATCACTGAGCCACGGCCCCAGCCCCTACATATTTTCTTTATTGTTTGTAACCAATGGAGATGAACATGGGAAAGACATTTATTGAGAGTACCGGGACACTTGGGTCTGCACAAACTCAGATGGATTTGTTTCTTTAAAGAATGGCTTATCTAAGATCCCTCTTTCTAAGAATCAGGGACTCTGTAGCCATTAGTCTGCAATTGCCATCTTCTCCACTTGCATTGTGGGGAATTGGTAAACCTTCAGTCCATATTTTCAGTCTAATTTTCTCAAGGCAAGAGGGGAGGAAAAGGTGTTTTTCTTATTAAGAGTAAATTTCATATTAAAGTCAATTCTCTCCTTTTCATGAGTGTTGTGGTGTGCAAAACAGGCATCAAGTACTGAAACCACACCCGAGAAAGATCATCAAGTGTATCAACCCAGGGGAGCACATCTACTTGTGTTTCAGAGAAAGGTGAGTCTGGGTTGAGTATTTGGAAACTTACTAAAGAACTAGAAGGTGATGTGGGCCAACCCAAGAAGAAATGGCTGTAATTTCTTATGATTGGGCTTGAACATGAGTGGAACAAAGCACGAGACATTTGTAGAAAAACTCATTGTCAGACACCTTTTTAAACCTATTTTCTTTCTTTATGTGTGAGACATTCTGATATCAACAAAATCCTCTTAACATTTAATCTACTCATTGTAAATATGACCATACTTTAAAGAAATATGACTCTTACACAATCTCCCCAAAACAAGAAAGTACTTTATATTTCTGAATGTTATATTTATATCAAGAGGACATTAGCATTGTGTTCCCCTAAGTACAGTGGAGGAATGTGTGATTCTTTTTTCTTCTTCATTAGGGATTGCTAATAAGAGCATTGCAGGGGTACTAACACTATTTCTTGTCACAAGAGATGCTCAAGGGGTCTAAAACAGCTCTTCCTTTCCCTGCCCCCAGCCTTATCCAGAGCATTGTTCCTCTTTCAGGAAGTACAATCCTATACTCTTTCCATAGTTGGTAGTCATTCTCCAAGTGGGTGGCCAGGTATGTCCTCTGTGCCTTTTCTAAGGGAGAACTTGTCAAGGAACTGTTTGGTACTTTTGGTCAGAATGTTTGGCCAGCTTCTCCTTGTTCTTCTTACTCCCATCACCATAACTTTCTTTACTCAGTTTTCAGTCATTTCCTGTCCCCAAGTACAACCTTTGGTACTTCTTGACACAGCTCTTCCTATTGTCCTCTTGCTATGGACTCCAGCTGTTCTTGAGACTCTACCTCTTGAGCCAAATGTTATGCTGATAATTGCTTTTCTGGATGGCAGAATCTGTCTTTGTAGGCAAGTGTGGTTCAAACACGCTATCTACTACTAGTGGTGGGGTGGGACCCCTGCTTCTTGCTCATCACTCCCCACTTGCCTGGCTATCACATTCCATTCTCAATTAGAGTGAACCATTTTCAGGCCTTTAAATGCCTCCCAACACCACCCCTTCCATGCGCCACTCCTCCAGGTGATGGTGACCTAGGTTCACACTGCCTTTTCTGTTGGAACCTCTTGTCTCCTTCCTTCTCATCAGCTGCTTTTATTTATCCTTCATAACTTATTCCAGGCATCAAGCCTCCCATAAACTTTTCCTAATCACTCTCTGAACCCAACCCGATCACCTTGCTATCTCCAGAGCCTTGTTTATGGGTTTACATAACCCGCTGTGTGTCCCCTGCCTGGTGCTCTTCACACCTGTTTAGAGTTGTGCCTTTTCATTTGTCCTCAAGAATATACATCGAGTTTCTTGAAGTCAGGGATTCCATGTTTCCATTTGTTGGCTCCCAGCTCCTGTGCCAATGCTGGACACACTAACGCTCCATATTGATGAATAATTACCTGAAAGAAGCTCTGTTAAGTAACACTTTTCCAGTTGTTAGCTTATATCCTTGAAAACAAAAGGACGATTTCAGAATGTTTCAGAACATCTCAGATAAAATGAACAGAAGTCATGGTAATGAATCTTATTGTAAGGGAGTTGGCCTTTAAAACCTGAGTAGTCTCGCCTGAGCGACGGTAAGCAGTTTAACCTTTAAGTCCCAATTTCTTCATTTGAAAAATGTAGCTGACATAAGGATTTCTGAAACGAGAAATCATGTGCCTGATAAAACTCCAGGTTCAGCATGCTGTTTAGTGCTAGTAGATATCGTTAGTGTGCTCACCTGGTCTAAATTAACGAGAGTCTTGTGTCTTCTAAAGTTTCTCTGGTACTTCCTGATATGATTGGAATTATATTCTCTTTAAGGTAGGCAAAAGATAAACAACGGCTTTCTGTTTTTAAGTGTTAAGACTTCATGAGATACTTATTTGCTGGATGAGCAGACATTAATTTATTATAATTTAGCCTTGATTTTTGTCTAACAGCTATCCTTCCCTTTGGGAAAATCCTCTTTCTAATGTGCTTTCGGTGGGCTCAGCCCTGCCTCCTCCTCTTCTCCACCAGTCTGGTGTGAGCTCACTAACCTGACTCATGGAATTAGAAGAGTGTGTCTCCCTACTTATTGATTCAGTGACAGATTCTGATCTGATCCAAACAAGGCCCATCAGAGCCTTCCCTGACATGTTTTATAGTGACATGGGTAGTAGGATTTGCCTCTTCCTGAATGGACAGCCACGAAGATACCATAAACTGGAGCTACTAAAACAAACAATCTTTTTTGGCTTCAGAAAGGGTCTGTCTGAAGGACAAGAAAACAATCTGAAAACACAAATAAGAACAGAGATGAGAGCCGGATGGATAGATACTCTTTTCCCTCGCATTTGAGCTATAAAGCTGTGCTTCCGCCATTTACAGTAGCAGGAGTCTCTACCGACACAACTGAAAGCAACAAGAAACAGAGGCCACTAACTAAAGGCAACAAAGCAAAACTAAAATGTTCTGCAACTGAAACCTTGCTGGTCAGTACAACTGTTCATGATCAAGTGTTCATAGTTTAGAGGAACTTTCAATTTTAATAACATGCATGCTCAAATAACTGAAAGATTGTACCTACCCTAGAGAATAAAAACTCACAAGTAATATTTTTATTATTATTTTCAAGTTACAATGATATATTCATCGATGATGACTGTGTTATTAGGAGTAAAAAAAATTGTCTGTTCTTTATTTTCTATATTTGGTATTTCCTATTCCTTATTTACAAATGATCCCCAAATAGCCAATGTCCTCAGAATGAGTATCCTATTAAATATTCTAAAATTATTAGCAGTGTTTAGATCCAAACACTGTTTCAAACCAAAGTGAAAGTGGAAATTCTCAGAAGGTGGTAGAAAGGAGAAAATTTTATCTCTGCCATTTTATATTGACATAAAATGCTTTCTGTTTGTATCTTCTATATGACAGCCTAAATTTAAAAGAGTCCAGTATTGTAAATGACTAGTGTATTTAGAAATCTTGCCTAACCTATAGGATTATAGGATCACCTACATTCTAAAAGTCTTTTGCCCTCAATTCCCTCTGCCATCCCAGGATACATCCAGTGGATATCGTATGTGTGTACTCAGAGACAGATCTTATGATGACCACTATTAACTTTCTGTCTTGATTGCCACTTATTTCTATCCCTGTGATGCCTGACAGTAGTGGATCCTTTTAATACCTACTGATTCTAATTTTCCCTTTTTCCCTTGCTAACAGAACTCTGACCTTGTTCAAAATGGCAGGAATGAGTAGTTGATTGGTCTAAGCCACTTACAGCAGACTTGTTCCCAGCTCTCTTAGCTTTTAAGTACCAGAGGTAGACATGTGACACTGCTGTGGTCAATGAAATCTAAGTGTAAATTTGCTTTGGGATGATTCTGGAAATACTTGATCCTGATGAAAAGAAACACATTCTGTTATGCTCCCACCCACTACTCCCTTTTCCCTGGCTTAGACACAAATTTGGAACCTAAACAGCTTCAATCATATTGTAATCATGAGCTGTGGACATGAGAATGAAAGCCAAGCTGCTAAGAATGGCAGAAAATGAAGATGGATAATTGTGGCTTTCTGTTGTCATTGTCAAGGAGGCTAGCTGCCTCCATAATTCTAGCCACATATCAAAAATACACTACTATTTGTTTATTCAAATTTTTCCAATTTACCACCAGAACAAATAATAATATTCACAAACACTATTTAAGTCTCTTCTGTCTAGAAACTTAGAAGATACTTCACTACTTCGTGTTGGATATCATCACTTCTGCAGGCCACTGATGCCAACTGGGCATGGCCTCTCTGTCCACTGGGCACCATTGTCTCCATTGAGACTATCTCCACTGGACATCAATTATTTAATTAACAGTCCTGATGATGTTCCTGTTGCTCACACTGTTCCAATAAAAGAGCATGTACAGTACTAAAAGTGCAGTCACCAGAGTGAGTATTCTTGAGATGCAAGGTGAATCTGGACTAGAATGAAAGAACAAACATGAGTCAGGTTTGCAGAGCAGCGATGCCCATGAAAATAGAGATCCAGTTACCAGAAATTGTTCTGAACAGGACTGTCATACTGGTATGTTGTTCCATTTCAAACCAACAATATCCAACTATCCATTCAACATTGAATTGGTAGAATCAACAAGCAACTGATTGATTTTTAATAAAAATTAAATACCAAAATAGGTAATATACTAAACTCTTACTGACTGGAACAGATTCAATCTTCTCAAGATGAAAAATGAGAAAAGCATGTCCACCTTTTCTGTAGTCCTGGTTCTCTCTTCAGGTTGGTTTGTTGGTTTGCTTGCTTGCTGGTTTGGTTTGGATTGGTTTTGGTCTATTTTCTGAACCAGAAACATTTCTGTGAACTATATTAAAGGATTTAACATTTAGATGATGATATACACCATGCGTTCACTCTAAATAGCCTTGTGTCGTGCAGTCTTTTATCTCAGAAATTTCAGCTCTGATTTGCTAACTTTTGAGTTTCTCAGAACATTCAGCAGAATAGGTAGGCACCATCAAGCAGGGTTGTTTTTATTTCTTCTTGGCAGAGCAACACCCGTTTGCATTTTGCTCATCAAGCACAGGTGGAAACCTGAGTTATTTCACACCTGTTTCTCATTTATTCTGTTGCTGCCTGTGCCTCCTTAAAGGCTGATGCCCTTGGCAGTTGTGTGGTTGGCATGCCTCTTAATATAGTTCTCAATGAGTCATAGTTGCAGCAGAAATGCAGAGAGAGGAAAGAAGGGCATCTGTGATGCCCAGAGGGAAGTCCCATGGACAGTTGGGTGCTGAGCTCCCTTTGTGTGGATGTTTCTGCCTGAAGCCTGAAAGGAATGAGCACAACTCTCAGCAAAATATATCATATCACTGCAGGATGTATCCTGATTGGGGCTTGTTGCAAAAATTCTTAATCTTCAAGTAAATCAACAAGAACAAAAAATATATTTCTCTTTTCTGCATCATTTAAAAATTTAACAAAGCTAAGTGCACTTATTGGGAATCTAGTCTATATTACATACTTCTGAAAACCACAAATGACATAATGAAAGTATCTTAGAGTTACTGAACCAATCATCATGGGATTGAAAATGAATATGGCGATATTGAATGTTAATAAGATGCTGTTGGAGGCAAAATGAAAATAAAAATCATAACACCCAAATTAAATATGTGCATTATTTGATGTATTAAGCAATATTAATGACACTGTGTAGGTTGACTGTCTTATTTTAAACTTGGTATAACCCTGTATCTGCCTCTAACCAACAGCATGATGAATAAAGAGGATTTAAGCTCACTTAGTTCTCTAGAAGAAGTAAAAAATAATGTATAATATTTTAAGAATTGAATTGCCAGCAACTTTCTACTGACATTTCTCAGCTGACATTCAACACATAAGTCTACATTTATTAGACCTCAGGAAACTATGATATCTAGAAGGAAAGCAAAATCAAAGATACACATTTTTAAACTTGAGCAAAAATCTGAGAAGTGTCAGTTCATTACTAAAATTTGTGGCCATAATCTTAAAAATGTATTTTCACCAAACTAGTTATGACTGTATTGGGTCAGATGGAGAGAAATGATGGTTCTATCATAAGTAAAGTGGTTAGGAAGAAAAATTTCTTTGGGTCCATAAACAGGTATTGCTGTCACAGAGAAATAAGGGTGTCTGTTCCATGAGAGTGATTGGGGCTTTGAAGTGACAGCATGGAAGACTTTTTGTAGTATATCATGCTTCACAAGAGAGGCCTTATGTTTTCCTAGCAAGAGAGAATTAATAGCAATAGTATCCTTTGGAAGGAATCCAGAAATGAATAGCTTCTATTGGACAAAGGAATAATCAAGATGGCTATTTAAATGCCATAATAGTACATCTCAATTAGTATATAGCACAGAAATAAATAATCTTCACTTCATAGAATAGTTGAGTTTAAATAAAATCAGATTACATTATATATAGAATCTTGTCATCATTATGTCTTTAAGATTAGAATATATTTCTTAGAGGAAAAACAGTCTCTGAAGACTTACATTAAATAGTTTTGAGAAAGAAACAAAACCTAGTGGCCAAGTCCATGCTATGTTTATCATTATAAGATTCGTGGAGAAAGTTCTTGCTAATAATGCACATTGGTTTCTGAATTAAATTACCTTTCTTCTATTCTTTCATATCTTTAAGAGATCCCATTAGGTGTATTGCAATTCTCTCCTATCCCTGATCCCTCAGCCTGCTTATATATTCTTCCTGCTAGTTAAGCACTGCATTCAATGATCCGTGGAATTGTTGCATGGCTATTACTTTTAGTTTTGGTTACATTGTTCCCAAATGTATTCCTAGTTAGGTAACTCTAGCCATTTAACCAATGAATTCCAAAATTTCAATAGTTGACTATTCTGTGCTCATGTGTTATGTATGCTGCTGGATGGAAGGCACCCTTCTATGAGATAATTTTTAGGCTTGTTCCATAATGAAGTCTCTTGTCCTCTCAGGTGGAGAAGGCACATTTCCCTTAGAAGGCTTGCCAGGAAATGAGTCACAACACTTATTTTCTCTTTCCATGAACAACATTTTTTTCTTGTGGCCCACCCCAAATAGAAGGGGTGGATAGAGTGATCAATAGCTGGGGTGCTGTGTCTTGACCATTGTTCTACACTACAGAAGAGGGAACACCAATTTTTTGAAATGTTTCTACAGCCAATTTTCAATAGAACTAAGTTACAATCATACACACTACAGACGGTAGTATTACTGTCAATTTTGGACTCCAACCTTGAAGATTCTTTTTGTCTGAGTGTCTAGTTTTGTCAAATTAACTTGGGATGAGGAAATACATTGTTATTTTTGATAATACTTGATCTTACTTTAGTAAATTAGTAAATATAAGAAAATGAATTGCTTACAGTAAGAGAAAAAATTATTTATTTAAGAAATATGTATTGTTCACTATTACATGTTTAGAATGGGATGATCCAGGCTGGAAATAAAAAGAAATATAAAACCCCCTTTATGTTTTTTAATTGCTCAAAGGAATGTAGGCTGAGTTTGGAGGTTTATTGGGTGTGATGGGGATATATTTCTTTGCCATATTTTTCCCTACCAACATATGAAAGGCAAATATTTGACTCTAACTGGCTCTGGACTCCTATCTGCTCTACATAAACTTCATCCCTTAAATCTAGGCACAAGTTCTAAAGCAAATTTTATGAATCTTGTACAAATTTTAAAAACTGTATACATTGTCCTCTGTATCAGATCCTCATTTAGTATTATTTGATACTGTTGCATCTAAATGTCAAAGGTGTCTCAGTTGAGCCAAAATTAGAAATTAGATATAGCTGGTGAGTTGAGCCAGCTCAACTGTACATCTCTCATCTGCATATTTCCATCAGCTGACTGACAGGAAAATGAGGTACTTATACCATGCATCCCAGAAGAGATGACCTGATGAAATTCGAATTATCAGGAAAGTGTGGATGTCCCATGAGAAAAGAATATTTGGGTGTGGTTTTCTGAATTCAGAATGGGACCCAGAAGCTGGAGGGGAGCAGAAATTAGGCATGATGGTCAGTCCTTGAACATGGCATTACTCAAATTTCTGGACAGCAATATGAACCTGTGGAAAATGTGGGCTCTGTGTGTACTTTCACTGACTACTGTTATGTGCATCCCTGTTGCAGGACCCTTATAAACGAGCCACCCCCATCTGGCCTTGCTCAAGTGCTGACCTCACTATGTATGCTAAGTACCAGGGCTGCCTATACAATGCTGGAACAGAGAGCAGGCACTAGCAAATAAAAAATTCTTGTTCTTTTTAATATCACATTCATTTGGCAGAGAAGTCCTGGAGTAATACCATTCTCCAATTATTCCTTAATATTGAAACAAATACTGTACTTAGGTTACCGTCAAGTGGCTCTAGACACCGAGTTAGACCGATGTACATGCTCAACCATGGCTCTTCATCTTCCTGAGCCTCCGTTTTCTTGCATTTAAGTAGGTAGAACAATAATACTTGCTTTAAAGATTTTCTTTTTAAAAACCAAGTGAAATAATGCTTATAAAAGTGTATTGTGAAGCATAAAATACTATAAAAATTTGAGTGCATCCTTTCACACTTGCTTAAAATATTGCTTTTCATTTGTAAAGGCAAATAGAAAAAAAAAACAATTTCATGAGAATCAAGTTTCCTCCAAATTTTTTATTCCTTAGAGATTTTTGTCAAATGTATTCTGGATGGCTAAATCATTTTCATTTTAGTAAAAGCTTAGCATTTTGTTATTTACGATGAGAAGCAGAGATGATAGGATTAAGAGAAGCATTAGTCATGACTGAAAGAGAAAGCATGGAATGGGTTCTCATGTGGGCATTTCTAGATGAGCAATATTAGTGCATTGGTCCAATTAATGTGAATTTTGTAGAAAATATTAAATGATCCTTGAAGTGACAGATAATACATTTTGATACAGTATGGTAGAAAATATCTACTTTTCAATGAAATGATTTGTGGATCCATTTTCAATGTGAGATGAACCCATAATTCACAGGGGCTCATCATAAATTATTACTGCTTAGAATCTTGTTTGCAGCTAAGAAAGGAAATTGGATACATTCTTCAAGAACACTTTGTATTAAGTTGTAACTTCTTTTCTGAAAAGCACAGAATATGAGTGACTGTATTACTAGCACAAATTTGGATGTCACCTTCAAATTTGTACTTGATGATTTTATGACAGAATATGCCTTCTGTAAAGTCCAACATTTAGCTTAAGCTCAATAAAAAATTCTAGAATTAAAAATTTTTCTATTTCAACATCAACAGAATAAATTATATCCTAATAACTTAAAATAATTAATACAGCACACATTTTATTAATCTTGAACTTATTTCAGCTGAGCCCATAGTTTTTGTTGATTGAAGATATTGCTAATGAGACTGAAACGAGAGTTTGATCTCTGGGTTTGATCACAGTTGCATTCTAATCAAGAAACCAGTTCAAAGAATCTGAAATGATTATTGCAAACCAACACTATAACTAGAAAAACATTTCAAAATGAATTTCCTGCTGATAACCATTAATATTCACCTTGCCATACACTTATTCACCTCCTTGCCAGCTTTTTTCTTCACATTTATTTTCTTTGTTTAAATTTCCTAGTAAACAAACCCATTTTTGACAGCTTGTTCCCAATTACATTTACATGATATTGCACACAACTTAAAATGATTTTTGTTTTTTAAAAAAATAAGAGATACGTAATTTACTAATAGGAAATAATCTTTTCCAGAAAGCTACTAAATTTTTCTAATGAGTTTAAGGTGGTACTTTAAAACACAATGGCTATGCTGGAATGAAAGGGGAATGGAGGAAAATGCACTAACATCAAATACAAAAACCCATTCTTCCACACTCACCACCAGCTTATCTTAAGAAGAGAAATTTAGTAGAGTTTACAAAATAATCAAGGACATTTCATATCTTTATAAATTGAAAAAATCATATTGATATCATATCTGCTAGTGGTCCCAAATTTGTCCATGAGTTTTTATGGTCTTACACCTACTTCGACTCTATCCCCCATTTCATCTGCACCATTACCACAGCCTCTAACTAGTTCTGATGTCTCTGTCTTCTCTTCATGCTCCCACAGCTGCCCTTTGGTCACATTCACACCCCAATAAAAACCTGATTGGGCTTCTCCTGTCTGAAGGTTGAAATCTCAATCACTCACCTGGATTTTCTGGGCTTCCATAGCAAGATATCTCCCAACCTTTCTAATTATATTTTCTTCTTGGGTTCTAATATCAATAATCTATCTTCAAAATAATGTTTGTATTAATCTAGCTTCATACAAATAAGAATTTGATTAGATTTGATTAAATTAGGTATGATTAGAAATAATGTCTCTAAAGCATTTCCTTTAGTCCCGGGAAAATATTATGTATTGGTATGTTACAATTTCTATTGTTTTATTGTTAGTATGATTTTTATTTTGTATCTCTACCTTGAATGCTTGCTCAAGTTGTATTCTTCATTAAAACTCCCCAATTCCAAGAATCAGCTTTCTCATTGTCCCAAAGCATATCATTTAAAATCTTTTTAGTAATTCATATGTCTATGGCACTGTTTTTTTTTTCCATTGTCTATCTTTTCATGTGACAAAACAGTGGTAGGAACTACCTTTCTGCCTCAGCATAGCTTACATCTTTTACAATAATGTCTTATATGTAGTATTCAATAAAGTTTTCTTAGAGGGCAGTTGATGATATGGCATAGGAATACCAATTAAACTTATATAATTTGCTCAAATAAATTGCAAACTCATTTCATGAAATATGACTGTGATAACCAAACAATGCATTACTCCAAGGAGGGATGCTTCTATGGTAAGAGAGGGACAACACTGGAATATATGATCACCTGAGTAAAAGAAAACATCACAAAAACAGACATGAATATTGCGAAGATTATTATCATTGCATTATCCTCTTCTTTTTTGCCATCATGATACCAACCTTTTGAGAGAGAAGGTTGGTTATAATGGGGTTTTAAAAATATGGAAAAACAGCTAATAGAAATAAATGGAGTGAGTGCTACAGTTTGAAGATTGTTAGAATTAGTTTCATTTGACCGGAGAACCAAAGGTGTGAAATAAGCTTGAGTTCCTGGGACGAGGAGTGGGAGCAGAACTTTAAAACTCTGCCTGCCATGTTGAACAGGAATGTGATGGGGTGCTTCGGGGCATAGACATGTGTTGCCTCAAGAGTGTGAAAACTTTGCCTTTGCTCTTTCCTTGTTTATTCCAGAACTTCCCAAGCTCTGGCCTCCATGCTGTCTGCCCCTCTTTTCTCCTTATCTTTTAATGCTGGGTGTCTATTCTACCCTCTGCATACCCTGAGTGACCATGTTCTCAGCCATGGAGGTGCTGCTCAGAGTGTGAAGGAAAGACATTATCCCAAGAAGAAGGTGGTATCCCATGGTGGATGGGTCCCCGTGAGGGGTAGAACAAGAGGTTCCATAAGTCAGACTCCACAGGGTCCACACTAGAGTCAGAAGACTCTGATGACATGGGAGGAATGCCTCTGTGCCAGTTCTCTCAGGGCCTCAAATGAGGAGTTCATTGAGCTCAGTGCCCTTTATACTTACTCTGTGAGAAGCTGACCATTCGGCCAATGTCTAACAAGAGCTCAGAGTGATGGCATTATTCTATAGGAACCATTGGTGTAGTGGAATGAAAATTCAGAACTGAGAGCTAGGATACTAAGAGCCCAGGACACCATTCAGCTGTGTGGCCTTGGACAAGTCCATAAGACCCCTGTGTTTTAAGTTACAAAAGACAGTATCAGGGCAGGGGATGTAGCTGAGTGGCAGCACATTTGCTTAACAGGTGTGAGGCCCTGGTTTTGATCCCCAGGACTGCTAAATAAATAAATAAAAATACAAATGAAATAAAGTAACAATCATGGAAGACTTCATAATAAAGAGGACATGAGGACAGAGGTGAAGCCACTTGTAAAGCTATAAACCTCTTCAAATGTCTTGCTCCTTTCTGCAAAGGCAGGGTTCTTTGCTCTGTATATGTTATGCTCTCTGAAATATTCTAGATTTAACTGTTTCTTTAAGTACTGTTCTGAGCACCGTTCAGCTGTTTCTTTTTATGACTGCAGTTTTTTGGCCACATCACCTCAAGACAAGTATTATTACTTAATGAAAAACAAGCAAATTGGTTTTGCTTTTCAAATTAAGAAAATGAGTTTGAGCTGATGTAACTTTTGACAGCAATAATGCTTGCAAGCCATTCTGTGTAATTTGGAAAGCAGGAATACTCAACTATGGAGGATTTAATTGATTCTGGAAGCACTGCATTTTTTTAAGCACTTTGGTATCTAAATGTATCTAATTTCATTAAGAGTTGGAGGGGAAAATTCCAGACTTTTGATCTTGTTCACCTCCTCCAGTCAGTTGTTCTGTGACCTCTGTCTGGCAAGTCATTTAACATCTCTGGGCTTCAATTTTATTTGCAAATCACTAGGAGTTGATATCTGAAGCCCTTTCTAGTTTTAAAATCCAGAATATTTCATAATCATTGCAATTTTAAAAGCAAGTTTTCTACTTTTTTCTTTTATTAAAACTAATAAATGCTTGGTTGGGATTAATTTACCCAGCACCAGAAATATGACAGCCCAGTGGTGGTATTTATAAAATGAAGTTGTCAAAATGAAAAGACGACTTTTCGGATAAAGAGTATTAAAGTGTAATTGACTTTGAAATAACCTGCCGAGGCATGGCTCACAAACTCTACCCAAAGCAACATTCTTGAGACTGTTTGCTTAGTATGCAAATTAAAATTATCATTAAAAGACCAGTGGCCATGTGGTGTCTCTATGATTAATGATTTCCACAGCTAAAGGGAGAGATCTCAGTTAATTAGCCTGCCTGATCTCTTGCTCCCTGAGCCTCTTGGGATAGAGCTGGGTACTGAGGTGCTTCCTTAGGGACAGAGAGGGTCCTTAGTCATGGATGCCACCCATCAGCTGACCTCAGTGATCTCAGCCACCTCCTCCCTCCATCCTTTCTAGTTTTAGGAAGGTCAGTCCTTGAAAGACAAGGTCCCAAAGATAGAAGCAGGGTTTTTAGATCATTTTAACCCTGATGGAAATCAAATAAATTGTGGAAATAAAAATACGTATCAAGAATGGGGGGGGTGGCTGCCAATTGCATACTGGCTTCTATTTAAAAGGACAGTGTCCATATACTTTCTTTCTGAACATGCCCCTCTTTGATTTTGCCTCTTTATACCTACTTGAGTGCAGTAGGGAAACATACTCTCTTGATTTCCCCACTATTTTATTTTATAACCTAGGCAAGTGTGAATCTAACATTCAATTTCTTTGTATGTAAAAAAATGTTTCCAGTTTTAAAAACTCTTTAACTCAGCGCGACTCCACAACTTTATTAATCTTACCAAAAGGAAGACAAAAGTAATAGCCATGAAATCTCACCATCAGAGCAGGTGTAGATTAGAAATGGGTAAGGCAAAGAGGATTTAAGAATATAAAGCAGAGATGATTCAGGGGTCCAAAGTCTCAGTCAAGAGGACTACGACCAGGTCAGCAAGGCCTGGAGGAATATTTTCCCCTGGTCACTGTTATTCCTTCCCTGTTGGATTTTTCAAATAGGTCAGTTCTAGAAGTTTTAACCCAGATTTACATTACTCCAGTCATTTTTTCTACTTCTATTTTGGCTTGCTGAGCTCGCAACAGGAAATATCCTTACCAAAATCTCTCAATGCTTCCCTTTGTACTCTTTCTGTATCCTCTTGTGATTATTTCTCTACTGAAACCCTCCTTGCATGGTCACACGCCTCAGAAAGTATCTGTCACTCTTCATTTTACAACTTTTATTTACTTTTCAGACCGTTCTTGTCTGGGTTTGGGTTCCCTCTGAAGCAGACTCTGGGACAAGAATCCAGGTGCGAGTAGTTTATTTGGAAGATGATCCTAGGAAACACATGAGGGGTAGCAAAAACTGGGACACTAAAGACAAGGGCGTGTCCTCAAATCATGCTGATGATTCATAAAACCGTATCCCCAGGTCACATCCCCAACTTCTAATTCCACATTTATAAATCTACTGAATGCTCTGAGCACCTATGGCCATTCAAACCCAACATCTACAAAGAGTGGTATCATGTATTCAAGGCCTATCTCTCCAAATCCCTCAACCCACAACATTAAGTAAGTTATTTAAGCACTAAGCAAGTTACTTAACCTCTACAAGTCCCAGATACCTCTTCCATAAAAACAGGGATGATGGTAATGTCATCATTATAAGTTGTTTTGAGGATTAAATGAAGCTGTCTGTGTAAGCACTGAGCACAGGGCCTGGCACACATAGTCAATTATTAGATGCCATTGTTAGTATAATGACTTTCTCTACAGACTCATAGCTTATCATGCATTCCTTATCTTTGCTAATGGCCTGGTGCCATCTACCCACTTGCATCAGAAATTTTAAAATCATCCCAGAATCTTTCCCACTCTCAACATCAGGCACCATATTCTGCCAACTCCAACTCCCACATATTTCTTAAATTTGTCATTTCCTCTTCATCCTTCTACCTCCGCCTAATGCCAGCCATCATCATTTCTTGCTTAAATTAGAATTCCTTGGGGGATTCTCTCTATCTACAGTGCTGAACATGGTGTCTGACACAAAATCATTGCTTAATAAATGTTAGAAGGAATGAACGACAGTCATTGAACTGTCTCTATCATAGCACATCCTGAATCCACCCACAGTCTGGGTGCCTGAGGGTCCTCCTTGAGTCCACTGTTTTCCTCCACGGCACACATTTGATCCATTAAGTAATCCTGTTCTACCTCTAAAATATGCCCTGAGTCCAAGCATTTCTCAGCATCTCCCCTGCTGGATTCCCGAAACCAAGACCAGACTCTTGCCTGCCACCCAGACTTTCTCCCTCTTGCTTTTTAAGGTGAGTAAAGCAAAAATTAGACCTCATCGTGCCTCTGCTTATCGCTTTACTACTGCTTCTCAATAAATTCTTTAATATAATCTCCAAAGACTCTGAAGTCCTCTGTTGACTTCTCTTACCTTATCTCTTCCCATTTGTCCCTTTGACTTACTTTATCTCTGCCATAGTGGACTTTGTGCTGTGCCTAGAACACACCCAACCTGCATCTTTTCCATTTGCCATTGTCCTCCTTGGACCACTCTTCCCCAGGCCTTCACACAGTTGCATCTTCTTCATCATTCAAATCTCTACGCCCCATACTTATCTCATTATCTAATTTGAATATTTATGTTTGTCTATCTCCCTGTCCTCACTCCTAGAATGTAAGCTGCTTGAGGTGGAATTTGTGTCTCTTTTATTATTGTCATCCAGAGCCCAAAACAGTGTCAAGCACAAAGTAGGAGCTCAATAAATAATTTGTCAAGACCTATTGATTAAATGGTAACTCTATTCAACACTATACTTCCTAGGTCATTAAAAAAAGGTAAAAAGAGGTCAAAAGGTGTCAAAAAAGAATTTAAATAATAACAAGATTTGGATGCTTATAGAAAGGATGGGAAATAAATTTGAAAAATGGAAATAGCTAATTTATTAAGATGATAAGTTTGTGAGTGCTTCTTTTTTGGAAAAGAAAACCTTCATTATCTCTAAAGTTTTAAAGGGAAAAAGCACTAAAATACCTTAATATGAAGTAGTAAGTATAAATTGCTATGTGAATGCTATAACAAAATGTCCTACAGCAATTCTAAGAAGGTCAAGTTCTTAGCAGAGAAAACTGAGAAAGCTAACTTCTATTACGTCATTTAGGAGGAAAAAAACTAAAATAAATATCTTTCTTTACTTCCCAGTATGTAGTCTCTGAAATTTATAAATTATAAAAATGTTAATATCTTCATGAACTAGAGTATTCAAAGGTCTGACTTTTTGACAGGCTGAGTTGAAATAAGGTGTGTGTGTGTGTGTGTGTGTGTGTGTGTGTGTATGCTTGTGTGTGTGCACATGTGTGTTGGGGCAACTGGCAGATACACAGAGAAGTTTTGGGTTTAGGGGGCCTCAGGTTGCTCATGATATTGCCAGTTAACAGCCACTTGTCACAGTCTCCTTATTCCACTTAACCTGGAAATTCTGAGCAAGTTTCTGAGGTATACTTTATTTCCCTTGAGAATCTGTACCAAAAAGAGCTCTTAGGGTAAACTTGAGCTGAAAAACAAATTGGTCTGAGAACATTCCCATGATTCCCATTACCACAGAATGCTGCTTCTTTTAATTATAGCACAGATTTCCAGAGTGTTATTTTGAGACAGAAAGGAAAGAAAGAAAGGGAAAAAAATTATCAGGATATATATTTTTTAAAGTCAGGAGCAGAAGAATGAGCTCATCAAGTTTTGATGCTGTCGTGATTGAGGGGGGAGCTTCAGCAGTGCAGACTGAGGTAATTTGGAACCATAAACCACTTCTTGAGTTATACTCAAGTCCTTAGTAATAAAGCTACATGAAATCACTTTACAGAGAAAGGGCTCATGTTTATATAAGCCAAACAAACAAATAATTCCCAGACCACTGACAATAGAAATACAAACTCTGAGAAACAGCCTCATTCTCATTCTCTTGAACTGAACAGTGGTACATCAGAGCTCTCAGAAAAAGTGATGCTGGTGGTTTGTATTTCTTCTCACAAAATATTGACACATGGAATTTTTTTTTTACTTCAGCATTGATCTTTAAAAGTATAGTATAGGCTGTTTTGACAGAAATTGTTATCTAATAGCATAAAAATCTTTCCTCTCCTTCCTGGACACTCAGCTATACTATATTTCCCAGCCTCCTTTGCAGCTATGTCCATGTGACTAAACTTTGTCCAATAGAATGAAAGTAAAGGTGATGTATATCCTTTTGTGACCCATCTATAGAGCCTCCCAAGCATGATTTTCATTGTCCAAAAGGAAAGTCTTTAGGCTTGATGCAAATGAGTGCAATGACCTTGAAAGCAGCTTATTAAAGTCATTCCAGCCACTTGGTAGAAGAATCTGGGTTTTTGAATCATTTGGTGGAAAGCTATTTTTCAATCAGGATTTGATCTAAGTGAGAAATAAACTTTTCTTATATTAAACCTCTGAGATATTGGAAGTTATATTTCATGTTAGCTAGTATACCTCAACGAATACAGCTATAACCTTGCTGTTTAGAAATTAAAAGTCTTATTGACTCTGTCAGAATATTTTCATCAAAAATACTGAGAATTTTTAAAAGTATGTTAAGTCTCACAATTTTATATATTTTCTCACTTGATATGTAACTTTCCAACAATAGTTCCCAATTGGGGAAATTCTGCTTCTGCTGGTATTATGTATTACATAACTGCTCAGAAAACTAAGCACTTCTTGACTGAACTTTTTCTAAGTCATATGAATTTGTGCACGGATAACTTTTTAGGTTATTTAACAATGAAATTCAAATGCTTACACAATTTAGAGCTGTGGGCATATATTATAAAGAAAGTGAAGATAAGGTAAATTCATTATGTTAATTCTAAGATTTGCAATCATTATCCCCAAATGGCATAAAAAATAAACACTTCCCAAAAAAAGTCATTCTAAAATTGGGTCACAGATCATCATTTTCAATCAGCTGGCAAAAAAGATAATTAAGAAAAGAAAAAGAACACATGATCAGTATTTCAAATGGTAAAAACATATTGATATACTTTCTTTTGTTTCATAATTTGACATTTTCCCTTTTATTTTTTTATTTTTATTTTTATTTTTTTAATTTTTTATTGTTGGCTGTTCAAAACATTACATAATTCTTGATATATCATATTTCACACTTTGATTCAAGTGGGTTATGAGCTCCCATTTTTACCCCAAATACGGATTGCAGAATCACATCAGTTACACATCCACTGATTTACATATTGCCATACTAGTGTCTGTTGTGTTCTGCTGCCTTTCCTATCCTCTACTATCCCCCCTCCCCTCCCCTCCCCTCGCCTCTTCTCTCTCTGCCCCCTCTACTGACATTCATTTGTCCCCCTTGTATTATTTTCCCCTTTCCCCTCACTTCCTCTTGTATCTACTTTTGTATAACTCTGAGGGTCTCCTTCCATTTCCATGCAATTTCTCTTCTCTCTCCCTTTCCCTCCCATCTCTCATCCCTATTTAATGTTAATCTTCTTCTCATGCTCTTCAACCCTACTCTGTTCTTAGTTACTCTCCTTATATCAAAGAAGACATTTGGCATTTGTTTTTTAGGGATTGGCTAGCTTCACTTAGCATAATCTGCTCTAATGCCATCCATTTCCCTGTAAATTCTATGATTTTGTCATTTTTTAATGCAGAGTAATACTCCATTGTGTATAAATGCCACATTTTTTTTATCCATTCGTCTATTGAAGGGCATCTAGGTTGGTT
>NW_026000075.1:3085594-3101511 GCF_001458135.2 Marmota marmota marmota
CTCAGCAGGCCGCTGCTCCTCTTCTGCCGGTGGGTCGCAGGCCCGCCTACCTTGCAGGAGTGATTGGAAGCTCTCCCTTTTATTTTTTAAAAAAAAATATTTTTATTTGTTCTTTGTAGATATACAATACAGTACAGTATATTTTGACATATTATATGTACATGGAATATATCTTATTCTATTTAGGATCCCAAAAGTATACTTTCTTAGCCACATGGTCACATGATATCTTCATATATCTACTGATTAAAGGAAGATAATATATTGAAAACAATTTTTATCTAGAAAGACATTTCTGGGTTATAGTACAATTCTTGATATAGAAACTTTTATTCTTTAATCCTATACTTTTCTTTTTTAAGCTGGAAACAATTTTGTTACTGGTTCCAAACTAAGATTCTCTTGTAAGAAGTTAATCAATCATACTTCTAAAACTGTACTGTGCAGATGAGAAAGCAAACTGTTCTCTGGTTTACAAATTGAAGGTTATGGAAATAAATTCCAAGATGTTGACTCATGCATGCAGTTTTATCATTCTATCAGTTCTCAATTTGTGTATGTGAATATTTATGAACCCCTGGAGGTTTACAAGTAACATGAATGAGAATTTTTGGTACAGAAAGTAAAGAAAGGTCTTTTTAGCAAAAGTTTGAAGAACAAATGAACTCGTAAATGTGCTAAACAAATTTCTTTGAAACACAGATTGTAAAACTCAGTTGAAGATATTTTTATAACCACTGTCCTAGTGCAAACATTAATAAATTCATTGTCATCTTGCTTTCCCTCCAGATTAATCTATTCACAAGTATGGTGCCAACTACTTTCTGAGTGTTCCTAACCTTCACAAAATGGAGCCGGACATTTGAGAGTCATCAGTAAGAAATTACTAGTTGGCACTGATTACTAGTTGGCAGCTGCCTGTTGGGGCAAAGACATGTGGCTTTATAAGTCTCACTAGTTCCTCAAGTCATATCTTGCTTTCTTTGCCCTGCTTTCTTCTTCCTCTCCTAATCTTACCCATCCCTCCCATCCCTCCACACCCAAAGGATAGTACTTCATGAAGTCTTTGTCATTTCTTCTACCCAGTTCTGCCCTCCCAGCTTCTCCTCACACTGGTTTCTTAATTCAGCCTTAGCTGGTACAAGGATGGTGGGCTAGAGTCAGGTGGCTTCAAAACTCTGTCACTTGTAAGAAGGTCATCCAAATTGGCTTTGCATTTTTAAAAACCTATGGGACAGACAAAAATATCTACATTAAAAGATTAGATATAGGGGCTGGGATTGTGGCTCAGTGGCAGAGCACCTGCCTTGCAAGTGTGAGGCACTAGGTTCAATCCACAGCACCACATAAAAATAAATAAATAATAAACATATTGTGTCCATCTACAGCTAAAAAAATATTTTTAAAAAATTAGATATAAAAATAATGTTTGTGAAATCAATTAGTACAATTCCTGATGCATAGTAGGATCTCAGTAAATTGACTTGGTTTTTGCAGAGCTTAGAACAGCAATGATTATTTATTATTTCTCATCATTTTTTGAATCAAGCAGTTAAAAAGGCTAACAGTCTCTCATGCAGTTGCTGTCTGATGTCAACTGGGACTGCAGTCATCTGAAGGAATCTCATGTTGTCCTAGCTGTTTGCTAGGGGCCTCGGTTTCTTTCTGTGAAGAATTTTGCACAGAGCTGAGTGAGTACATTCAGGTATAGTGTCTGACTTCTCCTGGGGTGAGTGATCCAGGAAACCAAGGTGAAAATCAGTCATACATTACCCCTTTCAGCATATCTCATTGGTCACACAAGGGCAGCCCTGATTTAATGTGGGAGGAGGTCTACATAAGAGTATGGGTACCAGGAGATGTGGGTCATTGGAGCCATCTTGGAGGATGGCTGCATAGTTAGACATTGATTCCCTTAGAGAAAACACCAACCCCCCTGACAACAATCAGACTAACTGGACAACCTCACCTTCAACTGTGTTTTCCTTCTCAGGCTAGTTAAGCTCAATGTGCCTCCCTTTACCATCCTTGTCCCCACCGCCCTCCTGCAAAAGGATCAATATCCAAATCTAAATTTGGCACACACTAATTTTTAAATTGGAATTGTTTCTTTTTTAAAAATAGTTTTAAAAATTTTATAGTCACAAAAAAGTTGTGAAGATGATACTAAATTCCCATATCCCTTACACCAGTTTTCACTGTTAATTTAGGCAATGCTTTAAAAATAGGAAGGGTTTTGATTGGTGAATAAAGAGCTGTGCAAGCAAAGGCTCCAAGGGCAGGAATTAATCTCCTCCAGCAGATTGTAGGTGCAGGATCCTGCCTTTGAGATGCAGAATGGACCTAACTGGGAAAATCACATGCTTCCAATGAAATTAGTATTCTACTTGTAATAACTGTGAAAAGAAACTATTGCTATTATTGGAAAATCCATTTAAGAAAGTAAAGTAATAAAACCAGATATAGACAGGTAACCAATTTAGTAAACTCATGGTCTAAAAGAGCCAAGATTGACTTCCTTTTCTAAAACAATTCAGGTAGAGTTGAATTACAAGATCTTATATTCTGTTTTTTTTGTTTTTTTTTTTTTGTACCGGGGATTGAACTCTGGGGCACTCAACCACTGAGCCATATCTCCAGCCCTATTTTGTATTTTATTTAGAGACACAGTCTCACTGAGTTACTTAGCACCTTGCTTTTGCTGAGGCTGGCTTTGAACTCACCATTCTCCTGTCTCAGCCTTCCAAGCCACTGGGATTACAGGAGTGTGCCACCATGCCTAGCCCCTTAAAATCTTTTTAAAGCTTTTATGACAAGACTAAATAGGAAAATAGTAGTTGTGAATTTTAAGTAAGGAAATCATTTGACGAAGTAGTGATTTAACATTTGTGAACAGATATTTCGTTCCCCAGAAATAATTGTTAAAAGAAAAGAGACTCCTTTGATAGGGGTGGGAAAGAAGTCGGTCTCACTAAACACTACAAAGCAAGTTAGTTTGTATAGTGGTCTGCAATCATAGTCCATGAAAAAGATTCAGAGAGAGAGGTTTGTGGCTAAAATGAGGGTTATGACCTAGAAGGCTAGGGCTGTTTTTCTGTTCCTTGTTTTGAAACTGAAGAACATAGATCTTCAGCACACAGCAAGAAGGCATTAAATTTGATTGAAAGAGGGAAGGGGAGATGCGATTTCAAAATTTTACCTTCTCTCTCTCTCACCTCATGGCACACACCTCTGAATTCCCTGACACTTAATAATTTTTTGTGCTTTGAAAATGTTATAACAATGAGAACAAGCAAAATCTTACAGCAGATCTCAACAGTTTCCTGAAAGTTCTTCCTGCTCCCAGGCCCACAGTCCTCTAATCTATCATTCTTAGTGATTCTAGGCTACCCCCCCACCACCCAAAAAAAAAAAAAAAAAAACCAACAACAAAACAAAACAAAACAAAAAACCTCATGTGTGAACATGTCATTCCATCCTTATTTAACCCGAAATGCATGTCTAAGCACATCACCTTCATCCCTGCATTAAGTCTTTTGATGGTTCCTGCAGGGTACAGTCCACTGCCTTAGGCTGACGGGCCTACCTTCTCACTGTTAGGCTCTGAAGTTCTACTGTAGGCTCCCTTTTACCACCTTCCATCATGTACACTGGACTCTAGGGACACTAAACTATTGTGTTAGGGTGAGAGGGGCTGGTGTTTAGAGGCACAGAGCTGTCATTATTGTAGTCACAAATACTGCTCTGCTTTTTGAATGCCTACTCCATTGAACTAGGTACCTTGTTATGCTGTGTTTCGGTTAAACCTTATGACAAACCTTCTTCAGAACGATGACCCCAATTTCAGGTGACATAACAGATTTAGTGGTTGATTTCCATTCGGCAAATACAAGGGAGGATTCAAACTCAGATCTGTCTTCCTTGAAAGCCTATTTTTCTTTTTTCCTACATACAGTGTCATGAGAGCTAAGACTTCAGAGGCACATGGTACTGGGTTTAAGCCCTCCTTCTGCCACTTATAAGCAGAATAATCTTATGGAAATTATTAATTCCCCCCAAATCCTAGTTTTCCTTTATAACGTATAGACTATTAGAAAGCATCTACCCCATGAAATTTTCATGAGAATCAAAGGAAAAAAGAGGTGTGAAATTTTAACTTCTAGTATAAAAGATAAAATTGAATCACCTCTCTTTGGCAAAGTCTGATTTGTTTTTTAAGGTCTAGTTCAAACACTGCCTCCTATATTGACACCTTATCCAGATGGAATTGTTTTATCCTGAGTTCTCTTATGACTTTAGTCTTAAAATTACATAATTAGTTTTTTTCCTATTAGACAAAAATTCTAAAAGGCCTAAGTCCTGCAATCTTATTCAGAGAACCCCACCCCCCAAAGAAAATTATGATCCAAGGATTTTTGTGTCAAGCAGACTTTTGAGAGGTACAAGGAAGGTAGGTAGACAGGAAGGAAAAATGAGAATGGGAAGACAGCCATTAAGAGGTTGGTTAAGTCAACTACTGCAGTGGGTAACTGAATGGTGCTATCCTGTGTTCAAATTGTGGAAAACTTACAAAACTGAGTATTCAGAGTTATCTCAGCCAGGACAGTGGGACCTGGGTATCTACATCCCTACACTGGTTAGTTGTTGGTTATGGGCTGTCCCTGTAACTGGACCTACAGGACTCCACCTGTACAGGCACTTCTGGCTTGTGATGCCCAGAGGCATAGTAGGTTCTGGAAGCCTGAGAACAGCCCTCCAAAGAGATGTCAGTGCTGCCTTTGAAAATCAAGCTGGTGTTTGGTAGGGGATCTGAGAGAATAGGGGTGCAACGCTCTCAGTTTCTGCAGTAGATGTCTTTTAGTGGGGATCTTCGCTTGGGCATTCATTCGTGTGTGCGTTTTCTTTTCTTCAGTCTCCTCTAATATGGACTTTTCTCAAACAAGGACTAATACATAGTGTGTAACCAGTACATGATTAAAGAGGCAGGAAAAGGGAGAGGAGAGGAGGAATGAGAAGATGGGGAAGACAGGGAAGGAAGAGAAAGGAAAGGAAGAGAAAAGCATGTAAAGGAGGGGAGGAGAAAGGAAAGGACAGGAAGGGAGACAAGAAAGAAGAAAGGAGGACAGGGCCTGGGCTATGATTGGAGGGCAGAACCCTCCCCCGCCCTTTGCATTTCCAAGGCAGCAACAAATAAAGTGTACGTAGATGCTAAAGAAATAAAAAAAAATCCCAGAATGGCATATCAAAGCTGCTTAAATGACAATTCTGGTTATTTAATATGAGAATAAATTGCAGAATCAGAGTTACAGTTTCTTTTCTTTACCTGATCAAAAGCCAAAAAAATAAAATGTATTCTAAGACTGGTAAGAAGTCTTGACCCTCAGCATATGTAGTGTGAGAAAAGACTCTGAGAAAGACAAGTGAGGATTTTTTTTTCTTGCTGTACTAGGTAATGAGTTTTATAATGGAAACACAATTGCAAATTACATAATCAAGTAGGTCAGAGCTATTGATCTGCCCAGTGACAAGACTTCCTGAGTGAACTGCATTATTCCAAAAGGATGGTTCTAAAGCTAATAATGGCAAAAAGTGTTACCTGAATTTTGTACTTTGATTAATATTAGGCTTATTGCTTCTGCCCATCAAAAATATTAGTTTCAAGCAGCTTTGAGATACAGTGCTAGAAAGTGGATCCAACATAGCATGGTTACCTACATGAACTTGAAGTTACCCTGTAAATTCCCTGGATCTCAATTTTATCATTTTTTGGTATCAGGAGGAGCAAATCAGGCATCAGTGACTACTAAATGGTGATGAACTAAAAAGCACACAACCCATATAAGGGGGCATTCAGATACTTGTCATGCTGAAATCTGGGTAGCTGAAACTACCAATATTTACTCACATCCCACATCTGGCATTTATATGAATTCTTCAGATTTTCACGTGTTCACACAATTTTTATGAAAATGCAGTGTGGGCCAAAGAAGACTTATGAACTGTGAACACATAATCACTCACAGATCATTAGTCACCTCTTAACTAGATGAATCTCAAATATTCTTCCAGTTATTCACCCTTTCAAAATAGTTTATAGACATGAAAGTATTCTGTTGTGAACTGGGCACATGCTAGTGCCATTCTGTTCCCACACCCACCTTCTTCCCCAAATAAGTTTACATTGCCTTAGCTGAACAGTCACCAATAATCTTTCTTAGGGAAGAAACTATAGCAGCTTTGGCTCTTTCTTTCCTTATCACCTAGCTATATGTCTCTGAAACAAAACAAAACAACAACAACAAAAAAAAAAAAAGATAGAGATAAGCATTCCCATCTTGGAGAAATTTCCATTACTTACCATAGAGTAGGTACCCTGAGATCAGATCAGTCCCTCTGTACTCTGGAAGCCCATTGATGGCTCTCTCAATATCTTTGCATCCTCCTTAATCTTTGACTAGGATTGGAAAAATTGACACCCCCAAGGTTCATGTTATACCTTCAATCCCACTGGTTGTCATGGAAAGTTATTTCAGGTGAGTTTAAAAAAAAGTATAGTTTAGATATAGGAGAAGAATTCAGAGAGAAGGAGTTGCAGAAAACACAAAAATAGATGAAGCAAGCATTCTAAAAGGGTAGAATTGCCAGCAGAAGGGATGGGGTCATACCTAAAGGGATATTCCTGGAAAGGGAATTTCTTTCTCTGTGATGGATGGGATAAATGAGAGCTTGTGAAGCCAAACTGTTAAGAAAGAGGCAGAAGGTCAGAGGGCATTTGCCTTTAATTTTTCCTATAAAACAGGAGCTAAATTTTTGCCCAGAAAGCAAATAATAGTACGGTAATTTTTAAGGAGGGAAACAAAGACTGAGAAAACGTTTCTGAAGAATGACAACTAAAGACGATTTTCCAAAATGCCAAACAGATTTAAGATGTAAAAGGAGTAAGGTAGAAAGAACCCACCCTGGGCTTAATGCCCTCTCTAGGAAGGTATTCAATACTTTTAGGATGATGAAAGAATGAAAAAAAAAAAAAAGAAAAAGAAAAAACCCAAAGTGGGAGATGGGAAATTTGCATTTCGTAGATCTCAGGGATGTTGACTTGGAGAATGTGATCGTGCCTGTGGATGGCTCCAGAGAACAGATAGAGGCAGTGAGAAGGTCAAGGATCTGTGAGGCCAGGAGTGGAAAATACTAAAATTAACATGGAACATAGCTATAAAGGTCACCGGGAGACAAATGCTAAAATAGTTGAAGAAGGCAGGAAGTCATTCTGGAGGATAGCTGTGTCTGGGGATGGCACAGAGGAAGTAAGATGTCTATAACCTTTCTTTTAAGGGTTTTAACAAATGGAATGTCCTCCTGACAGAATTGTCAGGGAAAGGAAGTGGTCAGCAAGGAATCACCTCTTCATTTGGGTGAGAAAATAAAAAGAAGTGACACAATAATGTTTTCCTGCAATGGGGATGTGGTTTCCATGGAAAGGGAGAACAGAGGAGCATGGGAAATATGGAAGGGGAAGGCCAGTGCTGAGCTATAAACAAATGATAAAAAAGCTGTAGCAAGATTTATAGGATCTGAGGAGAAAAGAGATGAGTACATCACAACACAACATTGTCCCTCACAAATATACACAGCCAATTGTCAATGAAGATAAGTAAAAAACTAATTTAAAAAATCCAAAGTTCAGCAAGAAGTAACTTTGAAAGTAAAACAGACCTATGTTTGAATCCTGACTGTGCCACTTACTAGCTGCAGGGTTTGATTTCATTTTAAAAAGGCTTCTTTTAATAAAAGTGATACAAAGCAGAGAACTCTTAGTTAGGAGCAAAAGTGATTTTTTTATTTAGAAAAGGAAAGAAGTCACATTTTTATTTTAAAAATTCAAAAGTTAATAAATACCAACATCCTCATATTCAGAAAGCTACTATTTTTATTGACTGCCAAATGGCTATATATACTACATGACTTCTGTAATGTGTCTTTTCCTACATATTTTTTGAAAGCTAATTATTTTTAAAAAAAATTTTGTTCTAATTAGTTAAACATGACAGTAGAATGCATTTTGACACATTGTACATACATGGAGCACAACTTCTCATTCCTCTGGCTGTATGTGGTGCAGAGTCACACAGGTAATGTAGCCATACATATATGTAGGGTAATAATGTCCATTTCATTCCACCATCCTTCCCACCCTCACCCCACCTCCCTCATTCCCTTCTGCCCAATCCAAAGTTTTTCACTATTGTCCCCCTCCCCCAATTATGGATCAGCATCTCCTTATCAGAGAAAACATTCAGCCTTTGGTTTTGGGGGATTGACTTATTTGGCTTAGCATGATATTCTCCAGTTCCATCCATTTACCTGCAAATTTGGCAGCAACTTCTTTATTTACCTTTTACATGATGATACTCTGGCAATATCATTTTCTTTTATAAGAATAGAAAAATAATTTAGTTGTTCCTTTAGCATGATTGGTATAATCTTTGTTAGCAATTTATTGGAAAAGTATCTTTTTGGCTCTGGAAGTTATTATTGGTAATGTTATACTATGAAGATTTGGAAATTGTTGTCAAACTTGGGAAAACTGGTAGTCGTATATGAACTATAAGATTCAGAAGCATTTTTTTCCATAGACTAGCTTTTTCTTCACTTTTAAGCTCATCTTTCCTCTGCTCTTTGCATACTTTCAGTGCTGGAGGCTACAGGTCAGTTTCATATCATGATACAACTTCTGGTCCTACATTCTGTGCTGTGATGTGGGTGAGTTGGCACAATGAATTCCTGCACCGGGATAGTTGTCAGTAATTTAGTCAAACATAAGCATGCTTCTACACTCACACTAAATGTATTTTACTTGCTCTTAGCCATTATCCCGAAATGTCCCTGGCCACTCTGGTACCATGAGGGGAAGTGTGGTGTCAAATGGAGGTTGTTGTGAGAAGAGAAAATTCTTAACTGATTTTTATTAAAATATCTTACTTTAGCAGATTTAGGACAAACATGTGATCATATGAACACAATTTTAGAGCTTCTTATAGAGCCTCAGTAGGGACTAGCCATGCAAGAGAAGATGCTATATCCTCAGTGGCATTAACTTTATAGTCAATCTGTTGCTGGATCGTTGCATGATCTCAAGAGAGTTATCAAATTTCTCTATCCATTTATCTATCACACAGAGTTATAAGGCAGGTGAATTGAAGGAATACATAATTCCTGACATACAATAAATATTAAATGGCAAAAAAAACATAACTACCAGATTATGTGACACACACACACACACACACACACACACGTGATATTTTATTTTGTGAATCTGACTATAGTAGGTACCATCCAAACTCTCAAAGCCAACTGAAAGTTTTTGGTTTTGTAGTTGGTTTTTATTTAAGGGCAGCCAGAGTGACCTACTTCAATACTTTTTACCATCCCTGTAGAACTGGGAGCACCTTGGAGGATTATAATGGAGAGCTTGGAATGGCTGGGAAGAGAATGTTTTAGGGCAGAGCAGTGGAGGTCAAATGGCTTCAGTCTGTAAGGAAATCCTGCCTCTTAAAGATGCCCTCCCTTTTTACCCTGCAAGCTGTAACAGATAAGTGGACTTACATAGAACATTTATCTTATCTTTATATATTCCTGAGAGTTGGGCAGGACTGAACGAACAAACATAGATGAACAAACACACCCACTTTTTGGGCAGCTTGGTGTGCCCTGCATTGTATTGGACCTTCTCACATTTTCCATCTCATTTAGGCTTCACAGCAAGTCTGTACTTGTGAATGTCCTTATAGGGATGAAGAAGTGAACAGGGAGAGAGATCAACCTTCTCGGCACTCATTTGTCTTGCCTTGGGTACAAATGGAAAAGCCCAGGGAATAGAAGTTTTGTTCCATCTGTGTGGTTCTCAGTTCCATGGCAGAAGTGCCCAAATCAGAAAGTTTGGCCACCCTCCTCTTTTCCCTGGTCTTGGGGTAAAACCAGCACTCTAAGCCAGTCTCCAGAATTCTCAGGTCAGGCCAAGGAGAATAGGGTAATACCCAGGAACAGGGATGGGAGTGGAGGCTGGTTAAGATGTTGAAGAGGAAGAAATGGTTCTCTTCAAAATGAAGAGAATGTGAAATGGAAGTTCAAATGTTGAAAAGTATGTATATTTTTGATAATGTTAAGAGGAGCTTTTTAACCTGGCCCTTCCCCAATCTTGAGGTGGCACGAATCAGAATTGCTGCTTTATTTTAGCTTCTAAAAATGTAATTTATAGAATTATGACATAGGAACTTCTGTATTTGTAAAACAGATAATTATTTTATTTACCGGAGGATGCATTATAAAGTTTCTTTAACTAAATTACAACATTTAAAAATGGATTTATTTCTTAGAGGTTTATTACCCTAAGTGGCAAAGTATACAGCCAACCATCAAACTCTCCCATATCATTAATGGTATCCATAGCCAGTAACTGAGGTGAAAAGTGAAAAAGGACTGAAACAACTTTAATCTTGGCCTCCCCACTCCTCAAACTGACTGTCCTCTGGGCTGCTGGTCACCTTGACCATTTTTTCCCTCCAGCACATGAGGTGAAAAAGCAAAGTAAGGGGCAGGGTTCTATGTGGGTTGGCAGAGGAGAGAGAACTCCAAGCTGCAAGCTGTCCCTGGAAGCAGTCCTGAAATGAAGTTAGTTAAGCAAAATGTCTATGAAAGGAGGAGGAGGTGTAGGGAGTAAGACTGAGAAGGGACCATTTCAGATCATGGTTCAGGATTGGTCAGCTCTCTAGGAGACCTTCTGAGAGCTCTATGGGAGCTCCAGAGCAGGTATTGACCTGCATTGGGCTGAACTTGCATAGCTCTACCTTGCTCAGTCATTGGATGCCAGACACCCAGGAAGAATGAGGTCCTAGTTCTCTGCAATTAGGGAAAACTCTCAAGAAGCCAGTTATTGAAAGCTGCCTGATATCGGTTGTTTTCAACAGCTGGGCAGAAATTTATTCCTTGAAAAAGAATCTGGGCAGCACATTTCTATTATACTCTATGTCTTGTACTTTTTCAATTTCCTTCTCTAGATATCAATTGGCATCAATCCTCTGGAACTCTGTTGGAACTCTTTTCATTGAGAGAAACTCAGAAAAGAAAGATTAGTAGCACATGTTATAGCTGCTATTCCTAAAGTTGGTCTCAAGGCTACAATTGGCACTTATCTCCCTCCTCACTCAAACTTTCCAGTGTCCATTACCCTCAGCTAGCTCTTTGCTACCCTCTGCAAGTTACCTGGTCCTGTGACCCCAAACCCCTTTCCTGAGGAGTCTGAGCCCATTAGAGCATTCTACTTTGGTCCCAAATGACCCTCCTCCTACACCCCTGCCCTGTCCAGTCATTGGATGGAGCATCCCTGAGAATGGTATCACCTTGGCTCCCTATAGGGGAGGCAGATCCTGAAGGGCCCATGGGGAGGCTTTCTACTGATCATATTTCCTTGAAGCTGGATAGTAAGTATTCCCATGTCTGCCACCAAGAAATGAGATTTTTAAGACTCTCTCACAAAACAGTAAAAATATAATTATCTATTTTTTTGTATATTTTATTTCTTATTTTTTAGGTGAGGTAAATTATAGGAATTTTAAATTTTTTAAGTTTCTCCCTAAAGTCACACATCTCTGGGTACTAGGTAGACAGTGCAGAAGGAAGTGGCCATCTGGTTCTTAAAGAACTGTTTTTGCTTTCCTAAGTGGTTGTTGAGTTAAAGAATACAGGCCTTTTTTGGTGTCTTTTTTTCATTCCTTAAAAAGGTGGCATAAATTCCACAACCAAAGTAAACTTGTTTGAATGTTTTTCTGATAATAAATGTTTTGATATGAATCAATTGTGAGATCCTGGAAAAATTGAGTGAATGCTAGGAATTAGTGGTAAATCAGAAAATGGGCAGAGAAGACTAAAAAGAATCTTCACATGGTATAGACCATCCTCAAGGAGAGAAAGGAATGCGAAATCACTTTATTCTCTGATAAATGGGCATTCAGAAGCAGAACTCAACAGGCTATGAAGAGAGACTAATGCACTGTTTAACTCCCCTGAAGGAGGCTGTGCTCAGCCTGAGCCACCCAGCAGATTGGCCTTACTGTGGATACAGAGACTTCTTGCAGTAGCTTGCACAAGCTAGGATATCCCTTTGTCCATGCCGAAGTGTGGAACTAGTTGGAGGACAGAGTTCTGTGAGTCAATTGTTGGGACCAAGCTATAAACTGCATTTACCACTCTCCCTGTGATTGACACAATGCAGCAGCTTGCAAAAATATAGGTATATATACATGTGAATGCATATTTTGTATACATATGTATAGGAACTTTGCAGAAAAACATTTAATGTGATTCATAAAAAAGCACAGATGCAAATAGATATGCATAGAAATCTGCACATTCTCAAATAAGTAAACCTATTTCTATTACCAGACTCTTGAAAACCAATTAAACTTTGAAAACTAGGGTCAAATCCTTTAGGTAAAGTATTATTATTAGATTCTTTAAGGGAAGGGAACTTTTCTATGCCTGTCAAAACTCCTAGAGTGGCACTTGTCATATACTGAATAAATGTTTGTTGAATGAAGGATGGATGGCTGCTGAATAAATGACATTTGATTAACTATAAACAAATTAAAGGGATGAGTCAGTCTTTAGGAGCTGTGTTGCAGTTGTTGCTTCAATCGTGCCAAATATTATAATGTAGAAATTGCTGAAAGTGGAATGGACTTTAGGAATCATGTAGTTAAGTCCTCTCCTTTTACTCACAAGAAGAAGTGAGGGTTAGCTGATCACATAAGGTCACTCAACTAATTTGTGATTTGACCTGTTTTCAATCCTGGGAATTTGGGCTTTGATTTCACCGTATTATAAATGATTATCAAGAGATCTTTAATTATTCTATTTCATCTGTGTCATGCCATATGTGTGAGCACGTGTGTGTGTGCATACAATAGTCCGGATTTTATTTTCGGATTTCTTCTTGTTTTTCCCTCACAGCACCATGTGCATGGGTGTGGTCAACTCTGTATGCACCTCTGTCTCATCCTCCTCCCTCTGCCAGTTCACCTCTCTTTAAATATTTTCTTTCTGTTGATATTTGAGAATAAGCTTCATTTTAAATTCTACTAAATCTGATATTGAAAACACTCTGAGCTCCTATTTCCTATGCCTTGTCCTGTTTACAATCTCTGCACAATGAACATTCAATCTTCCACTGTACGATTACTAGATACAGGCCGTATCATTTCATGCACTTTGCTGTTCACTTTCCATCACAGGAGCCCTCTGCAGCTAACCTTTAACAGATTGCCTGTCACTGTCATTAAAGGGTTCCCAAAGCTCTGTTACAGAGTGATAACCTTGGCAGCTCTGTGCCCAGTGCCGAATCCCTCTCCACAGCTAGTTACAGGATTTGGTCCTCTCTGCTACTCTGTCATCTGTAACATGGAAGCTGGTTTTCTTTGACCTTCCTATTTTAAATTTCAGTCTTATTTTCCTTCTCCCATTATTTCTCTTTTGCCTCCTTTCAGGTCAAGCTCAGCTGAACTTTCACTTTCTTCATCTAACTTCTCAATTATCCTGACAGCTCATTCTTTTCCTGTGTTAAAGCTGCATTTTAAAGAATGTTCTCAGTTTGCAAATGGAGTTTTTGTCTGTGCTTAGGCAAAAGTATGTATTTTATTTCTAATTGTAGACTGCTACTTTATAACTTGAAACAAGGCTTCTATTGTGCAGGAACTGCTGTAAGTGCTGGAGATGGAGCCATTAGGTCCTTCCCATCCTCTATGCAGCTAATATCCTCCAGGAAGACTAGAAACATAGGCACATTAGGTGAAATGAGGTAGTGATGGCGCTATGAAGAAAAATATGCAGACAGAGGAAATAGCAACGAACAGAAGAGGTGAAGGAGGCTCACTTTTGTAAAGAGACTCTCCGAGAGGATTTGACATTGAGCAGAGACAGGAATGAATTGAGAGAGGAGACTCTTCAAAGTCTTTGGGAAATGTGTGTCAGGCAGAAGGACTAACAAATATAAAGTCGTGAGGTGGGGACCAGGGTGGCCATTTTAAAGACAAATAAGAAGGCCACTGTGGTCGTAGGAATGGAGCAAGAGAGATGTGTGAAGCTAGAGAGAAAGGACAGGGCCAGATCTCATACAGCCAGGGAACAGATTCAAGGAAGCCATTGGAGAAGAGCAGATGATGTAGCTTGAATGTGAACTAAAGGCCATTCCAACAGACTTGGTGAAAGGGGCAGGTGGTCATGAGCAGGAGTGGAGATGTGAAGCCAGATAGGTGGCAGCTGGAGTAGGATCTTGGTGGGATTCAGAGGGTAACTGTAAAGGAGTCAGATTCAAGCTATATTTTGCTGCAATATGTGAGGGAAAGAGAGGAGGCAAGAGGGACTCCTGGGTTTGGGGCCTCAACCAAAGGAGAGTGGAGAAGCTGTTAATGATTTGTGGGAGCCTGGAGGGTACACATATCTGCTTTTATGGTGGGTGAGAAATTAAAAAGAGTTCTGATTAGATGTAGGTTTGAAATGCTAGACTTAGAAAAGAACCAAAGGCATTTTAATCTCAGTGTTAGTGCTCTTATTCAAAGGAAAATCACTATTAGCATTGTGGGCTTTTTTTGTGAGTGTGTGAATGTAGGTACTTTAGATTTGGATTTAACTTTAAAACTGTCTTATTTTTTAAAATTGTGCCCATTAAACTCACATTTAAAAAAATATGCTGTAAATTGCTGAATAAAGGGGATTTTTTGATAAACCTCTCTTTAGGCACACTAAAAATGCATGTTTTAAATACACAAAGCAGAAAAGATCCCAAGAGAGTCCAGGCCTTAAAATATGAAAAGAGACCTATAAATATAATGCGGAACACTGTAGCAATAGGTGGGTCTGTGAGCCTCCCCCCTTTCCCTCAGCTATTGATGTTCAGTGTTAATAAGGGACAGAGCAGGATGAGGTCAGCTTCGTAAGGAGCTCTGTGTGGGTCTGAGGAAAAGGAGGTATTGATTTTTAGAAGCTCAGAAGCCATTGTGGTTTACAATTAGGAACACCCTGGACTGAAAGTGGAGGACCTGCTTGTCTACTGTATGGCTTTCAGGTCATGACCTCTGTGGACCTCAGGTTCCACACATCTGAAGTAGGGCCAGCATGATGAAGCTGGCAAAATTTTCTAGAAGATTCCTTAAAGTTATATGGAAATACTTTCAGGTCCATGAAACAATATACATTCACCTTCTATTTTAAATTACAAATATGTGTCAAAAGCTGCAAGAAGAAATGATTTATAGATAACATTGAACTGAAAAGAGATTCAAGGACAACGTTGATTTATACAGCAACAGAACTAAGTCTTAAAATTAATTCATTTTATGTTTCATAACTTCACGGTGGGTAATATAGAGCCTTCCTACCACGGATACTGACCAAGACATATGAGTAAACTTTGTCTCAGTGTAGTATAACAGGTATTTTAAAAGTGATGTGTACTGAAAAAGAGCATATGAAAATTGTTTCACCTTTTTTGCTTATGTAATGTCTGATTCCAAGAAAATTTTGAAATGATTTATGAAACAATGTCAGTAAAAAAAAAAAAAAAAAATAAAACAGTTAAGGAAATAAGGTTTAAAAGGGAAAAACAAAGGTAGAAAAAAAAAGCACCAATACAAATAAGAATCAAGGAACAGACAGACATGGGATTGGATTTTCAGAAAGGGCCACTGAGACAATCAAAATTACTTGGAAATCAGAAAGACTAGTGTGGGTTCCTCAGTAGCCCCTGACTAAAGAAAAGATACAAGCAGCCCATGATCTGGTCAAACAACAATTAGCAGAAGGACATATACAACCTTCCATACTCGTAGAGTGGTCGGCGTCTCTCAAGGCACACAGGGGATAGG
>NW_026000075.1:3101530-3121428 GCF_001458135.2 Marmota marmota marmota
AAAAAAAAAAAAAAAAAAAAAAAAAAAAAACAGTTAAGGAAATAGGTTTAAAGGGAAAACAAAGGTAGAAAAAAAAAGCACATGGGAAGTCATATTTGTTTATCCTTGTACAAAAGTTTTTATTTACTCATTCATTTAATTTTTACTTTATAATTTTAATTGCTGTATTATAATTATACATGATAGTGGGATTCACCCATGGCATATTCATACATACACAAAATATAAATTGGTCAGTTTCATTCCCTAGTATCTCCCCTTTCCCTACAGAAGGCAATATTATTACAAGAAAACAATACTGAAGGCTCCTTACTAGAAATTACTCATGATTTGGTTCTGAGCTTCTTAGAAGGCCCAGCACAAAAAGAAACACAGGTTATAAGTCAATTGACAATTTCACAAAAGAAAAGCAATTTTGCTAAAGTACAGGAATTTCTTTTGTTGTTGTTTTCCTTCAAAGAAACAAATCTGTAAAAGTAGACATAAATTGAATAGTCTAAGCTGACCTTTCCTTTCCTCAATTAAAATGCTGAGCTACTTGCTTGGTAATGAGTCTTCAAATTGAGAATCAACCTATGTAATCGATTGTTGCCTCAGAGATCACCTATGACTTCACAGACACTTCTAAGAGCAACCTAATTTAGCAAAGTAGGTAATGACCTGGAAATTTATGATGAACCAAACAAAGGGAAGTGGGAAAATCTTGCAGCAGAAAGGGTATCAGGTTAAAATGTGAGACTGTTTCTTTATTTGATACCATTGCTTATTACTGGATTTATTATGTTAGGATAAGACAACTTTCTTGGCTTGTATATTTTCATCTGAAAGATTCTGATTTTTGAAATAGATGACATTTAATCTGCTTTTCTGGCTGTGAGAATCTGAGTTTTCAATTATGCTCTGGAATCAGATAAACAAGGCAAGTTGTCTTAAAAAGGAAAATAACATTTAGGAGGATAGTGAGTTACCATGATACCAGAGGAAAAGATAATGGAGATTCATTAAATGTATTAATTCAGTAATATTTTTAAATAACTAATTTTGGGGTGAAGGCTTTAGGTCTAGTTTTTCCTATATTGCATCTCTTCCTTTCTCAATGCTTTCTCTGAGCTTATCAACTTGGAAACTCTAATAGGTCTATGAAACTGAAAAGTCGAACCTTTAAAGTGCTCTCATGCATCACAAAGCCCAGATACATTCAGGGTCCCTCACTTTACCATATCAAAGGAAGAGTACTAGAAATATAGGAGCATTAAAAGAAAAGTGATATGTTGAAAATTTTTTTCAAGCTGTCAAATACATAGAGGAACCAGTAGTTGGAAGATAAATTCTAACCAATTGTTATATTTTCATATGTTCATTTTTGTATCAATAGAATGAATTTTATGATTATATAAGAAATGCACGGTTGTTGTAAAAAAAAACAATTAGTCTTGAGAAGTACAAATGAGAAAACATAAATCATCCATAACTATACCTTATAGAGAAAAAAAACATAATTACTTTATTAGTGAATTTTCCTTTAGCACTTTTTTCTATATATTTTACTTCTATAACAAAAAACATTTATTGAATTTACTATGGGCATGAATTATTCTAAATACTTTATGTGCATTTTCTTATGCATGTAACAACCCTTCAACAACCCCCTGTTTACACACACATCTACACATACATACATACATATGTTCATATATATGTATATACATATACAAACACACATACACACACACACACATATATATACATATATATACATTATACATAAACTTTATAACATCCCATTCATGCTGCTTTATTTCCTTTCTTTTTCTCTTAAGATTACATTACAATCTGTATCTCAGGGTAGTAGAGGTCCCCATTACTTCATGGCGCTCTTACCCTAAAGCCTATAAGAGGCAGCACTGGGATCACATGGTCCCACGGCAGGCTGATTGGAAAGAGGATGGACTCTGCTGAGCAAGGACAATCGGCCAGTCATGCCTGAGAAAGTGCAACTGAGGGACAGAACAAGTGTCAGCAAATAGCAGTCTGTGCTGGAGTTTGAGGCCATTTTCAGCCATGGGTACACTGAAGAAATGGAGCAACCCAGTGTAAGGGAGAAACAAGAGAATGGAAGAGACTCTCTGAAAGAAACAGGCAAGAGGCTGGACAAGCTTGTGTCCTGGGAGAGGAAGAGACATAGGGGATGGTATATACTGGAGGAATTTCCAACTGCAGGGAGATCTTACTGGTTTTTCCTCCAAGTGGATTCCAAAATTCTTCTCTGTATCTTTTTTATTTTATTTTTTCTAAGTACATTTTTAACTTGAGCTAGTTTGAGTATGCTTCTGTTCTTAAGATACCATGTTAAGGTTCATTAATAGTGACTAACTTGCTGTGTACAAGGCATCATTCCAAGTGTTCACTTATCTGATTAAATGCTTTTGAATCCTTGTATCAATTCTAAGAGTTAAGTATTAGCACCTTAATTTTAGATATAAAGAAACTGAAGTTTAAAGCACTCAGCAGAAGGTACTAATTAGGAGTGGCAAGTTTACACACCCCTTGCCCAGAAGAAACACACACATTTTATTGCCTGTGTCGCTTCTTCAAAGCCCACTAAAATGACAGAAATGGAGGCTTTTGAAAAAGCATGGATACTCCAGGACTGAGAATGTAAGAGCAGCAGAAGCAGATGGACCAGCAAACTTGACTGGGGAAATGCAAGAAAACAGAATCCGAAGCTAAACATGGGAAAATATGAAAAGCAACTCATCAAGTCCCAGAGCTGGAAGCTCACTCCACACGTGGCAGGACCTGTGCCTCCTTCCTCTCTCCATGGCTTGTCCCAGCAGGGCACTAGCAATATAGTGGGGACAATTCAGAAGGGCTTCAAATAGGAGACACCAGGTAAGGGCAGGAGTACTATATCAAAAGCAGGGAATTAGGTTTCATGTGTACATTGACTACTTTCTTTCTAATTACTTGACTTCTAAAACTCTGGTAGCCAGAATTTTCCCTTCAGCCAGGAGATTGGAATACTGATCTCTGAGGAATCAGCCTATCCCCGACAAAAATAAAAATAAAATAAAATAAAAGATACCAACATCACAGATTCCCCAGTGAAATAGTCCAGCAGCCATCGATACACAGATGACCAGTCCATAAACTCCTTCCACCTGCAGGAAGTTCCAGTCAGCTCTCTAATGCAACTGGTCAGTGTGCACCCCATACTGCAGATGGGACACAAGTGAAGACAAAACAGCAGCTGGCATGAAAGTTCTTTAAAAATTTAAATAATTTAAGAATCTAAATATTCTGATTGATGTGCATATGAATACATGAGATATATTCATGAGCTATGAGCTATGAGTAAGTAAACCTGTGGGGAAAAACTAAATGCTTTAAAGGAGTACATTCAAAGAGGAGGAAAGCAAGCTCTTAGTAAAATATGATCAAAACAAAAAATTCAATGGAAATTTGGTAGATAAAGTTGAGGAAAACTTATAGAAAGCAGAGCAAGAAGGCAAAGTTATGGAAAAGAGAACCAGCAAAGAATTGGAAAATTGGTTGGATCAGTCCATGAAATCTAGAAACAGGGAACAGAGAAAATGGAAGCAAGGGAACTAATACAAAAATAATTGAAGAACTTTTTTTCAGAATTGAAGCACAGCATTTCAGAATGCAATGTCCCACTGTGTGTTCATGATAATGAATGATAAATGACTTACTACAAGACATAGTATTGCAAAATTTTGAAAATATTGAATAATAGGTAAGATAATAACGAAAGTATCCAGATAGAAAGTTCATATTTTGTGACGGGATCCATAATCAGAATGGTGGCAAAGCATGGAGGTTAAGAGTTCTCAATCCATCTCACTTGAATTCTAATTCCAGACTCTGGAATTGCTGGCCTTTTTATAACCCTGGAAACTTACTCAGTTACAGAGGCACCAGTGTAAAATGGTGATTGTTGGGAGGATCAAATTAGATGATAAAAAGATACACATATAGAATTGTAACTGACACCTAGTCAGTGCTGAGAAAATATTTGCTTTTTTATTATTAAATCTTTTATTAGAAACTCCAAAACCCAGAAAGCAATAGATTAACACCTTCAAAATTCTGAGGTTCATGATTTCTAGTCTGATGTTCTGTATCCAGCCAATTAATATGAAAGTGAAATAAAAAAAAAACATTTTAGATATATATAGTTTCATTTTATCTTTTAGGTATATTTTCTCAGAAAGCTGTTCTGCCAAGTCAAAATGAAAATTGAGAAAGACATAGAATCCTGGTAATGAAATCCCAAACAGATTATGAAAAAATAATTCTCAGAATAATGGTGAAAAGAGATTTCAAAACAACAGTTAAGCACCAAACAGTCCTGACATGGTCAGGTCAGCAGCCTCTTGGGAGACTTTCTTGGGTACATAAAATTGATGCTTAATGTGCATTAGCATATTGAGAGAAGGTTTGTGCAACTGGGGAAATGTTTGTGAAAAAAAAAAAGGATGACAAATACATAGGAAACTAAGAATGATTCACAATAATAACCTTGAAAAAGCAAAGTAAAACAAAGAACCAAAATTTGTTCAGAAAAGGAAAGATAATAATAGTACCCCATGTGACTAAGCAACATCTCCTATTTATATGGTGGTAATACTATAAACACTAATGGTGTAACCAAAATTGTGATAAAACTCTATTGCAGAGACTTAAAGGTGTGTGCATATATGCTGGGGGTAGAGGTGGTATAAGGAAGCTAAACTACAATTTGCTTCAGTAGGAAGTCAATAAATGATTCCTAAAACTGAAAAATCAAGCTTATTTCTTGTTTCTCTGTTTTTGGAGCAGTGGAAGTTCGGAGACATATATAAAATCAGTTAAAAAGCTGAAAGTGATCGCTTCTAGGGAAAAAGAAATTGGAAAGAAATAGTCAGCATTCTGCTGTTTTTCTGTAATAAACCTTGTACAATAATTGGTTCTAAGAATTATGACTGTGTATAACTTTGATAAAAAATTAACACTATGTTAAAAAATAATTTATTGCCTAAAAATTAGAACACAGATAAATAAGACACTTGCTCAAGGTCATTGAACTTGAAAATAGAAAAGCCAGGATTTAACACCTAGTTTCTACAAATAGATACCTCATATTGGATAATACTCTCTTGAGTAAATATTTCTTAATTTATTTAACTAGTCCTTTATTATTAAAAAATTGAAGTTATTTCAAAGGTCTCAGTATTATTAGATAACAGACATCCTGATATCCTTAAACACTAATATCTCTGATTATTTATTTTTACATAAATATCTAGAAGTAGAACTCTTGGGTTTAAATAAAGAGCCACAAACTCTTTAAGCCTCTTTTATAAAGTATTCTCTATTCTCAAAGTATTTTCCAGAAAAGTTGTATTGAATATCCTCACACAAACCATAGAGAATTAGTTCTCTTGACCTAGTCTCACTAACATTAAGAATTCATTTTCAATCAATTTTGTTTTTTTTTTTTAACATAAATAAAATGTAACCTTACTGACTTGGCAAAAGGAAAATTGTATTCTGTTTATACAAATAGCCTCATGGACAGCGCATTTTAGTGAGCTTCAGAAGAAGCTGAGAATCTGTCATTAATTCCACCTTTGGAGCTTTTGCCTTTGATCAGACTATTTGGAGAAAATGTGTTATCACTTCAGTTATGTAACACAGACTTTATTATACTTGGTCTGTGTATAATCTGATCTGAAGGAAATGAATGAGCATAGACATTAGATAGTGCCTTTCATTTTAATGTAGTTGTGTATTTTATGACTACTTTAAACTTACACAATTCTTATTTCTTGAAAGCATTCATTAAATATTAATTTAATAAACATTGTTGAATACATGCAGCGTCCTAGGATGTACTGAGTACTGGGACATGAAAGTGAACAAAACAGTCTGTACCCTAGAAGCTCAATTCCTGTGCATGATATATACATAGCAATTTTGGAAAGTCCAGATAATCTCAGCAATTGGAGGAGAAAATGAACTCTGAAAAGATAGACTTCTCTACAATATGAGAAATAAGGGTGAGTTAGTCAGCTTCCTGATTGTCACTTAAGAGCTCAGTCTAACTTAAAAATCATTGTATATCAGAATATTTAAACTAATGCTCAAGGGCATCATAAAATTGCAGTTTAAGTGTATGGCAAACACATGTGACTCAGAAACCAGACAGCTTGTATTCTGATTATAAAATTGGGTCAAGGAAAGATTTTTCCTCATATGAAATATAATGTCCCCAAATTCTGTTTTATCTTTATATATTCTCTATAACTTTGGTTTTTGTCAAAAGAGAAAGTAGATCCTAGCTCAAAAACACAACCCAGTGCTGTTACATGGTTGTTTCTGTCTTTGAATTGCACAGGCAATGACACTTCAAAAGAAAACTACATAGACCAGGTCCTGGCACATACTTTTAAAAGCCAACATTGAATGATGTCTCCATGGAAAAAAGGAAAAACCTCATAGAATTTTTACCTACCAACGTCAACTATCATTGCTCTGCTTCTCAGCCTGGGTGACAATTTCTCCATTGTCCAGAGCTTCTCCATTCATGGGCAGATCTAGAGTTACAACTCTTCATGAAATCATGTTGAGAAATTCTCTCCAGCTCACAAGAAGTGCAGATAAAATCACTTTCCCTCACAGTGTGCCCGGGATTTGGTTTCCATTTTGAAAGATGGCTTACTGGTTAAAATGAACTCAGAACATATCTATGGAAAGATAATTATTAGGCCATGTCAGGATGATGATTGGATAGCATTATAAAGATGAAGATAACTCTCCAGTCACCATGCTAGTGAGGAGTACAATGAGGAATCATTATCTGAGTGCCTCAGGTTTCAAGGGGCGTGCTTTTCAACATGCTTCAGTGGCACAAGAATAGATATTTACTTCTGCTTTCCCAGCCATTATGCTTCCAAATGTGAAGCCCTGAAAAAAAAAGAACAGTTTTATAAGTCAAACATATTTGGGTTTCAATCTTGAATGTCTTATGGTAACTATGATTTAAATTCTCTAAACTTCAGATTCCTTTCTTGTTAATTGGGGAAATGCCTTCAGGGAAGTAGAGAAATCTATATCCCATAGTGCTTAGCAGCTTCCCTCCAAATAATACAGTATAAAAAGGGAAAAACAAGTAACTTCACAGTGGAGATTGCAGAGAACCCCAACCTTAAGGTTAACAGCAGCAATGAGTCACAGATTCATCATGTGTGGAAATAGTACATTTGCTGTGATCTCCTCCCAAAGTTATAAACATTAGACAAAAATATTATTTGTTAAATGATATCTTTCATTAGCATTTACAGGTGGGCATTCTTTTTTTTTTATTATTCATTTATTTTTATGTGGTGCTGAGGATTGAACTCAGGGTCTCACATGTGCTAGGCAAGCACTCTACCACTGAGCCACAACACAGCCCCCTAGAAAAAAATATTAATGAAAAAAATATTAGAAAAACTTCAAACTGAAGGACATTCTACAAAATACCTTTTCCAGCCCTCCTAAAGGGGGGAAATGGAATCTATCTTTCCCTATTATAAAGATTACAACAGATCTAATTATTACATGCTGTTAGATAACTATATACTGCCCCATGTGAGCATTCCTACCACATTGACTTCAGGCTTGGCCATATGACTTGCTTTGACAAATGAAATGTGAACAGAAATGAAGTGTGTCTCTTCTGAGCTTCCACCTTGTGGTTTCCAAGCTCTCTTTGTCCTCTGAAACCTCCATGAAGGCCTCTCAGGCAGTCAGCCTAAAGCCTGGAGCGGAGACAATGAACTGCCCACAGCAGTTGGCCTGGAACAGACTTGAAGCAGGAGAGAAATAAATGTGCTGTTGTAAGCTACTGAGACATTGGGGTCAGTTTATGACAGCTTGGCTGAGCTCAAGACGAGGACCTAGCCCTAATCAAGTCATGAAGCTCACACCTTCTTCCCTTCTCTGGCCCTCCGTTTCTCCTTTTCCCTCCCTCTTCCCTCTTCTATCAACTTCTCCTTCACAGATTTCACTTCCTGATTTCGGAGCTTGTCCTCCCCCTAATAACTATGCTGCCTATAAGTCTGCACATTCCAGCTTCTCGAATTTTCTGTGAGCTGTTTCCATCATTTTCATTTTTCTGGAGTTTTCATCCAGAAGTGCCCATGTGTGATTGAGGCCCAGATTAAATCCCTCTGCTACTCACCTGCCTTGTCCTCCACTCCTCCCACATTGGTGTGTGTCCTGCTGAAATCGGATAAAATTGAGATCCAGAAACTCTTTGGAAGGAAAAAGAAACCATAAGGGAAATTAGGGGTGTTTTTAAAGAGATTAGGAACTGATTGCAGGAAATAAATTGCATATTCTTTTTTTTTTTTCTTTTAGCATCAGCTGTCTCCTGAATCAGTGCCCAGTTGCCAGCTGCTGGTCTTTGCTCCAAAGTCAGTGTGGCCAATTCTGCAAATTTTGTCGACTCATCCAACCTTCAAGGACCTACTTAGATATCCAAAATGACTTAAAATGTAGACTTCCTAATCATGAGAAATCTGTACCTGATAAATGATTCACTGGGCAAAGGAGAAAGACTCCTTTTCATCCTGCCAATTCCAATTTCACATGTGTGCAACTTTGATGGGAAATCATTGTCATCAGATTCATCCAGGCTTCACAAAACCAAAATATCCAAGCAACTATCATTGCAGGAAGTGAATGTTCACGGCACAAAGCCAGAAGAATCTCCACAGGGGTAGTGTTATCAAACAAAAGCAAAAGGAACCCATGTTCTGCAGACAGACACATTTCACATCAGCTTCAAGATTAATTCGTTGATACAGATAGAAAGAATTGCTCTCTGTTGTCAGGTGAGCACACACACAATTGTTTTTCCCCTGGCTTCTGGTTTAAAAAGATTGAGGAGTTTGATTTTTCTTCAATCTTCAAATTCATATCACCCTCTAAGGAAGTCATTTATCTCTCTCACTTGAAGATAGAGAATGTCTGCCCAGTAGGGTTCTCTGGCCATCTGGGAGCAGAATTTTAAGGAATTAGTCTACTTGGTACTTGATTGTTTAGGAATAGACCATGTACTTCTTCCACTAAAAGTTCTGTTGACAGCACTGTGCTGGGGCCGGAAAGGAGATGGTCCCCTTAAACTGAATGGAGGAAGGAGTGGGAAGTGTATGTGTGGGCTGGGGGAGTTGCAGAATGTTACAGTGAGATGGGGAGGAATGTCATAGGGTTTCAGAAACAAATGAAAGAAATGTGCACACATCTTTTTATATAAACTTGAAGAGGATGCATTTTTCTAAGACAAAAAATTTAAAAATTTAATTGTACAGTAATCCTCCTTAACTGTGGTTCCACTTTATGAGGTTAAAGTTACTGTGGTCAATTGTTCTCTGAAGATATTAAATGGGAAATTCCATGTTTTGAGAGACAGACCACTTTCAAATAATTTTAACTATTGTATATTGTTATAATGCTTCTATTTTATAATAATTATTATTGTTATCTTACTTTATCTAATTTATAAATTAAACTTCATAATAGGTATGTATGTTTAGGAGAAAACAAAGGATATATAGTTGTCTATTAGTATTTGTGGGTTTTGATTCCAAGACCCTTTGAGGATAACAAAATCCACAGATGCTCAAGTCCTTTATATACAATGGCATGGTATTTACATATAAACAAACATCCTCTCATACTCTTCAAGTCATCTCTAATTTCTATTACCTAATTACAATGTAAATGATATGTAAATAATTGTCATACTGGATTGTTTAGGGGATATGACAAAGAAAAAAGTTTATACATGATTAGTACAGACCTAATTTTTTTTCCTTAATATTTCCCAATTATGTGGGTTGAATTGATGGATATGGAATCCTCAGATATAAGGGATGACTGTAGAAAGTTCAGTACTATCATTGGTTTCAGGTTTCCAATGGGAGTCTTGAAATGTGTTCCACAAGGATGAAGGGGAAATTACTATCTAGTTCAGGAAGAGAGAAACTTGTTCAGTTTATTTTGCCACAAATGTCTGCTAGATAAAATTTGGATAGACCTAAACTGAACCACACTTGGCTCTCTGTAGCTCCTATAAAGCTAATTGGGAAATGTTTGCAATGTTTAAGAATCAGTGAAAAATTTCCTCTTCCTCTTGAGGTCAAGAAAAGGGAGAAGATGGAAAACAATAGATGGGATAATCCATCTGGAATATATTTAACTGCCTTGTAGTTTTGTTTAATTCAGCATACTGTTCCAAAATTTTTCTGAACTCACTATGGAAAAAAAACATCGTTGGTTGTTATGATTTGGAGGTGAAGTGTCCTCCAAAAGCTCATGTGTGAGATGATGCAAGAAGTTTCAGAGGAGAAATGATTGATTGGATTGTGAGAGTCAACCCAATCAGTGAATTAATCCCTGATGGGATTAACTGAGTGGTAACCAGAGGCAGGTGGAGTGTGGCTGGAGGAAGTGGTTAGTTGGGGTCGTGGCTATAGGGTATATATTTTTATTTGGAGCTGGAATCTCTTTCTCTGCTTCTTGATCATCATGATGTGGTCTGCCACCCTCTCCTGCCATGGTGATCAGCCTCACCTCGAGCCCCAAGGAATGGAGCCAGCCTTCTCTGGACTAAATCCTCTGAGCCATGAACCCTCAGATAAACTTTTCCTCCTCTACAGTTGTGCTGGTCAGATCCTTTAGTCATAGAAGCAAAACAAACAAGCAAACAAACAAAAAACTGACTAAAACACTGGTCACTATATTTCTATGTTTTTTCCCATTTTTTTTTTTTTTTTGCTCAGATGAAATTTTTAAAAGATGATTTTCCTATGTAATTTAAATCTTATTTTAAGAATTTCTTTAGAGGATCAAAGAGAACTTTACTAAATACTTGAGGTCTTTTTTATGTTTGAAGTTCATAACAGTCTCTATGAGAATTTTCAAAAATCTATTTTTGAACATGCCTTATACCATCTCCTTGAAGACAGAGCAGGGAGGTCATATAATATTCTACTTGCTATGCACAATAGCTAGGACAAATAAATCAATAGAAACCATTAAAAATATGTCAAACATAATAAAAAGAACAATTACCCATCAAACAGATGTTTATAGTGTTGACAGTTTTGAGGTGGAGGTTGGGGTCAAAAATGACAACAGTTGAATTCATGAGAAAAAGGAATACATTCTTAAAATACTGAAAGTTAGATCCCAATGTTTTTCAGTATATATTGTTTCCTATCTTATTAGGACTTGATGCAAGGCATTTATAGGGTCTAATTTAAACATAATGGATTTCTAATATGGTGAATACTTATAGATAGATTATTCACAGGAAATCTTATTCTTTGGAAACCTTCAACACTTAAATATCAACATATTACTAAAAACTATGGGGGATAGAAAGAGTGTTAATGGCCAAGGATAGTCGCTAGGAATACAGCTCTCTCATCTGGTTTTAGGTTCAAAGTCTATGCTTCACCAAGATCTTGAAGTTGAAGGAGGATTGAAAACTAGGCTGAGATTGGGGAATATGGTGAGTCCATTCTTTGCAGAAATGGGCTCTTTAACTTCTCAGGGATATTACTTATTTCTTAGACACAAAGACTAGAAGTTTCAGGTATTTGTGGTTACTAGTTAAGTAACACAACATGGAAATAATGAAGAAATAATGAATTTTAAAATGAATGTATAGAGGAAAATATATTCTGGATATTTCTATTAGGCAATTGTATCAGTCATATCACAGGATTGACCTGTTTGTTTAAATTATGTCTACATATTTTTGTTAGTAATTTGCCTCAAACTCAAATTCTCTTCTCCAAACTCTGCACCCTTCTAAAAATATCTTAAAAATAATAATCAGGCTTTTAATCTATTCTATCAGTACTGCTAAATACCATTTATTTTAGCTTAAATTATAAATTATGGCCAGGTGTCACAATTAGTAGCAAGTCTAAGGGAGAATTTTAGGCCCATGACTATAATCCCAGTGGCTCCGGAGGCTGCGGCAGGAGGATTACAAGTTCAAAGCCAGCCTCAGCAACTTAGCATGGCCCTCATCAATTTAACGAGACACTCTCTTAAAATAAAAAGTAGAAAAGGGCTGGGGGCTGGGGTTGTAGAATATGCATGTGAGAGGTCCTGGGTTTGATCCTCAGCACCACATAAAAATAATAAATAAAAAATAAAGATACTAAAAAGAAAAGAAAAGGGCTGGGGATGTGGCTCAGTGATTAAGCACTCCTGGGTTTAGTCCCTGGTATCATAAAAAAAAAAAAAATGAATGAATTGTGGTTTTGTTTCATCAGAGTAGTGATCCTTTGACTTTCATTCCAGGAGTGAACACCTACCTGTCCACGTTCTTTGATCTTTGCATCCTCCCTATAGAACAACAAGTAATCGGCACACTTGGCACTGCTTGTGCGCTCATTCCATCAGGATTGCCCACGGCGCTGATTCTGGAACTGTTATTCATCTATTAAAACCTAGGTCAATGACAAGTTCTTCTGAAAGATTATACTGTAGAGTACACAGTCAATAATTAATCTGATTATTTATAGTTATCATAATGTTGAGGTCAAATACATGAATCTTTCAACCAATTAAAAAAAATGAATTTACTTCATGTGATTGCTGGGTTACAGCTGGTGGTATTGGATTTAAAACTAGCTGTGAGTTTTAAAAATGTAAATTGGAAACTTCATCCTGCCTCTACTAGTAAAAAGTCTAAGGGAGAATTTTAGGCCCTTTTATTCCAATGTGTTTATGTTTGCTTGCTTTTTATCCCCATTGCAACAACTTTCTTTCTCATTACTTTGTGCAACAGTAGAGTTGGCTTATCTTTGTGTGTTTGTTATTTTATCTTAGTGGCTTTTTTCTAAACATTCAAGCATATGACAAATTAATCCATTGATATAATCATACCTGAGAGCATGTCATATTCAGAAATGCTTCTTATATTCCTTTATTATAGTTCATTCTTTTTAACAATGGAAGAAAGTATTTTTACTAAAAGAACTTTGCCTTTTAGAGGAGTTTTTTTTAAAGGATAAGACAAACTCTTTGTTTTTAAAATCATTTTCATCATTACTGCTACTTCTTAAACATTATTTATTTATTTATTTATTTATTTTGATAAATGAAATGCCTGATATGTAGATTTGGCTTCAGAGGGACTTCCTGGTCTGTACTAAGTTCACCACATGAGTAACCCCAAATAATCAAGATGCTAGTGTGTCCAATATGAAATGGAGTTTTATAAAAGTATATGTTGGTGAGTGGCAACCAATTTCCTTTCAGGGAGAAAAAAATTTTTTGATAAGGAAAATGTCTCTTATATGGAAGATGAGGCATATAATCTGGAAGGAAATACATGAAAGTATTATAAGCTAAACTGTTGAGGATAAGTTGGCATAAATTTGTGAGGAGGAGAAAAATGAGATAAGGATTAGTTAGAGCCAAATAAGATAGAAGAAGGCTGGTAACTGAAGAGAGGAAGTCAGCACATAATTCCTGGTCAGCAGGGACATTGAAGAGTTTTAATTAAAAGGATCATCTAACATGTTTAAAGATATTTTCTATGCAGTTTTATCCTATAAGTTCCTTCTTTTATTTCTTTAAAACTGCAGAAAAGTCATCTACACAAATAACTGACATCATCTTGGGAAAATTCAGTGTTCACTTCTGGTGAATTATGGAGAGAATAATTAATGCCTAGCTCTTCACTACTTGTGTAACTGGTAGTATCTCAGTGTTGCTAAGCCTTAGGATACACACACACACACACACACACACACATATATATATATATATATACACATACATACATATGCACATATATATGTGTGTGGGGGGGTGTGTATATATATAAACCCTATCAATATGTATGGAAGTAAATAATAATATCGGATGTTTTTGAGGATTATTATATGCAAAACCTCGAGGCACAGAGCCTGGAATCAAGTAAATATTTAATTAATTCTGAAGTTATTTATTTTTTCTTTAAATTATTATTGGAGAATAAAGATCAGTAATCATGAAAAAGTCATTGGAAATGAAATAAAAGTAAGACAGAGGCTGGGCACAGTGGCACACATTTGTAATCCCAGTGGCTTGGAAGGCTGAGGCAGGAGGATCTCGAGTTCAAAGCCAGTATCAGCAATTTAGTCAGGCACTAAGCAACTTAGTGAGACCCTGTCTCTACATAAAATATTAAAAAGGCCTGGGGATGTGGCTCAGTGGCTAAGTGCCCCTGGGTTTAATCCCCAGTACCACACACACACAATAAAAAGGAAGACAGAGATCGTTATGTGGGAATTGAGAACTACTGTCATCCACAAAAGCACATTTAATAACTATCTCTCAGAAAGTGGGATGGTGGTGAAAGCAAGTGGGTATTTTGCTTTCAAAGGGACTGGAGCATTCAGTCATTTTATGTCAATCTTTAAAAATAGGGTAAATTTGGCTGACATTTGGGATATACATATAAATAAAAACTGTCAAACTGTGTAAAATTATTTTAAATTTTTTATAGAAGATGGTGCCAACAATGCAAATATGTTTACTTTGTCATATGAGTATGTCATATCTCCTTATCTCCTTTGTATGTGAGGTTTGGAAAAAATGTTATTATCTTTGTTTTTAAGATGCAGAATCTGAGACAAGAAGAGGGTTAGTGACTTTCAGAACGCCAATCTGTAAGTTAGAAATGGAGTGCAGCAGAATTCAGAGCCAATGACTCAAGTTCAATTCATGATCTGAAAATTTTATGGAGAGAATTATTAATGTCTGGCTATCCACTAGTTGTGTGACTAGTAGTATCTCAGCATTGTTAAGTCCTAGGTTTTATATGTGTGTGTGTATGTGTGTGTGTGTGTGTGTATGGGTATTTTGCTTTCCACATAATTATATGTGGAAGTAAATAACAATATTGGATGTTTTTGAAGATTATCATACATAAAACATTGAGCACAGAGCCTGGAACCAAGCAAACATTTAATTAATTCTGAAGTTATTTATTTATTTCTTCTTTAAATAGTGAGATTATTCACATTTCTTTCAATTCCTATAATTTCAGAAAGCATTGTCTGAATGCATTTGAGAAGGATTTCTAGAACAGCATTTTGAAACATTTTTACTCTGTCCACATCAATTTTGATCCTATAAAAAGTACAAATTTTTACTAATTGTATAAGGTCTCAAGTGACCCAGAGGCCACAGATCCCTCCACTCTTCCTGACAGTTGATTAGCATTCTGGGATGGAGTCAGCCTGAGCTCAGGGAGAGTCTTTTACAGGTACCCCACAAACTAATAAATAAATAAGCAGAATCCATGGCAGCTCATGGTCAAAGTCACAGAAAAAAAAATATATATATATGCCTCCCCACCTTTTCCTAGAAGCAATGCACAGTTTTTCTTTTATTTTCAAGATTTAAGTTTAGGACTTCCTCTGGTTTTTTTGGGTGTGGTTTTATATCATGGATTAGGAATGATAAAAAGGACCTATCAGTGGGTGAAATGGTTGAGTCACATATTAGCCATGCAAATTAATTTTGCAAGAAACTGCCAAACTGTCTTCTGAAAGTTGTACCATTTTACATTTCCACCACCAGTGTACCAGAATTCCACTTGTTCCATGTCTCCATCGGTATTTTGCATTTACATTTTCATAAAAGTAATGGTAATGAACACATTTTCATATACTTATTTGCCATCTATATATCTTCTTTGATGAAGTGTCTGTTAAAATTATTTGTTAAGAGAACATAATAACAGCTACACTATGGAAAACAGTATGCAGTAAGTATATATAAAAAAGGAGTTTTATTCACTCATAAAGAAAATTGAAATCATGGCATTTCCAAGAAAATGGATGGAAGTAGAGACCATCATGTTAAGAGAAATAAGTCAAACTCAAGGGTCAAATGTTTTCTCTCATATGTGAAGCTAGAGAGGAAAAAGGAAGAGAAAGGTGAGGGTAGATCTCTTAAAAATCAAAGAGACATCAGGAGAGGAAAGGGATCCAAAGATGGGAAGTAGAGAGGGAGGGGGAAAGTGCTGGTGAGTTATGATTTTAGCCAAATTATATTGTTATATTGTATGCATGTATGAACATGTAACAACAAATCTCATCAAAATGTACAATTATAATGCATCAATAAAAATGTGAAAAGAGAAAAAAGAAAGACTATGGAAAGTCATGATATAAACAAATGATCATTTACTAATTTTTACTTTTTATTACCTTTTTATGTTGTTGCCCAATTTATAAATTATTATGTAGTATATTTCTAATCAAGATTTTTCCAATGGACAAAAAAGTTCTTTGTTAATTTTGTTGTCTTCTTCTTGTAGAGTTTAAGAGTTCTTCATATACTCCAAATAAAAGTCCTTTGTCAAGAAATTTTCTTGCTTTACCAAAGTAGCAAGAATGTCTACTCCAAAAGAATAGAAATAGGGAGATCAGACATCCCTACCTTATTCCTGACCTTAGGGGTCATTCTTTTCAGGTCAAGGAAGTTCCCTACATTATTTTGTGCAAGACTTTTTTTTTTTTCCTTTTTTTTTTTAGTTGTTCTGTTAATCTGAGCAGAACAGAATTCCTTGGATACCACAGAAGAGAAATTCAACTGTGACATTTAACTTTCCCCACAGGCATTGAATCTCTGTGTGCAAAAGTAGAAGTTGGAGGTGTGAATTGTAGTTAAACTCTACTGGTCACACTGAGAGCAAAATTTTGCTTTTAAGAGGAATAAAAAATAATAGTGTAAGTGCCTGCATCCTCCTTTATATGCTATAAAAAAATGATCACAATATTTTTTCTGAGAGAAGCCAAATACAATACAGACACAGAAACCAGATCATGACCAGAAAGCCAAGTAGAATTGGCATGTATGATAAATGTTTTCCATTACCTGCAATGCCTCCACATAAAACAAAAAGAAAAATATATTCAATTTTGTGACAGAATGTAAACGTGAATATATCACTTGGTATCTGGGAATGGTCAATAAGCAACTCCAGAGCATCTTCTTATAGCTCTCAGAGAACTCTTACTCCAAATCCCCTTGTAGAGAAGGCAGAGATTTGGAGATGCCTGATCAATACAGCACAGGACAGCCATAGGAAGGCCCAGAGGCCTGCTTCTTGGAGATTCTCTAATTCAGGAGTTTTTAGACTTTGCTGTTCTTAGCTCCAGAGCAATTTGTTATATACTGGACTTCCAAATAATTTTTTTAATAAGTGCAATGGTCTAATGCTTGTTCCCTGCCTCTCAGATTCATTTGTTGAAGTCCCCAATGTGATGGTATTGGAGGTGGGGCCTTTGGGAGGTGACTGAATCATGAAGGCAGAACCCTCGTGAATGGGATTAGAGTATTTATAAGAAGGACCTAGAACTTTTGCTGCCTTTCTACAGAATAAAATCAGCAGTTTGCAACCTAGAAAAGAGCCCTCACTGGAACTGGACATGCTGGTATCATCATCTCAGACTTCCATCTTCTAAAACTGAAAAATTTCTGTTGTCTGTAAGCTACTCAGGATATCATACTTGTTATAACTTCTCCAACTGACAAAAATAAATAAATAAATAAATAAATAAATAAGCTGGCAGAAAAGAGCCTATTGTGATCTCTCCAAACTCCATTCCTCCATCACTTGAGAGTCCCTGAGCTGTCTCATTGGAAAATGATGAGACTCTACTGAGCAAAGTTTTAAAAGTACTGATCTTGTCCAATTTTCACTTTGTGGATGTTGAAGTATGAGTGCTATCAAGTGCCCAAAGAAGTTGAACATAGATCACTTGATCTTTGTCTGATATTTTCTTCTGTGCTATGTGCATGCAGAGAAAATATTTATACTATATAAATCAATAAATGCTGATAATAAAACTCAAAACTGCATAGTCATGTAATACTTTACAAAATGTTTTCTCATTTATAATCTCATAAGCTCCCATTTCCAAAGTAGGAAACTGAGGCTCAAAAAGAAGTAACTTACCCAAGGTTGTAGAGCTGTTATGTTTGTATGTTGAGACTCAAACTAAACTCCAGCTATACTTAAGCTAATGCACCATACAGTCTCTGTACCCACAAAATGTAAGCCTCACAGACGTTTGCAAAGCTCCAAACTCACATACCTAACCACTAAGAGAAAGCTCCAGTTTGGATGCTTTGCAGGTATCCCAAACTCACAACAGCTAAGTAGAACTAATTTTTCTGTACCTCCTCAAGCACACACATAGGTAGGACTTGAGCATTTGTATTTTTGAAAACCTCTCCAGGCAGTACTCATGTGAAGCTAAGATGGTAAAACACTGGCCTAGAGAATAGAACCCTGGCTCCTTAATATAGAACACAACGATTCTGTGATAGTGCCAGGCCCAACTCTCCAATCTTCTCTGGTATCTTGTGTATGATATTTCACATTCCAAGATCATACTGCTTGGAGCATTTTGAACTTGATGTGGTCTTTAACCTTTCTGCACAATATGCTCTTTCTGTCTTCCCAGATACCTCTATTTCTGCTTCCAGACTCTGTGAAGGTGGTAATTCCCTGGTGATATCTTTGACCTCTGTAGGCAGAGTTTATGGCTCATTCTTCTGGCTCTATTTTATCATGTATATTATTCTATTGTTGCATCCATAATGCAAATCATTTAAATAATGGTTCCCTTTCCTGGAAAATTGATAAACCCATGTCTTGTTCATATTGTTTTTGCATAGTGGGGATAGAGAGCTTTCTCACTTCTCATTTCTTCATTTTGACTCAATATAAATTTTCCTGATTTTATAGGACCATTCTTTGTACTGTATATGAAGGAGCCATGAACATTGTTTAAGGGCATCTCTTGCATAGTATCTGAAATTGCATTATAAGGATTAGAAGGTAAAGGAAATAAAGTCAGCAATCCCTAGAGATCAATGGCCATAGCCCAAGTTCCTATCAGTTGATCAATTAAATGAATGTCTTTATTTTGTGTCACTGTATTGGGTTTGGCATTGTGCCAGGCATCTCAGCTTTGCAACAACAGGCAATCTCTACCTAAAGTTCTTCACTCTCAGGTTTGCCCTTTTGACCTGTATAAAGAACTTGAGGTATATCAAACATGCTGGAAAGTTAACTGAGGAGTGCCAGCTGGGAACCTTTAGCCCCAAAACTTCAAAATGAGAAAAAGAAGCAAAGGCATGATAGGATTTATTCACAGGGATTTTTTTCAACCTTCTGGCTGATGCTATAATGCTTCCATCAGAGAATTGTCTCATTGGTATAAGGTTTTGATTTCTGTTAAAATGCAAATAACCTTGGGAAAGAAAACATTAAATTATAATTAATGAATTAAAGCTTCTTGTTAATGAAATACCTAGAAGTAGACTTTTAGGAAGACAAAGAATGATAGCAAGTGGGAATATAGAAAAATAGCATTAGTAAGTAGGTAAAAAGTTGAAGATTTGCATGCTGAGAAAAGGTTCCATAGGACTTAGATCAAACAGCTTATTAATTATTGTTTTAGATAAGCAAAGTTAAGTTAGATGATTATGTAAGGAAAGAAGACTTAAAATTTGGTTATTTCTAATAACTCTCAGAAATTTCTGTACTAATAATATAAAAGTCAATAGGTACTAGAATGAAAAAAAAATCAAAAGTTTTTTGTTATTTTTTTTTTTAATTTTTTATTGTGGGTTGTTCAAAACATTACAAATTTCTTGACATATCATATTCAACACTTTGATTCAAGTGGGTTATGAACTCCCACCTTCACCCCATACATAGATTGCAGAATCACATCAGTTACACATCCATTGATTTACAAATTGCCATACTAGTGTCTGTTGTGCTCCGCTGCCTTTCCCATCCTCCACCCTCC
>NW_026000075.1:3121713-3203483 GCF_001458135.2 Marmota marmota marmota
TATATATATATATATATATATATATATATATATATATATATATATATATTATGTTCTACTCTTGTCCATAATTTGCCTTAGACTAAACTTTAGCTATTTGTACATACCCTATAAATATTAGCATGTTGAAGATCAGACATTTAAATAAGTATAAGAAAACTCTAAAATAAAATTGTAAAAAATCAGATATTTAAAATTTATTACTGTTAAAATACATAGATTATCTTCATAAAATATATTACAACAATTTGACTTAACTTTTTCCTGACTTCTTCCACACCTACATGAGAAATGGCCATATGGAAAAAGCATGTTCCTAGAGATGTAAAATTCTGAGCACATTCTATATTATGTTGTTTGATTTATAGTCAAGGTATGATTCTAAGTGCCTATCTTATTGTAAAGTTTAGTGCTAGGGCAAAAAAAGTTTGTCTCAATTAATTGTTGTGTTCTAGTTTTAAGGAGACCTATGTAGTTATTGGAAAAAATATTTGCCTTTTGGTCTTGATAGCCAGAAAGCTCTGAGGAACAAAATAAAAGGAACTTCTCATTTGTGGAAAACCATTCCATGGCTCTCTCGTGTTTCTGCATGGCTTCAAGTGAGATGCTAACTACTCTTTGCTATGGCTTACTTTTACAAGGATCCTTTTACAGCAAACAGCCTTAGAATACAGAGACTGTGTCATCCTCCAGAACAAAGTTCAGGCACATCACAAGACTGAAGTTGCTTGAGCTCAGGGTTCTCCTCCTGCAGTGCAACCCCTTGTCTGTGTATATACCACTTGGCCCTCACACATATTCTGTGGCCTCTAGTGCTGGGAGAGTCAGTTCAAGAAAAGATAGACACTGGCTACTGCGGTTGTTATAATTAAATCGTTTGTCTCTGAACAGAGGATCATAAATCTTCTACCATCCATGAAAATGTGGAAGGCTAATTATTAACTTGCAAGTAGGTTAAACCTTCACAGTTCTAAACACTCATAACCCAAATCCATAACCTAGTGTTTGGTGTGATTCACTTTCCTTGTAGTTTATGAAGCTCTTGATAGTCATTTTATTTGCCTTATTTTGTCTTTTAGAAATTGGAAGTTAAGTCTTTTCCATCATCTCAGGATTAACATTATGATCACAAATTTTATTGCTGCAGCTTTCCATATGTTAAGAACAAAATAAGTTCTAAATAAGCCTCAAGGCCTTCACTGAGGCAGGGGATCTAAGAGTGGAATCAGACAGGAAGCTGGGACATTATTAGGGAAACTTTAGCTCGTTGTTGTAAAAACTGGCATGAGAATCAATCTGAAGGGAAGATGGCTCATAATCACAGGTCTGGAGAAAACACTAGAAAGTATGAATTCAGAGTTGTTAAGTCATCATGGCAAAACATAAGGCAGGGAGCATCAAAATACACAACCAACAGTGTACATATAAAAAGGCGGCTCAGAATGGGGGAGAGTATTTGCCAATCATGTATTTGATAAGGGTTAATATCAAGAACATATAAAGAACATGTACATCTCAACAACAAAAACAACCTGATTTTAAAAAGCAGGTAAAGGACTTGAATAGACATTTCTCCAAAGAAGATAGATGAATGGTCAACAAGCACATGAAAAGATGCTCAACATCACTAATCATGAGGGATGTACAAATCAAATCCAGAAGGAAAGACCACTTCACATCCATTAGAATGACTGCTATAAAAAGTAAAATAATGAGTGTCAGCAAGAACGTGGAGAAATTGGAACCTTTCTGCACTATTGGTGGGAATGTAAAATGGTGTGGTTGTGATGGAAAACAGCATGGCAGTTCCTTAAAAAATTAAAAATAGGATTACCATATGTTCCAGTAATTCTACTTCTGGGCTTCTACTCTAAAGAACTGAAAGTAGGATTTCGAAGAGGATTTAGCACACCCAAATTCATAGCAGCATTTTTTTACAATAGCCACAACATGGAGGCAACCTAAGTGCTTCTCAACAGATGACTAGATAAACCATTATATATACATACAATGGTATATTGCTCAGCCTTAAGAAGAAAGGAAATTGGGACACAGGTTATAATATGGATAAAACTTGAAGACATTACAAAGCCATCACAAAAAAGATCAAATATTATGATTCTATTTATATGAGGAATGTGGAACAATTAAATTCATAGAGACAGAGGGTAGAATGGTAGTTGTCCAGGCATTGGGAGAGAAGAGAATGGAAACTTGTTGTTTGATGGGTACAGAGTTTGAGTTTTGCAAGACGAATAAAGTTTTAGAAATCAGGGTTGTGTGAAAATATGTATTCAATACTACTGAACTGTATACTTAAAAATGGTTAAGAAGATATATTTTATGTTGTGTATATTTGGCAACAAGCTTTGAAAAAACACAAGGCAGAAAAGAATAAAACTTAGATTTTCAAAGGGGAGGTGGCTTAGAAGTATTACTGATCCCAAAGCTAATCCCCATTGAAGTCTATGAGGTTCTTCTAACCCTATCTAAGCGCAGTGGGTTTAGGAGATATAACCTGGACTCATCTTTTAGCAAAAGTTATAGTCTGAGAGTCAATTTGAAAGTCTTATACATTTTTTCATATTAATAGCATCTCAAAAATAAGGTAGTTACCACTCCATTGGTAGCCCCTTTGAGCTTTCCACCCTCATCTCAAGATCACTATTAATCAGCTTGATATGTACTTACATGGACTGATCCACACCCACAGAAAATATGTAGGTTGCTTCTTGAGATTTTATGATTTAGTTTTCTTCTTCATTAAAATGTCACCACAGTTTATATATTGTACATATTGTTCTGCTACTAACATCTTGGTTAATCTTAGGTTTAGTATATTCTGAAGCATATGCTTTCAGATGTAAAAATATAATATTCAGTCTGAATTCAGTTCAGGATGTTCCTTCAGGGACAACCACTTCACACTCCAGAAGACACAGACTGTTGATAATAATAATAATAACCCTACCAAAAAAATATAAGGGGAGTGATGTCTTCCACTTAATAGGGCATTAGAGAAGTGGTCCTGTTACTTCTCATAGATTTGTTAAAGGTGTTTTACCATGCTAGCCTAAAGATGAAAGTTGGATCTGTCCTCCATAAACAGAAATCAAGTTGGAAATGGAGGAAGAAGTCCCCATAGAGAAAGTCAGTGAATTTACTGTTTCAAAACAGCTGTTTAAATACTAGGTCTTCTCTCAGTGTAGTGGCTCATGGAACATAACAGCAGTAAAACTTACTGTGTCATAAAAACACATTCCTCGCAAATCCTGTGGGGAAGTGTTTCCTCCTGGAGCTGGTATAGGGGGTGCATTTTGCACAATAAACTAATGTATTGCATTTGATGTACAATTTTCAGATCAGACTTGGAAAGAGTTAATTTATCCTCTTTTGATGCATACTAAAGCTAACCATCCTGATCTGTTTGTTTTCCACAGTGCTTCTCACTGGAATTTCTACAGAATGCCAGAATAATAAAAACTCAATACTAGATTATCACAGGACCTGGCACATCTAAAGTCCTCAGTAAATACTTTTTGAATGAATGAAATAATTAATGAATGTTTAATAAACATAACAAACTTGTGCCTGTAAAGCATGTTTTCAGTTCTGTAGAATAAAGATGTTTTCTTCCTTACCCTTGTTTTGAGATGACAATGGAACAATTCTAAAGCTAGAGGATCATGCTACCCTCCAAAGCTTCATTGACATTTATTTTCTCCACCTGGGGAATGTCTGTCATGTCCAAGGACCATCAATGATACCAATTCTGTGATTTGCTCAAGTCAGGCATTAATAGGAAAAAAAAAAGGTAATAGAATCTCATTGGCAATTTATCTTTTGTATAGTTAAAAAAATAGAGCTTCTCTACTAATGAGTGAAATTATTCAACAATTTACATAACACCTTGAAGTTTATGTGCCTGCAAATCTCATAAACGTGGCTGGCAAGCCCATCTCGTCTTTTCTTTCAAGGACTAGATCAACTCTTACGTTTTTGCTGCCTAGGTAGCCCTCACTGACTTTTCCTTGACTGTCCTTCAGGGTCAAGGGAGTTGAGCATACATGGAAGAATCCTTTGCTTGGGATTCATCCTTCCCCACCCTACCCTCCTTATAGATGAAATGGAGCTTTGATTATAGTAGCACTAACTTCTCTAGGCAAGATATTAGTGCTGTGGGCCATCATCTCATTTATGAGTCTTTATTGACTGAGGCAGAATCTCAACTCCATCTCTGTGTGGATGTAAACTTGAGTAAGTTTTATAGCTTCTCTAAGCTATGTTTTTCCTGTCTGTAAGATGTGGGTATGATAGCACAGAACCCAGGCTTGCCAGATGGATTGTAGGAGAGAGTTCATATAAAGCAAATAACACTGTGTAGAGCACATAGGAAGTCACCCATGAAAGTTTACTATGATTAAAACGGTCTCCATTATACAGAATGAAAACTGAGACTCAGACAGGTTAATTACTTTGATGAAGATTATAGTCCAGTGAATGTCGGAGGCACAGATCAAGTGCATGTCTGCCTGAAACCAGAATCTACTGCTGTATTGGAACCTACCAGTGCTGTGGTGCTCCAGTGAGAAGTGAAGGGATGTGCTGTCATTGTTGGCCCCTGCCCAGGAGGATGTAATGAGCACCTGCTAGACTGAAGGCTACCTGGACCTGTCAGAAGTAATGAAGAAATACCAGGCAGGAGGGCTTTCACTCTGGTCCTGTTAAATGTGGGATTTGGGAGGTGGTCTTCTGATTCTCTGCATCCAGGGGCTAGAGAATATGGTTAGCTACTTTTCACCACTGCATTTTTATGCCCGAATGGGTTTGCTATTTCTCAAATCTAAGCCCAACCCCACACCTTCTTCTGTCCCCACACCCCATCAAGCATCCTCCCCCGGGCCTTCTCCCATTCCAATGTCTTGGCAGCTTGGAACTGCTCTGCCTCCTCAGGAATGTGGTGCCAGGGGGAACTAGCCTTCTCTCTGGTCAGCCAACCAGCTGGGACTTGCCAGATTCATTTATGACTCAAAAAATTGCAACTCACTCTCTGGTACTATGTGCCCAGTGTATGCGTCCAAGCCCACATCTGCTTGGCAAGCTTACCTACTCCAGTCCACCGTTTTTAAGAGGTGTTGAGGGCAGGAGCACAAAGCAGATTATCTATCTATCTATCTATCTATCTATCTATCTATCTATTTATTTATTTTTGCATTACAATTCTTAATACATGGCATTTGCAGAGAAATGGATGGCATTAGAGCAGATTAAGCTAAGTGAAGTTAGCCAATCCCAAAAATACAAATGCCGAATGTCTTCTCTGATATAAGGGGGTGACTCCAAATGGGGTAGGGAGAAAGAGCATGGGAAGCAGATTACCTCTAGCAAAGCAGATTCTTAATGATGAAGCAGCCACATACCAGTTGGACTCGGGGCTACCAGCTGAGGGTGGAGGTAGCAGAACAACATGTGAAGGGCTTTTCTACACCTTGAAACTCAGAGACTTCAATCCCAATGAAGGAGATGTTGGTAGAAATAGGAATGTTGCTTTCTTAGGAATTGACTCTGCATGATAGATGAACTTGAAAAACTACTTATTTGGGATGGTTTGGAGGAAGAAAGTTGTTCTTATTTGAAATTCTCCCCCCCCCCTTTCCTCTGGAATGACCTCTAGCCAAGGAGGATTTCATTTGGGATGGCTTTAGATTGTTGAAATTTCTTCATAGTTGAAGGCATTCTATTATTAATCCTGACAAGAAATGGAGTCTCGGAGAGTTTAAAGTAACTTGCCAAAGCAGCACTGATTATAAAGAAAGGAATCATAATTTGAACCCAAATCTGTCTATCCTCAAACTTCAATTTTATTCATTCTTCCCTGAGGCGCCTGCTTCCCATTCTCTCACATTTTCTGTTTTCTATTTAATCATCCAGTCAATATTGTCCTGTAAGCATTGCCCATTACTATGCAAAGTTCTGGAAAGGTAGATTGCACTTGGATTGTGAACCTACCTATAACTGAACTGGGGTTACCCTTCTTTTACTGGGACTTGATTTATTATGATCAGTCTTTCCCTGGCCATGTCTCCTCTTCTTGTTATCTTCCCTTCTGTATCACCTCTTCCCTCTGCAACCAAATCTAATCAGTGGCAGAGACAAATCAAACCTTGCTTCTCATGCCTTAAGCTCAGGGCACTGACAAGGGACCTGCAAAGTAGGTGTTCCCTAAAGATGATCCATTGAGGCATGGCAAGAAGTTACTCAGATGTCTATAATTTAGCTTAATTTTTTATCCATTCTTTATAAAATATGTGACATATAATGTCATAGTAGTGCACATATAATTTATAAATATATGCACACTTATTGGAGACTGATATTTTTTTAATGGACAAAGAAAGATACATGATTTTAAGAAGATTTGGGGGCTACTTTATACTGGTGTTTGTCAGATTTTTGATATTGTGACAAAATACCTGCTATAACTTATGAAGAGGGAAGGTTTATTTGGGCTCACAGTTTTGAAGGTTCCAGTCTATGATCAGGGGGACCTGTTGCTTTCAGGTCTCTGGTGGTGGCCGCATGGGGCAGCACATAATGGTAGGAGGATGTGGCCAAGCAAAAACATTCTCATGGCTAAGAAGTGAGAGAGAAAGAAAGAGGAAAGGGTTGGTGACCCACTATCTCCTCCAAGGGCATTCTGTAAATGCCCAGAGGACCTCCCACTAGGTCCCACCACCAAATAGCACCAAAGCTGGGAATACTTTTTCATGGGTCTTTGGGGAACATTTAAGCTCCAAACTATAGCAGTGCTTCATGAACATTAATGTTCACATAAATTTTTTAAATGCAGGTTCAGATTCAATGGGCCCCATGCAGCTAAGATTTTGCATTTCTAACAAATTCTAACAAATTCCCCAGTGAAACCCATGTTTTGGTCTGGGGATCACACTGTGAGGCAGTGAGGTTTCCACACCACACTGCTCTTCTCAGACTGGTATTGGGGTGTTCAAATTAATACATGGATATTGGGTAAACAAGAGCAATATATATGCTCAGAGATTATTTTTATATTTCTTATCTGAAGAAAACCAAAGTACTTGCATTTTTATTATAACTAATAAGATTGACATGAAATAAGGTTAGTTGTCATATTATATCAACTCCATCACTGTGACAAATTGTTTGGTTTTGACACTCATTTAAGATAATATTCTAGATGGAAGACTAAGCAACATGTTAATGTTTGAATTCCCAAAATAAACCTTTCAGGAGACCTTCTGTTTTCATCCCCTGCATCTCTCTGGGGTGTGTGTTCAGCTCAGGAAGGACACTTCCTTCCTATATATTGTCCAAAGTCCATCCTGTTGTTTCTAAATTCAGCCTTTCAATCTCCAGGATTGAGTACTAAGAGATCTAGTTGTGGATTGGTAGCAGCTTTCCAGTTAACTAACTGGAAGTGGATAGGGCTGGTGGCATTAAACTTAATTAACACCTAGGCTTAGTTAGAAGGTTGGAAGACAGCTGGGGAGAATGCCAATTAGCTCCCAGCTGTGCTGTGCCTGGTGGAGAGGCTGGGTGGGCACTCTGCCCTGTGGGTTTAGTTGGGATGATGCATGCCCAAACTCTGGGGATCTCAGAGTCACTGCAGAATGTAGGAAAGGAGAGGCAAGTGCCCTGTTTTGGAAGTATCTTCTACCCTCTTACAAAGAGTTTCCTTTTTTGGATACTTTTTACTTTATTTTTTTAAGTACTTTATTTTGCAAGAAAACAATGTGTTGTTTTTAAATGACTATGTCATTCTTGGGCAGAAAAGGAATTCATTTAAATGAACCCAAAATGACATATTTGTGAATGGTCCTGCTTAGTAGCTGGAGGCATTTTAAGAATCCCGAAATGGATAATTTAAAGAGCAATAGTTGACAAGGATTTTTTAAGGACATTATTACTCTGAAAGCCCAGTTTATGTTTATATTCTACTGATGACACGGGGAAAAATTGAAGTGTATTTCATGGTGACAAATCCATGGAAGATGGATAAGAGTAAATATTTTCACAAAGTCTTAACCTCTTCTTGCCCACTTTTGTTTAAGATTTTGTGTCATCTTTGGAGTCACAAACTATACAAAAAAATTCAACTGGTGGACACTTTTAACAACTTTGAAGGCATTTATAGATTTTCCTTTTTAAAATTAACCCAGTTCACATTATTTATTATATATTATATTAAATCTTATCTAATATATTTTCACATACTTTATAAAATGAATTTATATTTTGCTCTATATTTGACTTCCAGTGTTAAGCAACTGTTACCCTAATTAATCCCTCATAGGTTCATTATTTCAGCTTTTGGGGAGTTCATTTCAGATTCTCCTTTAACTAATATTTCTTCAGCATGTGTAATAGGCAAATTAAACTATCTCCTAGGTTCTGAGAATACGGGGTGCATGGACTGCCCCTACCCTTGAAAACCCATGCTTTGTGGACCAGTATTTGTATAAAGAATTCTTTCTCTTAATCATGCTTCTCTTGCTCACACATTTTGTTTTACCTACTTTTGCATTTATTTTATTCATTCAATGGTAACTATAGCAAGAATATGCAAAGACTCATCATTATAGTAGCCTTCTTACAATTGACTCAAAAACTCTATCTGCAGAAGCAGCTGTGGCCCGAGACCACAGATGGCACCTTTCCTCTGGGCTGTTCACTTTGGTGTAGACCAGTTATCTTAATGAAGTTGTCAGAGTTTTGACTTCAGTCATCTTATGGGTCCATTTTCTGGTTATCCTCACATGACCGGTGAAGACTTTGCACCTAGTCCAGTGAGGTACATGTCTTCCACTGGTTGCTAGGAGAGCAAGAGGAAGTGTTCAGAGCATTAGTCCAAATCCACCCCCACTGGTGAAGAAAACAAGCCACAGCTCAGGTCCTGTAGTCAGGAGAATCCTTTCTAATTAACCCTGAGACATTCTTCACAGGTTTTATGGGACACGGTCACTGTTTTCTGGATTAATAAATGGAGTTGACCTAGAGCTTGTTTCCTGGTAGAATCTAAAGAACAGGGACATGGAAGGCCTGTCCACATCAGAGAGGGAGAAACCATCATGCATAGAAATTACACAGATGGTTGCTGCACCTGTGGAGTATAGAATCACAGGGGGATCCTAGCATTAGAGAAAATGAGTACCCTCTACCTGGCCCTGCTCCTGGGGACACAGAACAGGAAAGGCATAAAAACAATCCAGCAATGCCCTTCTTTTGTCAGGTTTTGAGATCTGGGGTCTTGTATCCCTGTATCCAAAGCCTGAGACACAGATCTGTTGCTGGGGGTGGCAATGCTGGCGTATTTGAAGGCTGTATCTACAGAGGATCCCTGCCTGGTTTCTGTTTCTGCTTCCTTCTCCCTGAATTCATCTTTTATTCTATTGCTATATAGGTTTGTTGGTCTATTTGCCTTTTAAATTCTTAGCTTCTTGAGGGCAACGATCCATAACTCCAGGGTCTGACCTGGTGTTTAGTAGACTCTCAGCGAATGTCTGTGGACTACATGGATGTGGGATAGGAACTCTGGGTCGTCGGTGTCAGCAGGCAGAGCTAGAAGGTCTCTACAAAGGTGGCATTGACAGCTTGTAGGGGCCTCACGAAGCCCCAAGAAAGGTGAAATCTGCAGTGAAGTGCGCACTGGGGGCTGGATGAGAGCAGGGGCAGCAGCGATATTGAACAGAGCTTTTACTATTGCGCAGTGAAGAGCACGGCTCCTGTAGTGAGTGGTTTGGGGAGTTGAAGTCAGTACTCAGGGTCGACCCTTGAGAAGCTAAGCTGGTGAGAGCCCAACGAATGGCTACCAGAGTAGAAATACATGTGGAGGGTGGTCAGGATCCAGTGGAATTATCCCCAGAGGAATGAATGGAATTTACATTGTCCAAACACTAACTGATAGATTTGATATGCCAAAGACTTTCATGGAATCTCAAGCAATCCCTTCAAACAGACTGAAATGGCAGCATCATTACACCCATTACACAGATGAAGAAACTGATCCCCAGGAACCCGCCCAAGCACACAACTAGGAAGTATTCAGAACTCAGATTTAATCCCAGATCCTATGACTCCATGCTCAATGCTATTTCACTGCAACATACCTTCCTGGCTTAATCCACATGAGCCATATTATTTGAAGCAGAGGGTGGATATCACTGTCTTGCAGGGCAGGTGCTTCATTTCTCAGCTTTGGAGAACCTCAAGTGGTATCTCCTGAGTGACAGAGACCACACCTCTCAGTCCAGGGAGTTGGTACCAGGACTTTAGGTGGGGATGCAGATATCAGAGAACATAGTCTTTGTATGAATGCGACTCTTCTTAAGAAGAAGACAGGGATTTTATTATACATACTATAATCTGAATCTTCTATCAGTTTACATTGTTTCTGTTACCTTCAATTTGCCATTCAGTTGGCATTCTTTTTGTCTGAATTAAGGCTTAAACTATTCAGTCTTCTAAGCTAACAGCACCATAACCTTTTCATTCATGTTATATTTACCCCCTTTGCAGAGAAAAAGAAAACTGCTTATTTAAAAACTGATACAGACAGTCCCCTTGTTCATTTCAAAATCAACTATATGCTTGGTTGCTTTGACATACCATTAAAAAGTTAGTCTCTGTCTTAAAAGAGATTACATATAAACACCTGAATCAGAATTTAATACCTGCTTAGTAGAAGTACAAATAATATGTGCATGGAATTCTGGAGGAAAAAAAATTATTTTAATAATACCCAAGTGAAGTTAGCAATAATAACTCTCAGCTAAATGGAACTTAGAAGATAAGAAAGATTTTCAAGGGTTAGAAAGACTGGGGAAAAAGTGAATCTGCCATTTGCTTGCTGTAAAGGCTTTTGTGACTCTTTCAGTTACATAGCTTTGCGTTAAAGGTTTAGATTCAAGCCAGACGCCCTGTTCCTCAAGCCTGGCTTCTGCCACATGCATCACTTATGATCTCCCTCTGCTTCAGTTTTCTCATCTACAAAATGGTAATAATGGTGCCCACCTTTTTAAGCTTGTTAATGGGAATTAAGTCTGTCAATATATGCAAAAAGTACTTGAAACATTACCTGACACAGTGTTATGTAAGCCTTAGCTGCTATTATTTTCCATGTCTTAGTTTCCTTATGTCTAAAACAGAGATAACAGTTCTGACCTCATGGCTTTGTTGTCAAGATTAAATGAGATTATTTATGTTAAGGACCTAGCACATAGTAAACATTAAACATCAGTTCCCTTCCTACATTCTTAAGAAAAAAAATTCATTTTCTCAGTTTAAAATAGACAATAATATGCACATAAAAATGCTAGCTAAAGAATTGCCTTTTCAGAAATTGCCATACTAAAGTTTTAGAAATTTGTGAACCTGCCAGTAAAAGCTTTGGCTCAAGTTTTGCTGGACAGCATATTATTTATACTTAAGGTTCAAAAGTTATCAAGTTCCCAAAATTGACATGGCATTTTCCATGATACATTCAATGAAGCTTCTGAAGAGGCTTATTTATGTCATCATTTCAGAATAAAGCGATCCTATTGACAACTATAAAGCTTTGCCACACTCAATTCTTCCACCCACTATAACAACTTTAAAGTCTGTAAGCTTGTCAAGAAGCTGTTGTTTTTCATCTCACTTTGGAGCTCTCCGTGATAATAAATGAGAAGGCCTACATTAAAGGGCATTTATAATAACAGTAATAAAACACTCATACATTTGGAGATAAACCAGTTTTAAAAATGAGTTTTGGCTGCAAACTTATTCTTTCACATTAGCATATATTTTGAACAGAGACTCTTACAAAGGCATGGAAATGTTTGAGTGTGGGCAGTAGTATTTTCTTTTAAAATAGACTATTTTTTAGAGCTGTTTTAGATTCACAGGAAAAAAAAAACGAATGAAAGGTACGAAGATTTCCTATAGATCCTCTGCCCCTATATACACACAACCTCCCCCATTAACTGTATCCCCACCAGAATGATGCATTTTTATAATAGAAGAATCAACATTGACACATCATTATCAGCCAGAGTCCACAGTTTACATTAGAGTTCATTCTTGGTGATGTACATTCAGTAAGTTTGAACACAGTTGTAATGGCATGGACCCACCATGATAGTGTCATATAGAATAATTTTACTACACTAAAGATCCTCTGTACCCTCCTGACTATTCATCCTTCTACCTCATAACCCCTGGCAAACTGAATTTTTCACTGTTTCCATAGTTTTACCTTTTTCCTCTTAGATAGTTGGGATTATACAGTATGTTGCCTTTTCTTTCACTTTTCATAATATGCATTTATGTTTCCTCCATATCTATTTATGGCTTGATACTCATTTGTTTTGGCACTAAATATTATTGCATTGTCTGGATGTACCACTGTTGATTTATCCATTCAAACACTGAAGGACATCTAGGTTACTTCCAAGCTTTGGCTGTTAAAAAAAAAAAAAAAAAAAAAAAAAAAAGCTTTTATGAACCTCCATGCACAGGTTTGTGTGAGCACATGTTTTTAGATCTTTTATACAAATAAGGATGATGATTGCTGGACCACATGATAAGAGAATGTTTAACTTTGCAAGAAATTGTCAGTCTTGCAATGAACCCTTACCATTGTGTATTACCATCAGCAGTTAGAGAACTCCTGTTGCTCCACATTCTTATCAGCATTTGGTATTGTCAGCATTCTGGATTTTTGGCCATTCTAATAGTTTTGTAGTGATGTTCACTGTTGGTTTAATTTGCGTTTTCCTAGTAACATATGATGTGAAACACCTTTCAGGTTTATTTGCCATCTGGGCATCTTTTCTTGGTAAGGTATGTATGTTAACATTTTCGGTCCATTTTTTCTAACTTGGGAATTTTTGTTTTCTTCTATTGAGTTTATCAGTCTGTTCAGGCTTTCTATTTCTTTCTGATCCAATCTTATGTTATAAGGGTCTAGAATTTATTTATTTTAGAATCCACTTCCTCTGGAATATCCAATTTGTTGCTATATAATTGTCCATAATGTTTTTGTTTTGTTTTTTAGAAGCTCTTTTTTATTTCTGGAATTTTCATTATAAAGCCTCAACTTCCATTTCTGATTTGATTTATTTGAGTCTTCTTGTTTCCTTCTGAATTAGTTTAGCTAAGAGTTTGTTAATTTTGTTAGTTTTTTCAAAACACCAACTTTTAATTTTTTTCTATAAATTTTCTATTTGATTTATTTCTCTTCTGATCTTTATAAGTTGGTTATCTCAGGTATTTTGTCACAGCTGTTTCCTTTAAGTTTGGGTATGTTGTTTTTATTTGTGTCTCGAGATATTTTTCTATTTCTCTTTTGAATTCTTCTTTGACTCATTGGTTATTCAGGAGTGTTTTTTTTAATGTTAATGAATGCTGTTTGATTTCTACACATTGTAAATGTACCATGCTTATACCATTGTGGTCATAAAAAAAAAAAAAAAAAACTTGAGATGATTTCAATCATCTTAAATTTGCTATCATTTGTATCCAAACATATGATCATGCCTAGAGAATGCTCTATGTGTACTTGAGAAAAACACTCATTCTGATGCTGTTGAACACAATGTTCTGTATAAATCTATTAGGTCCATTTGATCTAAAGTGTAGTTCAAGTTAACTATGACCTTATTGAGTTTCTAGCTGGATAATCTGTCGATTGTTGAAAGGGGAATATTGAAGCTCCCACTTTTATTGTATTGCTGCCTATTTTTCCCTTCAAATTTGTTTGGAGATATAACAAAAACCTCTCAGTTAAGAAATTTACAGAAAGAGTCCTTCATGGCAAAATTCTACTGAACATTCAAATAAGAGTTAGTACTAATACCTCATTAATCTTTCAAAAAAGCAAAGTAGAGATAATATTTTTAAACTCATGCTATGAAACCAGCACCATGCTTATACCAAAGTCAAAGACACCACAAGAAACACATATACTAATACCTTTGATGAACACAAATGTAAAATCCTCAATAAAATATTAGCCAACTGAATTCAACACGACAAATATTTTATGCCATGACCAAGTGGGATTTATCCCTGCAAGATTATAAGGTTGGTTAAAAATAGGCAAATCACTCAGTGTGATACACTATAATGGTGAAATGAATGATACACACCATGCCACCATTCCGACAGATGCAGAAAAATATTTGATAAGGTTCAACATACAGTTGAACTCTTATGAACTCTCAACATTCCAGGTATAGAGGGAAATTTCCTCAATACAATAAAGGCCAGTTATAAAAACTCATACCTAACTACATAATCAATGGGGTAAAACCTTAAAAATTCCCTCTAGGATCTATTACAAACTACGGATGCCTATTCTCAGCATTTCTATTGATTCTACTGCAAGTGCAAATAGGAGCAATCATTCAAGAAAAAGAAACAAAAGTTATCCAAATTAAAAAATAAGAAGCAGAACTATCCATATTCGTGGATGACATAATCCTCTATGTAGAGAAGACCCTTTAAAAACTGATGCATCTAATAAATAAATTCAGAAAAATTGAAGGACAGAAAACAAACTTAAAAAATGTGTTGTATGTATTTTTTACAACAGTAATTACTTATCAACATAATTGATTAACAAAGCAATTGTAAGCCCAAAAATCCATTCTGAAGGCATCACAATCCCTGATTTCAAATTGTTCTACAGAACTACAGTAACAAAAACTGCATGGTAATGGCATAAAAAACCAGTCCTGGCATAAAAAGACCAATGGTAAAGAATAGAAAAAAAAAATAAACAGAGAAAAACTCACTTAGATACAGTCATCTGATCCTAGACAAAGGTGCAAAAACATACACTGGAGAAAAGGCAGCCTTTCTAACAAATGTTGGGAAATTTGGTTATCCATATGTAGAGTAATGAAACTGGACCCTATCTCTCACCCTATACAATAATCAAAAAGCATCAAAGACTGAGGAATTAGATCAGAAACTATGCAATTCAAAAACATAAGGTCAATGCCCCAACATAGAGGCACAGGCAATGACTTTCTTAATAGGACCCCTAAAGGGAAATAATGCCAAGAGTTAACAAATGGGATGGCATCAAATTAAAGAGCTTCTGCACAGCAAAGGAAACTATTAAATATATGTAGAGAGAACCTAAAGAATGGGAGAAAATTTTTGCTAGCTATTCTTCTGACAGAGGATTAATATCCAGAATATAAAAAGAACTCAAAAAATTCAACACAAAAAAACCACAATTAATAAATAGACAAATGAATAAAACAGATACTTTTCAAAAGAAGAAATATAAATAACCTACAAACATATGAAAATCTGTTCAACAGCTTTAGCAATTAGGGAACTGAAAATCAAAACTATATTGAAGATTTCATCTCTCTCCAGTCAGAATGGCAGCTATTAACATTACAAACAGTAATAAATGCTGGAGAGGATGTTGAGAAAGAGGAGCACTTTACACTGTTGGTGTAAAGTGTAAAGTAGTACAACCCTACTAAAATCAGTATGAAGTTTCTTCAAAAGACTAGGAATAAAACTACCATACAACTCATGTATACCGCTCTTTGGCATTTATTCTAAAGATTAGTTATCATAATCTAGATATAGGCATGCCCATGTTTATAGTAGCACAATTTACAGAAGCCAAATTATGGAACCAGCCTAGGTATCTATCAACAAACAAATAGATAAAGAAAATGTGGAATACATACACAGTGGAATTTTATTCAGCCATAAAGAAGAATGAAAATTATGTCATTTTCAGGAAAATGGATGGAACTTGAGACAAATTCAGAAAGTCAAGAGTCATATATTTTCTCTCATATGTAGAAGCTAGAGAGGAAAAAGGGAAATATCATGAAAATTGAAGGGAGATCAGTAAAGTAGAGGAAAGGAACCAGGGAGGAAAGGAGGGAAAGGGGAAATACTGGGGAATGATATTGGCCAAATTATATTGTTATATTGTGTGCATGCATGAATATATAACAACAATTCCCTCCATTATATACAACTATAATGTAACAATAAAAATGAAAAAAGTTCAAAAAGCCAATTCCATTTACAATAGCACCAAAAAGAATAAAATGTTTAGCAAAAATTTAGAGTAAGAATGAAATACCTGTGCACTGAAAATTATAAAACATTAATGAAATTAATCAAAGGAGACAAATAAATAGAAAGATAAGGTACTTTGTGTTCATGGATTGAAATGGTTAATATTGCTAAAATATCCATACTATACAAAGCAACATACAGATGCACTGTAATCTCTATCAAAATTCCAGTCTCTATAAAAAATTCCATAGAAACGAGAGAAAAAACTCTATGTATGAAACCACAAAAGATCCTAAAGTAGCCAAAGAACCTTGAAAAAGAAAAATCTAGAGGTGTCAAAATCCTGATTTCAGTATATTCTAAAACTATAGTAACCAAAATATTATGATGATAACATCAGCACGATGTCTGACTAAAGGCTCCTGGCACATGATCCCACCAAATAAATAAATAAACAATTGTAATTATACTGGAATGTTTGAAGGAGAACATCAGTGCCATAGGGATACAGCAGAAATTCTGTGGAACGTGGGAAAGCAGGATGGCCTTATTAAAATGAGAATGAAGCACCAGCATATAGCAAATACCAGATGAGATTAACTCTGAACCTAGAGGTAGTCCACAAAATGGGGAATGGGTAGGCAGGTGCCCTCCTGAAGTGCCCATTAATATTGTGGGCAGTGGGGCTGGGGATGTGGCTTAAGCGGTAGCGCACTCGCCTGGCATGCATTCGGCCCGGGTTCAATCCTCAGCACCACATACAAACAAAGATGTTGTGTCCGCTGAAAACTAAAAAATAAATATTAAAAACATTCTCTCTCTCTGTCTCTAAAAATAATAATAATAATAATAATAATAATAATAATAATAATAATAATAATAATATTGTGGGCAGGGGAAGTATTTTTCACTGAGAAGTCTGAAACCTTCACAGTCCCTGAGACCAGTTTGGGGAGATGACAAGGAATTCATGCCACTGTACTACTCTGGAGAGAAAATCCAGCCGTTGTTATACTTTGTTTCACCTAAGTTTTATCTGTATATCTAGCCCACAAATCACTGTCACACTGCCATCCACTCTTCCATGGTCCTGGAAAGCAGCCAGGCAGCCTCACTTATTCTCCCACAGTTCCATCAACTCTCCCTTGGCTATGGAAAGCTTCTGAGTATCCTCCCCTCCAGTTCATTTTATGACCCAGCAATTTGATCTTGATTATATATCCAAAGGAAATGAGCTGGACATGGTGGTGCACACCTTCAATCTCAGCAATTTGGGAGGCTAAGGCAGGAGAATCACAAGTTTGAAGCCAAACTTGGCAACTTAGACCTTCAGCAAATTAGTGAGATCCTGTTCCAAAATTAAAAAAAAAAAAAAAAAGAAGAAGAAGAAGGGCTAGGGGTGTGGCTCAGTGGTAAAGTACTCCTGGGTTCAATCCCCAGTACAAACAAAAAACAAAAAAACAAATATACAAACAAAAATCCAAAGAAAATGAAGTCAGTATATCAAAGAGATACCTGAACTACCATGACTATTTTTTAAAATATTTTTTTAGTTGTATATAGACACAATGTCTTTATTTATTTATTTTTATGTGGTGCTAAGGATTGAACCCAGGGCCTCACACATGCCAGGCAAGTGCTCTACCATTGAGCCCCAGTCCCAGCCCCCCATGACTATTGAAACATTAGTCATATGAGTCAAAATATGGAACCAACCAAGGTGTCCACTAATGGATGAAAGAATAGAGAAAAACGTATAATACACAATGCAATATTCAGCAACAGAAGGATGAAATCCTGTCATTTGTGGCAATATGGATGGAGCTGCAGGATATTATGTAAAGTGAAATTAGTCAGGCACAGAAAAGCAAATATCATATCATATGAACTCACTAATATGTAGTAACTAAGAAAACCTTTATAGAGATGATAGAACAGTTATCACTAGAAATATAAGTGGGTAGAGAGGAGAGAGAAATCAGATAAGACATACAAAAATGCAGTCATATAGGAGGAATAAGTACTAGAATACTACAGTACAGTAATGTGACCACAATTCTTCTAAATTAGCACAATTTGCTGACAATATGATTCTATGCCTAGAAGACCCAAAAATCTCCACAAGAAAATTTTTAGAACTAGTAAATGAATTCAGCAAAGCAGCAGGATATAAAATCAACACCCATAACTCAAAGGCATTTCTGTAAATCAGTGACAAATCCTCAGAGAGGGAAATGAGGAAAACTACACCATTTACAATAGCCTCAAAAAAAAAAAAAAAAAAAAAAAAAAACCTTGGGAATCAACTTAACAAAAGAGGTAAAAGATCTCTACAATGAAAACTACAGAACCCTAAAGAAAGAAATCAAAGAAGACCTTAGAAGATGGAAAGATCTACCTTGCTCTTGGATAGGCAGAATTAATATTATCAAAATGACCATAATACCAAAAGCACTATACAGATTAATGCAATTCCAATCAAAATCCCAATGACATTCCTCATAGAAATAGAAAAAGCAATCATGAAATTTATCTGGAAAAATAAGAGACCCAGAATATCTAAAGCAATCCTTAGCAGGAAGAGTGAAGCAGGTGGCATCACTATACCAGACCTTAAACTATACTACAGAGCAATAGTAACAAAAACAGCATGGTATTGGCACCAAAACAGACTGGTAGACCAATAGTACAGAAGAGAGGACCCAGAGACCAACCCACAAAATTACAATTATCTTATGTTAGACAAAGATGCCAAGAACATGCATTGGAGAAAAGGTAGCATCTTCAACAAATGGTGCTGGGAAAACTGGAAATTCATATGCAACAAAATGAAATTAAATTCCCCCCATTCACAAAACTCAACTCAAAGTGGATCAAGGACCTAGGAATTAAACAAGAGACACTGTGTCTAATAGAAGAAAAAGTAGGCCCTAATTTCCATCATGTGGGATTAGGCCCCACCTTTCTTAATAAGACTCCTATAGCACAAGAATTAAAACCAAGAATCAATAAATGGAATGGATTCAAACTAAAAAGATTCTTTTCAGCAAAAGACATAATCTGTGAGGTGAATAGAGAGCCTAAATCTTGGGAGCAAATTTTTACCCTTCACACATCAGATAGAGCACTAATTTCTAGGGTATATGAAGAACTCAAAAAGTTAAGCACCAAAAAAAAAACCAAATAACCCAATCAATAAATGGGCCAAAGACCTGAACAGACACTTCTCAGAAGAGGATATACAATCAATCAACAAATATGTGAAAACATGTTCAACATCTCTAGCAATTAGAGAAATGCAAACCAAAACTACTCTAAGATATCATCTCACTCCAGTCAGAATGGCAGCTATCATGAAGATAAACAACAATAAGTGTTGGCGAGGATGTGGAGGGAAAAGGTACACTCATACATTGCTGGTGGGACTGCAAATTGGTGTAGCCAATATGGAAAGCAGTATGGAGATTCCTTGGAAAACTGGGAATGTAACCACCATTGGACTCAGCTACCCCTCTCCTCGGACTATATCCAAAAGATTTAAAAACAACATTCTACAGGGACACAGCCACATCAATGTTTATAGCAGCACAATTCACAATAGTTAAACTGTGGAGCCAACCTAGATGTCCTTCAGTGGATGAACGGATTTTAAAAAAGTGGAATATATGCACAATGGAATATTACTCAGCAATAAAAGAGAATAAAATCATGACATTTGCAGGTAAATGGATGGAGTTAGAGAAGATAATGCTAAGTGAAGTCAGCCAATCCCCAAAAAACAAATGTCGAATGTTTCTCTGATATAAGGTGACTGACTCATAGTGGGGTAGGGAGGGGGAACATGGGAGGAATAGATGAATTCTAGATAGGGAAGAGAGAGAGAGGGAAAAGGAGGATGGCGAGGATGGTGGAATGTGATGGACGTCATTATCCAAAGTACATGTATGAAGACATGAATTCATATGAACATACTTTATATACAACCAGAGATATGAAAAATTGTGCTCTATATGTGTAATAAGAGTTGTAATGCATTCCGCTATCATTTTTTTAGTCAAAGTTGGACTATTTATTTATTTATTTTTATGTGGTGCTGAGGATTGAATCCAGGACCTCACACTTGTTACATGAGTGCTCTACCACTGAGCCACAACGCAGCCCCTCTGCTGTCATTTATTTTTTAAAAAATCAATAAAAAAAGAAAAAGAAAAACCTTACAAAAAAAGAATGAGAAGTTCAAATATTTCCAACACAAAACAAAAATAATTATTTAAGGAGATGAAAATACTAAGTTACCTTGATTTCATCATTTCATATTGAATGCATGCTTCAAATTATGACACTTTACCACATAAATATGCTCTTTTGTTTTTAAAAAAGAACAGAAAAGATATAGTACTTTCATAAAAATGGCAGATTAACCAATAGAATAAAATAAAAAGCCCAGAAATAAAACCAAACACATACAGTCAGTTAATTTTCAACAAGACACTAAAAAGGCACAGTTGGGAAAGAATAGTCTCTTCAATAAATGGTTTTGGAAAAACTAGGCATTCACATATAAAAGACTGAAAATCAACCTTTATCTTACACTATGCACAAAAATCGACTAAAAATGGATTTAGGTCCTAAATATAAGACATGAAAATCCTAGAAGAAAACATAGAGGGAATGTGGTTGGCATTGGCCTTGGCAATGATATTTTAAAATATCACACTGAAAGCTCAAGCAGAAAGGGCAAAAATAAACAAGTGGGACTACATCAAATTAAAACCCTGTAATCCAAAGGAAACAATCAGACAACTGAAAAGAGAGCCTATGGAGGAGGAGAGAATATTGTGGATGGTAAATCTTATTGTTGACTTTTTAAAAGTTTTTTTTTTACATTTTGAGTATGAGTCCTTTATCCATTGTGCCTTTGCAAATATTTTCTCCCAGTTCATGGCTTGAATTCTTATTATTCAAGTCACTGTATCTTTTGCAGATTGGACCTCTTAACAATACGGAGACTTTCTAACCATGAATATGGAATCTCTCTCCTCTTATTTAGTGCTTTTTGATTTCTTTTGTCAGTTTCATAGCTTTTCTCTTAGATATATTTTGTTAGATTTATACTTAAGTATTTCATTTTGGAATGTACTAGCATAAATGATATTATGTTTTTAATTTTTATTTCCTTTGGCTCACTATTGGTAAATAGGTTATTAACATTTGTATATTAACTTTACAACAAATTACCCTGCTATAATAAATTATTATTATTTATTCTGGGAGCTTTTGGTAAATTCTTTTAGACTTTGTACATAGATAATCATATTATTTGTAAACAAAGATATTTTTATTTTTTTCCTTCCCAATTTGCAGAACCTTTTTATCCTCTCCTTTTCTTAGCATTAGTTGGGACTTCAGCCTGATGTTGAAAAGTGGAGACATCCTGGCCTTGTCTTTTGTTAATGGAAAAAGACACCAAGTATGATATTAGCTGTAGGATTTTTGTAGATGCTCTTTTATTAAGTTCAGGAAACTCCCTTCTATCCTAGTTTACTGTGTTATTATCATTAATGGGTGCTGTATGTTTTGTCCAGTGTTTCTTCTCATAAATTCTCATAATCATGAGAATTTTCTTCTATAGCCTTTGATATGATGAGTTATATTAACTGGTTTCAAATTTTGTACCAGCCTTATATACCTGGAATCCATCTCACTTGATCATGGTGAATAAGTCTTTTAATATATCTTTTGGTTTGATTTGCTAATATTTTTGACAAGGACTTTCGAAGTAGAGCTCATGAGAGGTATAGGTCTGTAGTATTCTTTTCTTGTAATGTCTTTGTGTATTACACAGGCCTCATAGAATGTCTTAGGAGGTATTTATTCTGCTTTTATCCTTTGAGAGAAACTAATAAGAAAGATAAAACTTCTGAAAATTCTTGGTAGAATTCACCAGTAAGCCATCGGGGTCTGGTGTTTAGTTTACTTGGCTAAATAGTTGACTTTATTGATTTTTTTTTTAATGCAGCTTAGGTTTTACTGATTGTCTTTATTGATTTTCTGTTTTTAATTCCATTGATTTCTGTTTTAATTTTTATTATTTCTTTCATTTTGCTTATTTTGGATTTAATTTTCTCTATTTTTTAGTTTCCCAAAGTGGAAACTTAGATTATTAATTTTAGATCTTTTTTTTCTCTTCTATTTGCATTAAATGCTATAAATTCCTCTCAAAGTACTGTTTCACTGCATTTCACACATTTTTATAAGTTCTTTTTTCTTTTTCTTTTAGCTAAAAATTACTTTAAAATCTGTCTTGAAATTTTATCTTTGACTCATGTTTATTTAGAGATCTGAATACTGGGAAGTTGAGGATTCCTCAGTTATCTTCTTGTAATCAGTTTAAGTTCATCATGGTCCAAGAGCAGATATTTTATAATTCCTGTTCTTTTAAATTTCTTATGATTTGTTTTATAAGGTATTCTTCTAATAAAGAAGTTTTATATATATAACTTTTTTAGTGGTTGCCTTGAGTTTGAAATACGCCTTTACAACTAACCCAAATGACACTATACCACTTCACCACTAGTATCTCATAACAACATAACCTAATACTTCCTTCCTATCCTTTATATCATGTTGTCATTTATTTCACTTATACACAAGTATATATATATATATATATATATATATATATATGTACATGTAATTGAATAAAATATTGCTATTATCATTTTGAACAAATGTATCTGTTGTATCAATTAATAAGAAAAACGTCATGCATTTATCCCTCTTCTGATGCTCTTTCTTATGTAGATTCAAATTTCTGATGGATATCAGTTTCCATCTTTCTGAAGAACTTAAGACTTTTAGTATTTGTTACAAGGCAGAAATAATCATATGTCAGAGAAGGCTTTATTTCTCTTTGCTTATGAAGAATGATTTTGTAGGGTAAAGAATTCTACATTGATGACCTCCCCCCACCAACTTTATGCGTTTCACTGCGCTCTTTCTTTGCTTGCTTGATTTCTAAGATGTCTGATGTCATTCTTACCTTTGCTCCTCTCTATATAAGTTTTGTTTTATTTCTACTTTTTCTTTCTATATAAGTTTTGTTTTATTTCTACTTTTAGAATTTTTTTATTTTGTATTTGACTTTCTTCAATTTAAATATAATATGTCTAAACATAGGGGTTTTGGAATTTATCATGTTTGGTGTTATGGTTTGGATGTGAGGTATCTTTCAAAAGCTCATGTGTGAGATAATGCAAGAGGTTTGGAGGGGAAATGATTGGGTTGTAGCCTGAACCTAATCAGTGAATTAATCCCTTATGGGATTAACTGAGTGGTAACTGGAAGCAGGTGAGTGTGGCTAGAGGCAGTGGTTCATGGGGTGTGGCTATGGGGTATATATTTTGTATCTGGAGAGTGGAGTCTTTCTCTTTCTCTGCTTCCTGACCACCATGTGAGCTAGTTCCCTCTGCCACACTCTTCAGCCATGATGTCCTGCCTCACCGCGAGCCCCCAGGCTTGAAGCCAGTTGTCTGTGGATGGAGACCTCTGAAACCGTGAGCCCACAAATAAACTTTTCTTCTTCTACAGTTGTTCTGGTTGGGTCCCTTTTAGCAGTGAAAAAGCTGACTAAAACACTTGGTGTTCCTTAAGTTTTCTGGACCTGTAATTTGGTATCTGACATTAATTTGAGGGAATTTATCAGTGATTATTGCTTCAAATGTCCCTTCTGTTTCTTTTTTCTCCTCCTTATCTTTTCAGGATCCCTGGTATATATTATGTTACACATTTTGTAGTTGTCTCTCAGTCCTTGAATTTTCAGTTCTGTCTTTTCAGTTTTTTTTTTTTTAATCTTTGCCTTTTCCGATTAGACAGTTTCTATTGTCTATTTCTATATCTCTCAAGCTCAGAGATCATTCCCCAAATAAGACTTAGTAAGGCCATCAAAGGCATTCTCTCTGTTACAGTGTTTTGAGGTTTTATTTATTTTTTTAACTTCTGGCTTTTTAAAACAATTCGTTTTTAGAATTTCCATCTCTCTTCTTACATTATCTTAATAGTATCAATTCTTAAATACAATCTACTTCGTCCATGACAGTTCTTAGCATAATAATCATTTAAAATAATTCTGGTCTAATGGTTCCAAGTTCCCTAGTATGTCTTGTTCTGATACTAGTTCCATCTCTTCACACTATGTTCTTTGTCTTTCAGTGTGCTCTTTGTCTTTTAGTATTTTTTCTTGATAGCCAGACATGATGTACTGGGTAAAAAGAACTAATTTAGTGGTATGGTTGGGAGCAGAGGAGAGGAGTTCTATCATGTTGTGATTAGATTTTGGTCTGAGTGATTCAATGCCTATGGACTATGCACTTCACAAATGCTTTGCAATTTCCCCTTCCCTTTAGGAGGGACAGTGTGGCTACAGTAGGCTATAATCAACACTTGTCTTCTGCACATGATTAGAGAAGCTTGTGTTGGGTGTTTCTACTCCCCCAGGTCAGTTGGGTTTTAATGGAAACTCCAGCAGATTAGGCTCTGGTAAAAGTGTCTCCTGAGGCAGACTTTATTAAGAAGAATGAAATACTCTGGTGTATTTCAACATGGTTATATTTGCCTTTCCCCAATGGGAGTCCTCTCAAATATACACTGTGAAGATCTGGTAGGACACCCAAAGGCAAAAATGACAGTTTGGGAACCCCCTATAACTAGGTCTATCTGAAATGTTTAATCAAACTCCAGCAACTCAATTAGGGTTCAGGCTTTCCTATGCCAGGACTAGTTCCTGCTAGCATAGGATTTTGGTCATAGGTTTCTAACCTGGAAGTTGTAATTCTCTGTATCTATCTTGTCTCTTTAATTCTGGGGTCACTGGTTTTCCTTATGATCTCACCTCTCTTTAGAATTTAAGAGCTATTGACTTTTCAACCTATTTAGCTTTTTCCTTGTTAGTACTCAATGGTGTCTTCTAACACCCTTAACTGACAGGCCAGAAACTGAAAATAGACAGTAGTGTTTGAAATTCAAATCTATTCTACACATTTTTCTCTCACTCTACTTATCAGGATTTTTGCTAAAGGAGATCAACATTTTGCCCTTTTGAACAGGAGTAAATCAATCTCTCTCTCTCTCTCTCTCTCTCTCTCTCTCTCTCAGAAGCATTTACTGGATTTATCCCTCTCTACCTATTTTATCACCAACTCTCACCAACTTCAAGTATTACAACTTTTTGAGATGCAGTAAAGAAATCACGCTTCCTGGAAAGAATCAGGGTCCCATTAAATGATATTCAAGAAGAAAGTAGTGGCCCTTCCTGGTGCCCCAGTGTCATCCAGCTTAAATACAATGGCTGTTATAAAATGTTTTCTTTTGAGTTTTGTTTTATGTTTTGAAGTGGGTCTTCCTAAATAAGCCTCCCAATTAGCTTTTACCGCATCTCCAGCTCTTTGAAAATATAAATGCAGGAAAACAAAAAATATTTGGGGAACCAGCACATGTCTCCACCTCTATAGACAGTTTCAAAGTTCTCTTTAACTGTAACTTAACTTCTTTTGTTCTAAGAAGTTCAGCTGACTGCATTACTGCCTTCTGCTAAAGAGCTTTAAATAATCCCTGCCCAACACTATTTTTGGTATCCAGGACAATAGATTATTATAGGCAAAAGAAAAAATTCAGGGCAGTACTCCAAAAATAGGGCATTTCATTTCAAAATGAATTATCTCTTACTTGGTCCCAGGGTTATCTTGCAGGGACAAAAAAAAATTCCCTGGGGGAGCAAAGAAAGGACCTTGATAGTATTTTGGAGCAGCAAGTTGAGGCTGATTCTATTTTGTTCATTCTTTAAGTTTGATCAATTTCCTATGTCCGTTTGCATAACTGTACAGCCTGCAAAATTTCCCCAATAACTGGATGCATTGGCAATGTCAATTTAGCTCTCTTCATATAGCTCTTATGTCTTAGCAGAACCCAGAATGCAAAGAAAATCTCAATGTTCTTTGCCTTGCAATAGGGATTATTTGTGTTTTAATAGATGTATAAATTTATATACATATCATTACACCGTTTGCAAACAAAAATACAACAATGACATAATGACTCCACAGTGAGCAGCGTACACTNTGGTTTGTCTGCTGATGGCATGGAGGCTCCAGGTCCCTGTGCCCTCTCCTTATCTTCCATGTCTCTGTTCCTGAGTTGAGTCCTTTTGGAATAAACCTCTAACCTCATAAGGAAACTGCTTCCCTGGGTTCCATAAGCCATTCCAGCAAATGATCTAACTAAAGGAGGGACTTTGAGAAATTCCAATTTATATCTGTTGATTGGGAGCACAGGGGACAAACTGGACTTAAGACTGATTTCTGAAGTGGGAAAAATCTTTAAAAGATTAAGCCCCTAGGGCTGGGGATGTAGCTCAAGTGGTAGCGCGCTCGCCTGGCATGCGCAGGGCACGGGGTTTGATCCTTAGCACCACATAAAAATAAAATAAAGATGTTGTGTCCACTGAAAACTAAAAAATAAATATTAAAAAATTCTCTCTCTCTTAAAAAAAAAAAAAAGATTAAGCCCCTAAACTGAGGGACCTGGTGTTATCTCTAAAAAGTGGCAGAATTCAGGGACACTAGTTGTTGTGCCCCAGAGAACTGAATTAAACTGTGTGGCAAAAAAATTTTACACATTGAGTAGCCAAAGAGTTGAGAGTGATAGTAAAGAAAACAGACTTTTTTCTTGTAGACAGGTGTAGGAATGTAGTAGGGAAAGATATTTCAGAAGCAAGCAAAAAAAAAAGTCAAAAAGAAAGAAAATTGGTCTGGAAATTTAAAAAAAACTTAAAGTTTAATTGAATTCATCTGCCTTCTAATGATTGGACTTCACATTTTTACCTTTCCTGAGCTTCAGTAGCACTATTTATAGAAGGAAATTGATGACAATTGCTCTTTCCACTTTCTCAGGTGAAAAAATGAACAACTAATTTTATTTGGTTTTTGCCTGGGTACAGTGGAGTTTTCTAATGGTACATGGCAAGGTAAGGCTCCCTAAACCTCTCCCTTTTTTTCAATGGTTCTGAGATGAAAACTGTGCCAAGGAAGGGAGATATTCAATAAAGTGAAGGATTGAGTTGGGGCAAGGGCTCTGCAGGAACTGAGAGCCTTTATCTCCCTCTCCTGCTCTCACTAGAGCTAGAAACTCAAGGGGCTCCTGACTAACTATAAAATTCACCACCCTCTTGCTATAGCCGAATTCATTGTCATACCAAGAAATGAGCTGGACAGAGTGATAGTTGAGGGCAATGCAGGCCCCAGGATTCAAGGTGACAGAGTGAGTGTCACTGTTAAAATCATAGGGGACTATTTCATCCTCAGTATAGCCTCGGAGACCCTTTTGGGGTCTCTTTGATGGCTGCTTTGCTGCTTTTTTGATGTCATCATACTTGGAAGCTTTCTTTAGATGGCAGGTCAGACCTGTACCTAACAACATCAAAGGCAGGGCTATGGGAGGCCGTATCAGTAAACTTTCCATTCATCTCAGAGATGAAGTTGATCATAGCTTCAGGAGCAGCAAGAAATGCAGGATGATGTTCTGCATCCTAAAATGCAGTCCCACAGCCAGGATATAGCAATTTCTCTGAAGATTAATCCATGGTCTTCTGGATGGCAGTCTTTGCATGGATCTTGGTGATGAGCCCCTCCATGATGCCAAAGCTGTTCTGTATGATCCTGACCACAGGGTCTAAATTCTGGATGATGTTGGAGGTATCGCTAACAACTTTGATGGAGTTACATTTCTCAGGTTTTACATTCATCACAAACCTGGGGCATCAGTAGAAAGGAGAGATGGAAGCACTTTTGACTTCACCCTTCAAGTAAATTCAGCTTTCTCCAATGAGAAAAGACACCAGAGGACCTCTCGACATACTTAGTACTAGGTCATCCCATTTGATGTTGATGGGTCTCATTCCTGGAAGATGGAGATGGGTTTTCTATTGATGATAAGCTTCGCATTCTCAGCCTTGACTGCACCATTGAATTTGCCAAAAGTGGAATCATATCACAAAATATGATGTTCCATGTAGTAGAAGTTAATGAAGTCTGCATTAATGGCAACAATATTCACTTTGCCAAAGTTAAAAGCAAGCTCTGGTGACTGGTCATCCAGTTCAGCCAAATCCATTATTCTAAACTTCATCTTCATGTCTCAAAGACTCAACTGGCCCTACATGAAAAGATGCAGTTGCCTTTTGAGTGAAAAGGAGCAAAGAGCCTATCAACTTCAGAATCCTATTAGGTATCAGCTTCTTTTTTATTGATTTTTTAAAAAAATAAATGACAGCAGAATGCATTACAATTCTTATTACACATATACAGCAAAATTTTTCTTATCTCTGGTTGTATATAAAGTTTGTTGACATCCAATTCAAGTCTTCATATGTGTACTTTGTTTAATGATGTCCATCACATTCCACCATCCTTGCTAATCCCCTTCCCCCTCCTTTTCCCTCCTACCCTTCTGCCCTATCTAGAATTCATCTAATCCTCCCATGCTCCCCCTCCCTACCCCACTATGAGTCAGCCTCCTTATATCAGAGAAAACATTTGGCATTTGTTTTTTGGGATTGGCTACTTCCCTTAGCATTATCTTCTCCAAAGCCATCCATTTACCTGCAAATGCCATGATTTTGTTCTGTTTTAATGCTGAGTAAAATTCCATTGTGTATATATGCCACATTTTTTTTATCCATTCATCCACTAAAGGACATCTAGGTTGGCTCCACAGTTTAGCTATTGTGAATTGTGCTGCTATAAACATTGATGTGGCTGTGTCCCTGTAGTATGCTGTTTGTAAGTCCTTTGGGTATAGACTGAGGAGAATAATAGCTGGGTCAAATGGTGGTTACATTCCCAGTTTTCCAAGGAATCTCCATACTGATTTTCATAATGGCTGCACCAAGGTAACAACTTCTTTACATGCGTTACCTCTAATTCTTACAAAAGTTCCATGAAGTAAGATTTATTTATCTCATTTTTCAAGTGATGAAACAGAAATACATGAGAGTATGTAGAATGAAATGCTGTCATTTGTAGAGAAATGGATGGCACTGGAATATATCATGTTCAATGAAATAATCCAGACAAAGAAAGACAAGTATCACAAGTTTCCTCTTACACATGGAAACTATGGAAAAATAAAACCTGAAAGTAGAAAATGGACTATATTATATTGAGCATAGTGCGTGGTTAAGAAGGGGATGGGAGAAGGGAGAGTAGATATGATCCAGGCTCAATATATGCATGTATGGAAATGCCACAGTAGAACCCATTAATATGTACAATTAATCTGTAATAATTATAATAATAAAAACAAAAGGTTAAAAATATTACAAAGCATAACAAAACACAGAAAATTAGCAAAAATAGGTGTTTTTCCTCCTTTACACACACATGTTGGGCAATCAGTAATACAAGTTCATAATCATGGTACCAGCTCTGATGTATCACATCATCCTGTGACAGGCTGGGAGAGAAATGCATTCCCATATGCAGTCTTATATCAGGAGGGCTAGCAATAACATAACTTCACCAAAGTAACTCATAATATGATAGTTTTTTTATTTAATTAAATCCAAACCGAATGTATCCTTAATTCAACTTCTCCTTAGCTAGATCTCAAAAATGTTCATGACCACTCTAGTGCTACCCAACATAAATTTAAGTGTGATAGGAAGAAAAAGAAAAGGAAAAGGAGGGGAAAGAAATAGAAATCATAATTAAGTGCCATGAAAATATCCTGTTTTGCAGCTTTGTTTGAAAATATGACTTTGTGAGAGTAATTGTTAAGGGTTTTTCAGGAGCCCATGCATGTGAATATAAAAATAATAAATAAACAAGATTAAATAACTTTCTCAGGACCACAGACCTAAACAGTGATGAATTTGGACTTGAACTTACTCATATTCATTACAAAGTTGGTGCCTATTTCTTTTTACACACAGATTATCAAATGACATGAAGAACTTTGCTATTTGTGGGGAGGGAAGAAGCAGACTCCAAAGATGAGGTATTGTGATTGCTGTTTAATTGATTATTCAGATTATTCAGAGATTCTGAAAACATATTAATAATTTCTTAAAATTGTCAGATGAAATTATGTATAGAAACAAACTATTATGTAACCACAAGTATTTTGCCACCTATACCCTGGTCTGTAAATTTTGGTTCAAGCATTTTATTTACACTTTGTCACATGTTAAGTTCAACTGAATGTGAAGGATGTGTTGTCTGCCTGGTAGATGTCTGCACTCTTGCTAAGAGGCCAAAGGCATCTGCCAGCATAGACACATGGCAATAATAACTGAGAGTGTGACTGAGCAAGGAAGTAATTTATTTTTAAATTTTCTTTTAATGCATTTGGACTACACAGAAGAGGGAAACCTTAGTTTTTATGTTACTTTTCTCCATCATCTCCCTAACACTTAATTATTTCCCTTTTTATTAAAGAAAGGGGAGATTCAGTCTTGAATCCTTCGCTAGGTAACCTTGTATAACTAAGTGTTTTTCCTAAGATGGCCCTGTCATTATCTATTTTCACAGTTATTCTTCTATTTATAGCAAACTGTTCTGGTTTTCTACTTATGGCAATGACATCTAGTTTTCTTTTATAAAAACTGTATATGAGTGAAAACAAAGTAAGTCCATTTAAAGAAAATATTAAGTAATTAATAGTTTGCATGGTACCAAAATATTTGCAAAAAAATTATCAAAATGATTTTCAGATCTCTGAAGCTGGTGAAATTCTTATCTATCCTAACAATATAAATTTGCAGAAAATAGTCCAAAGTGAAGACTTCATTGTGGTAAAAAAAAACTGAACAAGAAACCAAGCATTCTTTGTCTTTATTATCTGCACTACCAACTTTCCTCTCCAAGTGATAAGGCTCTTTTTCTCCTGCTCCTTCTTTTCTCTCTAAACATTTCTTTTCTATCAACCAGCTGTTTTCCTTTGCTGAAATTCAGGTGACACCTGTTTCTATTGTACTCAGGTCACAACAATGGCAGGTACATTTTAACTGGGTTCAAGAAGCTTTTCTGTCACTTAAGCTGCATAGAAGTCTGCATTCAACTAAAATCCATAAGTTCAGAGCTGAAGACATCTGCATTAATAAATGATATAAGAATCTCAAAATATCAATTTTTATGTCAACAAGTTCTAAACACCCCTTATTCTTGATTTTAAGGAACTTAACTAAGTTGAGAAGATTCATTAGCTAATATCAATACTGGCAGTAACCAGAGTTAAATGCTAAGAACATAAATGCAGTTGATTCAATTAAAATTTATTGAATGCCAACTATTTACCATTTTCTCTGCTCAGCACTGAAGGTACAAGATAAATTTAATATCCTAATGGTCTTAATATATTGGGTACATTTAATTCATTATGCCATTTGGTTCTTCAACCGCCCTTTAAGAGAGAACACTGTTACCATATTTTACAGATGAAGGACCTGGAGCTCAGAGTCTCAGTAACTTATCCATTGGCACAAAGTCCACAAGGGCAAGGATCAGAGTTTTAATATGTTTAAGGCTAATCTTCAGGTCTTCATGTGACCTTCCTTAGCCTCTCAGAGTCCAAAACTCAAGTGCTTTACAACTTAGCAAAATGCATATGTTGTTTATATATATGTGTATGTGTGTGTATACATATATGTGTATATATAATATACATTATATATACACACACATACATACATACACATTAGTAATGTACTTAGAAAGAAAACAACAAAATACAAAAAGGAAGAAGAATAATTCAGAATATTTCAAATGCCATATAAATATAAAATCCTTATACATGCCCTGTGTTCAAAACTCTGCGAAAAAAAGAACTCCTTGGAGGAGTCACACTTACTTGAGCCCTGACCTTCATTAATAAAAAGTCTAGAATTCCAGGAAGTAAAAATAATTTGGAAGGTGTCTGAGAGAGAGAAATGGCAGTGAGCAAAGCAGTAGGTTAGAAGTTACAGAAGAGGGCAGCCAGAAAATGGAGACGTGTCCCTTACAATTAGAGAAGAACATGCATGTTGATGAGCAGAGGGAGAGGAGCTTGAAGGTTGGCTGAAACCAGGCTATGAGGAAGTTGTAGGCTTGAGGCTTTAATCTGGAGGCAAGGGATCCATTAAAGGCTCTTGAACAGGGGACATGTGTGAAGAATTCTGTAGGAAGACCATCCATCTGGAAGAGTATGCAGGTCAAGCCAGGAGGTGAGAGGAGGTTGTAGGTGTGGACATATAATAGCTTCAGGATGGTGAAGGGTTTGACCAAGAGGCAACCATGGAAAGCCAAAAAAGCAGGACACCTCTTGACCACTCAGTAACTACCCAGAGATACACATCCACAGTGCTTCCTAAGGTCATAGGTCTCTAGATCTCCTCTTTACATACAGGCCACAATAAGGAGTTGGGGAAGAGGTGAACAGAAAAGAAACACCAAGGTAGGGACACCAGAAGAAAGAAGCTAAAAGTATCTGAAGATGATGTATTTCATGGCTGAGACACCACTGCAGATAACACTAAGGCAGTATTCAAGAAAATAGCAGGAGAGGCTGGTGAAAATGCTCAGAATCAGACAAACCCTTAGAGATGTGAATGACACAAAGAGGAATACATACATAGGGTAAACAGGGATTGTTCTGAGACTTTCCTGAGGCCTTTTTGAAACCAAGACTAAGGAAAAGAAATATGTTAGGCCTCTGGAATTCTACCTCAACAAGGTATTATCTGCTCTGCAATGGCTATGTGCTGCCTGCCAGGAAGGTTTTGTGAGGTTTGAAAAAGGCTGCCTGTTCTGACATGTAACTGCTGTGTGGTAATTTGCAGTCATGTATATTTTCTGTTTGCCTTATTACTTGACTGTCCATTTATGAAGCATAATTAGGACCTAGTAAGCTATAAATAAGGTAGAGTTATACTTTCTGGCAAATTCTTTAATGTGACTGATTACCCTTGGCACAAAAACTACAGTTGCATGAGCTTCTTAAATAAAAACCGCATAATGATCTTTCCATCTGTCAAAGTCGCATAATTAAAGGCATCAGCAGTGCATAGAATTAGCACTTCAGGTTTTGTTCACAGGTTTGGACAGCATCCATCATCAGTTTGACAGATGGAATTGTTTTTTCTTTATTTCTCCATTTTGCTCTCACTTCTGCAGCTACATAGTCCCTGTTGAGGGCCCCTTGCAAGAGTAAGACTCAGAGATCCAGGATAATTGAGTGCAGGCAGAATCTGTTAGCTTGCTTCATTATTTATCACTAGGCATAAGCTGAGACTCTAACTGTGTGTCATTAGAGAGGGGATCAATCTGCCCCATTATCCCTTTGACACAGGAAAGAACCATTACAAGGGCACGTGAGGACACCTGGCATTCTCTAGATAGTAAAGGATGACTCTTTTGCTTCTTAGTGGCATTTTCTGAGCACCTGCTATGTACTCAGTGGTGTTACTACAAGGATCATAGGTGAGTCATCACTTGTCTGCAACTTCTAGCTCTAGTTCTGACTTAAATAACAACAATGATGTTAATAATTTCTTGTGTTGTTGAGTATCACATCACAGCACAATCATCAAGTATTTCCTCATTTTATTAAAATAGATGAAGAAACTGAGACACAGAAAGCTAAGATCTTGTGAAAAGTCACATACTTCAACTCTCTATTCAGATTAGTCTGTATAAGGAGGTAAATGTGGCCAAGTAGTAGGCAAAATTATTTCTTTCTTTCCATACACATAAGAATGTCCATAAGGAAGTGAGAGAGAGTAGAAATTAGTAAATCCATTACTTAACTTGAGGTGGAGATACAGGCAATCTTCAAATCAGTAGAGGATTGTGTTCTAAAAATGTATCTGTAAATTAACTATTTGGCATTTATTCATGAAATGATATGATGTCTGGGAATTGTTTCAAAACAATGGTAGAATGAGATAAATAAGATTGTGATGAGTTGAAAATTGTTGAAGCTGGGTGATGGGTACACTGAGATTATAACACTATTCTTTCCACATTTGTGTATGTTTTAAGTTTTCTATAATTTTTCCTTAAAAGTAAGAAACTTATAAAAATCCAGCATCCTCACTGTGGAGAAATTGTACAGATACCTATATGGGAACACATACATGAAACATTCCACATACAATTCTCAAGAACCTTTGTTGCATTGGCAAACATTGTTTTTATACAATCTGTCTCAAATTGCAAGATCTCTCAGATGACTATTCATATCACAGATCTGGCTTAAGAAATAAAATAGTTTCTAAATTCTCTTTTGTCTATAAGAATTCACAAATACAATATCTGCTAGGAGGCTATATTAGTCTGGATGCTCCTAACAAACAGAACCAAAAAGAGATGTGTGTATGTGTGTGTATGTTTGTGTGCAGAGAGAGTTTGTTGGAACTGGCTCATAGTTATGGAGGCCGAGAAGTTCAGGATCTACAGTTGGCATGCTATAGACCAAGGGGAAACAATGGTACAGTCCAGTTCTATTTCAGCCAATAGCATAAGTTCTAGTGTGAATCCAAGTCCAACAGCAGGAGAAAACTGAAGTTCCAACTTGAAGCTACTCAGAAAGAGTAAATTCTCTTATTCCACCTTTTGTTTTATTGAGACCTCTCATGGATTGTGTGAGGCCTGTCCACACCATGGAGGACAATCTGCTTTACTAGTCTAATTCAAATGTTAACACATCCAGAAACAACCTCACAGAATAATGTTTAACCAAATTTCTGGGTATCCTCTTAGCCCAGTCAACATATGAAATTAACCATAACAGTGCATAAGAAATCATAATCCATTCAGAAGTAAAAGCAACAGAAAGAACCAGGCAAATCAGTTACACAATAAATCCCCAAGGTCTTTAATTGATCCATGATCACAAGAAATTTGATAGACTTGCTGTGATTCCAGGAATTTAATTGGCACCCCCATATTAAATACCCCTGAGTGAATCACAATCAGCCCTATTGGAGAGTCTCTATGGAAGGTAACTGGTTTCCTTTATGGTTTTTGTAAGTATATCTATTTTTAGTGACACTGTAATTTTCAATTCTTTTCTTCATTCTTTCTTTGCTTGTTTCCTTCTTTACTTTTAGAAAAATAATTATTGATTAAATGCTGTTTACTTGGCATAATGCTGAGTACCAGGAATATAACAGTGGCTCACAGATATTGTCCCAGTGAGAATTAGATTGACAATTTCTATGCAAAATAGGCTTAAAGGGAAAACTTGGTATAAAGAAAGACAGGAACTTGTCCTGAATTTTGTTTAACATAATCATTGGCACAGCACTAGTTAAAAGCCAATTGTCCACATCAAATCAACATAGGGTATTAAAAGGGGGACAGCCACCTCCCCACCTTTTGAAATTGTCACTAGTCCTGCCTCCCTCTAGATCTTAAAATATAGTGAGGTAAATAGATAATAAAAACGAATATATCATAGCCAATTATGACAAATGCTATGAAGAAAAATCCAGAACATTCTAAATGTAATAATGGAGCTTAATTTAGATCAAGATATTTTTTTCTTCGAGAAACATTTAAGTTGGGTCTCAAGTAAGAATGTATTATTTTGCTAGGGTGGCCATAGAAAAATACCACAGACTAGATGGCTTAAACAACAGAAATTTACTTTCTCACAGTTCTAGAAGCTAAAAGTCCAAGATTCAAATGTCCATAGATTGGGATTTTTCTGAGATCTCTCTTTTTGTCTGGTGGATGATCTCCTTCTCACTCTGTCTCATCTGTTTGTCCTTGGCCTATGTGTGATCTTTGTCCTCATGATCTTCTCTTATTAGAAGGTTACTGGTCATACTGGATTAGGACTCACTCATATGAACTAATTTTACCTTACCACTTACCTTACCACTTTAAAAACCTTATCTCTAAATACAGTCATATTCTGAAGAACCAAGTGTTGGGAACTATTTCATCAATATATGAATGCTGGTGGACAGGGGTTAAGATTCAGGTGGCTGGAAGAGAGAAGAGTACATTATAGATTTGGTGGCAAAGTATAAAGACACTTTTTTTCTGATGACTTCTATCTTTTCTAGGACATCTTACACATATCATCAGCAGAAAATGTCAATATTGGGAAGAGAGAAGGGGAAGTCAGAGAATAGGTAAAGTATGAACTGTTAGTTTCTGTGGATGGAAGGTCAAGATTGTTGGAAAGAAATTTCTAGACAGTGTCAAAGGCTCAGTTGAGGCAAGTGAACAATGCAGGTTGTCTGGGTGGGATATGGTTTTCTCTGCCATCAACTTGGCTGTTCTGGTGAAGTCTCAGCAAAGGTCAGTGGTGGTTCACTGAAGACAGGGTTTGGCAGGGAAGTGCAGATGGAGAGGGGAGGTGGGATTGGAGAGGTAGCAGTTGTTATAGTTTATATATGAGGTGTCCTCCCAAAGGTTCATGTGTGAGACCATGCAGGAATGTTGAGAGGTGAAATGGCTGGATTATGGATGCTGTGGCCAGGTTGGTGGATTGATACATTTGATGGATTAATCATTTGAATGGATTAGTGGGTGCTAACTGGGCAGGTAGGGTATGGCTGGAAGAAGTAGGTCACTGGGGGCAATGTTAAAGTGTGATTCTAAAATCCCAGATAAAACTCAGGATCTTTTGAAGAAAAGACAAAGGATTTATTTTGGACAGGGTCAGGGAGCAGAAAGCAGACACTTCTGCAGTCCAAGACACTGAATGCAGACATAGGGGGCATTTAAACAGAAAAACCACAAAGGAGGTGGGCAGGAGAGGCAAGTAGAATCATAAGTACATTCTCAAAATTGGCACTTTTTTTGTATCCATTCAGGAAGTAAGCTAGCGTCTGCTCCATAGTTTAAAGATATTGTGATCAGGATGCAAGTGGGTGAGGGTGTCAGTTTTTATTAGAGTGGGCTCATGAGGAAAGCAGGGGACAGTTCTGTACAGGGTGAGATGTCTGAGCAGCATGGAGTCAGCCTAACTTAACTTTCAAATCATCCCATAGCCGCATGCCCTTGGGAACTATGTTATACCTGCTTGTTGCACTTGAGCTCTGACTGCTGGCTGGCTGTCAGAACCTGAGCACTTTTCCTGTGCCATGCCTTTCTGCCATGATGTTCTGTCTCACTTTGGGGCTGGAGCTGTGGAGTTGACTGACCATGGATTAAACCTCTGGAACTAAGATCTGAAACAAACTTTTCATCCTCTAAGTTGTTCTTGCTGGGTATTTTGGTCACAGCAATGAAAAGCTAAGACTACAGTCTTTGTGATCATGGGCTGTGGAATCTGAGCTAGATAAGGATGGAACTGAAGGAAGGCAGCAAATTGATGGATTTAAAGGAAGAGGATAAATCAATGAATTAGAGGAGGGGAATTTTTTTAGTGACACTGTAATTTTCTAAGCTATTGGACACCCAGAAGCACTTGCTTTGTTCACAGACAAGAGGCTCTAAAATCCTAAGGTTTTTTCTACAATAGAGCTGGACAGACCTCTCCAGAGTTATTTTACCCCTCAATTCAGAAGCTGAAAAACATCCCCTTTATAATATAAAATTCAAATCATTTGTTGTTTTGCTGAGTCTCTGGTTTCTCCTAGACCTGAATTCCTACCTCCACTCTCCTCTTTGTGCCTCATTGCTACAAGTTAAAATGGCATCCAAAATAGCTCTGAAGGACTGACTTCAGTTTTCAGAGATTTGAGAAACAGGAAGTTGGTGCCAGGAAAACTTGTTCATGCTAAGTAGAACTATAGATCTAAATGTCAAATGCTAACTGAAATTTATCAAAGGATCTGCTTTAAAAATGGTAGAATTCATTATTTTCAGAATTTCAGTTGCTCATTATTAAAAGTTTCTGGCTTCTCTCTGCATTACAAACACATGCAAAATTTATTTTGCACAAGGATGTCAAGTAATGCTTTTTGACTGACCAACCAGATTTAATGACTATAGGGATGGGCCCTGTCCCAATTGCATTAATTGGTAAAATATTTATGATCCACAGAATCATAATGTATGTGCAAATGTTAGTGTGATGTTGGGTGACCCAGATACCAGCCAAGAGTGCCTTCTCTAGGATTAAATTAATTGCTCTAGACCCCATCCTTCAATACTATTGGTGCCCAGGATAACTGGATAAAAACCACAGGGAAGGGACACTAGAGAAGCAGCTAGGAAAAGCTGCTCAAGGTCTGTACCTAAAAGTACATAGAATATCACCTTCAGACAGCAATAGCAAAAAGCAAATCAATTTTTAGCTTGCCTACTGTGAGCAGGTCTTTTACCCCCATTATTCTGTTGATCTTAACAGTAACACTGCAAAATAGATGTTTACTGAAGAGAAAACTATCGATGAAGATAAATGATTTGCCCAAATCAGATGTCCAGGATGAGTGGCAAAGTCAAGATTCTAACTTCGGTTGTGGTTCTTGAAACTATTTTCCCCACCTTTACATGCTCCTACCTGGAGCTTCTCTGAGAGCAGGTCTTTTCTACTTTTCACCTTTGCTCTTCCACTTGCCCTTGGGTGATCTGATCTCCATCAAGGCTGCTCATTATATTCTTTGTAACCTTTTGTCACCTAGATAAAAATGTCGGTTGGGGTTGGAGATAGTACTTAGTCAAACTATCGTCTTGGTCCCCACCACCTTTGGAAAAAGGACCTGTAGATCATATTCCACTCATTCATTTTCTTAAGGATGACTCTGCCAGTTCCACTGGAAAGAGCTGACAGATTAGCTAATGATCCTGAATATGAATTTGTTTCACTATATAAAAAACTCTAACATATTAGATTTATTGTGGAAGTCACCTCAGAATATTTAATAAAGCATAAAATAATATATGCTAAATATTGCAGTATTTGTAAGAAAAGTAGTGGTTAGAATTAGATAGTAGATTTACAAACAATACCAACTTCTGCTAGGATTCATAAGGCCTTACTCCTGAAAGTTCAGCAGCTTCAGCAGAACCTGGGAACTCATTAGAAATACAGAATCTTAGTCTGGGGAGTAACTGAGCCATGGAATTTGAATTTTATCCTCAGCACTGAAAAAAATTAATAATAAAGAAGGAAAAAACTCACAGAATATTGGATACTCAAACCTCCTGATCAGAATCTGCAGTTATTTGCATGTACATCAAAGATCTGAGAAGTATTGTTCTAACATACCTATTTTTAGTATCCAGTGCACCAGTGCACAAGAAATCACTTCTGCTGGAGAAGTTTCAAAACAGCAGAAAGAGTAAAGATTTGGGTGTCAGACAGAATGATGTCAACATGTACTAGTTTTATGACTTTGGGCAAGTTATTTAAACCTGTAAGTCTGGGAGTCTTCATCTACAAAGGCAAAAAAGGGTTGAAATGTGGCAGAGTGGCCTCCAAATGGAACACCAGGGCAAGAAAGAGTTGGAAGGGAAAATAGACTGTGGCAGAGTTGGACAGAATGTAAAGGCAGAGAGGTGGGGTACCCCTTCACCTGCTGAGTGAGTGGGTACTTGTAGCATTGGTTGACATTTAGGAAGTGAGATAAATTTTGACTTTGGTTTTATCATGCCTTTTTGCCTGAGAACAGTTAAAAGTTTTGGATAAGTAGCAATATAACATAGGAAAACAATAGAACTGGTGAAACAGAGGTGACTTAAGGATAGACAATCAATGTAATGGAAAAGTTCTTATGGGAAAAACAATGTCTTTACAAAATGCATCAGCAAAATGTATTTCTTAAATTTACTCTTGTGATCAAATGATTTGAGATTTTTTTTTCTATATCCAAGTCTATGATCTTTAAAAATCCATTTTGTTAAATTTTAATGATTTTTAAAAGAAATAAATCATGGATATTATCTTTTCTGACATAAAAATGGTTTAATCAAAATGTCTTTAATTTCTTTGATTTATTGATATGATTTCAAAAATGAAGGGATGAATCAGAGGTTCATCTGCTTCAGCATTGATTAGGTAGAATGAAATGTAAAACTTACCATATTGAAGATGATGTTCAGTTTCCCAGATAGAGACATTCTTTTCAATAATTCCTTTGTCCAAATATAGATATTGCAAAAGTGTTTCTTTGAAAGAGGGTTACTGAAAGTATTAAAGCAGTGTTTTTAAATGAGAAAACAATATTTATATATTAATAAATTGTAAAGTTCTCCTTGTGCTCTAACATCCTTGTTCCCCTCCCCCACTCCTTTATTGAAATATCTTGTACCAATGTACTACCTAAGCTTCCAGAAATAGGTAAAGATCTGATTCTAAAATAACAGGAAAAAAAATGTTTAAAGATACATTTACCTTTATTTGATGTTTATTGGGACAAAAATGCAATAATATGCTGTTTTCCATAGAGGGTTCTACTTATATCAGCCTATATATTGCAGAGGGGTTGTTTCTCTGAGCGAAAGAGTCCCATAAAATGAAACAATATATTTGAGCAGACCCATGACAATCCTGTGGGGAAAAAAAAAGAAGTCATTACATAATAATGGAATCTATATACATAAAGAAAAACACAAAAACATCTTTTATGACTTCAGGCATTTTGAGATTTTAAAAAAGCTTTGTTCTAATTTTGGCAAATCATTATACTTTATTTACTCCCTGAAAAATCTAGAACACAAAAATGATTCAAATAAAATTGCTACATCAAAAACCAGAGGAATCAAGGCAAGATTAGAGCACATATTTCAAAGAAAGCAAGGAGATTATAGAAATCTAAAACAATGCATAATTCATGACAACTCTTGGCATATTTGAAATGTCCTTGAATTTTAATTGGATACCCAGATAGAAGTTTCTATAAATTCTGTTCTACGATGAACCTATAAAGAATTTTTTATATTTGTATAATAATCCCAAAGTGTCCTTGCAAAGGGAAAACTGTGAGTTGAGGATTTTCTAATGTAAAGTGTGTGCTACTGTTGGAAAGGCTGAACTGAAAGGTTGGGAGTATCTGATAAGATGACACGTGAATCATTTTTTATCATTGAGAAATGGGGGAAAGAACGTGTCTTAATGAAGATACAAAATTGTTGTTATGGAACTTGAAGTGGCCCTAACAATTAAATGCTGTCATTTACAATTCAATGATGTTGACAACATAATACACCATTCATATTGTCTTACAAAAATCTTTGGACCAAAAATCCTTTCTCTCTTAGAAACTTACTCCAGTCTTCAAATCTTCATGTGTTCACCAAGTGCCCTGGCACCAGTTTACAAACAATGGTTAACTACCCAAGTTATGCAGATGACATATGGTAGCCAGAGAGTTGTATATTATGAATATGAATTTATTTTTAGAAAGCGAAGATATCTGAAAATATTAATTATACAGAGATCAACCTTTATCTTTTGAGAATTCTATAATGTTATATAGGTCTACTTTAATTAAATAGCATATGTTGAGAAATGATTTAGAGGAAAGGGATTGACAGAAAACAAAAGACAGTTAAGGAAGTTTGAAATTATAATCTAAGAATAATTGCTATTAATGCTTAATATATTGTTGTTTTCTTTTATTACAATAAGGAAACATGTTATAATTTATATAATGTTTAATTATGTAATAATTTGTAGAGTATTTCATTAATTGTACATAATGTTGGATTTCCATTTATTCATTTTAAGCCAAGCTAAATCAAATTACCTCTCTGAAATAAAATTTCTAAATAAAGACTGACATCAAATAGTGAGTCCCTACATCATCACAGACATGTACTACCTTATTTGAGATCCTGGATGGCTATAATGGTTTTCTAGAGATTCCATAACAAAGTACTAAAAACTGATAGCTTAAGACAACAGAATTTTATTTTCTCAGAGTACTGGAGACTAGAAGTCTGAAATCAAAGAGTTGGCAGGGCTCTTTCTAAAGCCTCTAGGGGAGAATCCTTCAATTGTTCTTCCTTCTAGTAGTTGCTAGCCATCTGAGTGGTTCCCTGCGTTATAGATATATTTGTCCAATCCCTGTCTCTGTCTCCTCGTGGCCTTCTCCTCCCTGTCTCTGCATCCAAATTTCTCTCTTCCTTATAAGATAGCAGTCATTTTATTAGGGCCTATCATAATCCAGTATAAATTTTACCTCAACTTGATTATAAATACAAAGACCATATTCTTATTTCCAAATAAGGTAACTTTCTGAAACCTCACGGGTTGGGACTTCAACTGATCTTTTTGGAGGACACAATCTAACCCATAACATGGACTTAGTGTTTAGAATACCAGAAAGAGTCATCTATTCACTTTCAAGTATGTATTGAGAATCAGCCTGCTCTCACTACAAATATGTATTGGGAAGCTGCCACCACACACACCTGTAATCTCAGTAGCTCTGGAGGATGGAGGATTCAAAGCCAGCCTCAGCAAAAGCAATACCCTATTTCTAAATAAAATACAAAATAGGATTGGGGATGTAACTCAGTAGCCTAATGCCCCTAAATTCAATTCCCAGTAACCCCCCACAAAAAAAAAAAAACTAATGTCAGGCACTGTGATCAACAACATAGTTCATGTCACTGCCTTTAGGGAGCTTATGGTTTGAAGTCAAGTCATATTCTATCGTAGTATATACTTTATAATTTTAAATCATATATAGTTTATAGGTTAGTGTTATGGATTAGTTCTGAAATGTTTCCCCAAAGCTCATGTATTAAAAACTTGGTCCCCCAAGTTGGCAGTCTTCCAAGGTAGGACTTTTAGAAGGTGATTATATCATGGGAGTTTTAACCTCATCCATGGCTTATTCCATTGCTGAATTTATAGCTTAATGAGCTATGAGGAGGTTGAAACTTCAAGAAGTATGCCTCATTGGAGGAAGTATGTCACTGGGGACAGATCCTTAAAAGGGTATATTTTGTCTCTTGTTCTCTCTCACTCTTTCTCTTTTTCTCTCCTACTGTTCTTCCTCTCCCTACCTTCCTACCATGAATTAAGCAGCTTTATTCCACCCCTCCCCACCATAACGTTCTGCCTCATTATAGGCCCAGAAACTATGAAGCCAAGTAAACCATGTACTGAAACCTCTGAAACTAAACCAAAATAAAATTTCTTCCTTTTAAGTTATTTTGTCCTCAGGCATTTTATTGCAGAGATGGAATGCTGACTAATACACCTAGCAAAGTCTTTTTATTTAAATTTTTGCAATTAATCCTCAAATAGTCCTGTCACATATACTGAGTAAATATTAGCAGCTATATTTTTCTTTTTTGCTAAGGAAAACTGAGACGTAGAGAGGTTAGCACTTGTCCAAAGCCACCCATCTGGGAAAAGCAAAGCTGAAACCAGAATTGAGGTTGAAATATAATAGCATGCAAAATGCTGGACTATGTTCCCTTGCCATTTACAATTAATGACAAGGAACATTACTATGTATTAGAATATTTTACAACACTTTTTATGAGAATGTGATTAAGAACTGAAGGACACTGGCTCAGAAGGCAAAATTTGTTTATCTCGGCAAATTTCTGTTATTTCTAATTATTCATGATACTTCAACAAACATTCTGTGCTATATTATCAAAAAAATCAGTAATATTTTAGGAGTGACAAGAGGCTGCTGTAGATATTCACTGAGGAATAAAGTGAAGCCAGATTGTAATGGGAATTCATAGATTCATGGTTACACAGGAACGTCAGTGCTGAAAAATGTTGAGATGGAACTAAAGTTTCATTTCATTCCATGGTACATCCTCTTTGTTCCATGTGTCAGGAAATAAAGTCATGATAATAAAGAATGAAAAACATGAGCATGGTATAGTTATTCCCCTATAATTAATTTAGGGTAACGAATGGTATTTTATATACTTGAAACCGTAATGAATAAGATAATGAATGATAAAACATCTGCCAACTCTTAATGAGCCACAGTCAGTCACCTGATAACACCGCAGTGGTGGCAAGGGTGGGGAGATGGGGAGGCAGTGGGTGAGTTCAGGTTCTATTCCCCAGTTATTTTTCCTTTATTTTCCAGATGTGTTTTGGAGACACCCACTGATGAGAAATGCTTCAGCAGACTCACTATTGTTACAGCAAAATTGCTGCTAATGCCAAAACCAACATTAAGAAAGAGAAGAAAGCCAGTCAAAGCTGAAACCGTGATGCTAGAGACATGAACTCGAGAATGAGCCAAATAAGGCAGATGAAAAATGGGAGCACAAACTCGTTCAGCAAGTGACTGCCTTATATAACAAAAACAAAGGCACATCAGTGAATCAATAACAGGAGTGGGGAGGAGCATGAATATGCAGGAAAGGGAGCCAGCAAGAGACAAAATTTGGAGAAGCTAAATTGTTGCTCCTGGGTAAACCGCATAGTTTAATCAATTTAAAGAAAAAAAAAGAGTTAAAATTTCTAATGACAGTGGATCATGGGTTATCTCCATACACATGTGAGAACATTTCTTAATACTGTCTCAGTGCTGAAATATCTTCTTGTGGGGAAATTAATCATTTTGGGAATATGTGTCCACATCTTGCAGTGTGGAATTCAGATTCTAAAAACAACCACAGAGCAGCATTTTCTTGTGAGTAACTCATCTCATGCTGTGGTCTCTAAGGTCACTTTTTTGGTCACATTTGTAAGGAGTCAGCCATTCCTCTTTGTACATCATTAAGTGGACTCTCATTTCTCATTCATGCTGAGGACTTTAGAAAGTCCTCATGCCACCATGACTCACATCAGCTTTCTATTATGTTTTCCTGCCCATATTCTTTTGCCTTCAGATATCTACCTTGAGCATGTCCCTTAGACTTTTTACTTCTTTTTCACTCTCAGGGAAGATGCTCCAGGAGGTGGGGAAAGGAGACAGACATAGCCAATCACAGACCTCAGTTCTCCTGGATTCCATGATTCTTCAGGGTGCATGTATGGCTAACATCATGCCAAAAAACAGCTGACTCTGGGACTTTTGCTGAAATTTAGAGGAATAAAAAGCCTTTTTGTTTGTATCGGGATTCCAAATCTCTAGTGGGATGTCAGCTTGGGACTGTGGTAGCCGTTTTTATGCTTGAAAATTAAGCCCCACTAGAGAAAAGTAGAACAAGAGATGCACAGAGAAATATTTCTGGTTTAGTGTTTTAGTACGTAAACTGAAAAAAAAAATCTCCCCTCAATTTTTCAGTTACTTTGGATAAATTTCCTTTAAAATAGATTAAGTCTGGTCTTCTATTTATTTTGATCCAAAGATTCCTGAGCATTCAAGCATTTTAATACCCAACACACTTGATTCAAATTCCATAAACCTTTGCTCCAAAACTATATGCTGCCAACATTTCTTGTCATCAGCCCCTAGTCCTACCATACTCTGCCTGTCAGAATCACATTGATCTGGAGAAGAGGGAGGTATTATTTATAAAAAGATAATTTATTATAAAAATATGTCATCCTTGTACTAAAAATCAATCAAAATAATAATGTATGAAGCAAAAGTACAAGGTAGCTCTTCATTCCCTTTTTTCATCCCACTCCATTTAGCTTGTGGGTACATCCAGACATTTTAAACTCAATGCAAAACTCGTTGTGTGTGTGTGTGTGTGTGTGTGTGTGTGTTGTATTGAATGAGAGACAAACATTTCAACAGTACAAATATAGCTGCTCCATAAGGTATATCCACACTTATTAGTATCCATAGAATCTTTTAACAATTTTAAAGTAGATAAAAGTTTTGTGTAACTAGCCTGATCATCCTTTAAGAATCACCTCAAAACAAATCTCTTCCATAAACCCCTTTTTTCCTTAATGAAAATTTGAGACATCTTTTTCTCTTCTCTCACAATTATTTGCTTGTTTTCTTTAGTTAATTTTACTTCGCACTATAGATAGCTGCCTACATATATTTGACTAGTTTCTGGACCATAAGCTCTTTGATGGTAGGGAATGAATTTGATTCATCTTTGTACTCCTGGGTTTCAGTTCATTGATCAATTTTATGTTTTGAAGCTTATCAAGGAGTAAGTGAATAATCAATAAATGTCAAGATTTAATTGATAAGTTTTCTCCTATTCCAGGTTGAATTTAAAAATGGCTATATAGACATCCCTTTCATTTTAACATAAACTCATTCTCTCACATTTCCTGTCTATTAGAAACCCAGTAGGTTATGGGCAAGCTTTTAGTTCGATTTCTTTGGGGAGAAGAAACACTCATCTGAATTCATCTTCTCCTTAATCACTGCAGAATGATGACAGGAAGAAGAAACTAAGATGCATTTGCCACATAATATTCCCTAGAACACCCAACTTCAATCGGTTCACTAGATATTTTAACCTAACCCTTTCATCCTTCTAAACTTGATACTGTGCCCAGCTAGTAAAGAGCTCTTGGCTTGTTTTCCTGTTTTCTCTGTCTAGTAACTTGCCTTATAATTCATGTCTCTCTTTCATTCTCTGTTCATTCTAAGGTTTGGAGTTGGAATTTCAGACTGATGCATGGGGACAGTGAGGAGACACAGATTTTTATAGGCTTGCTTAGAGTTCCAAATACTGATGGATTCCCAGCGGTTCTGTTTAGTCTCCTCCATATCTGCTGCTGCATTGCACGGTCAGCTATTCTTGTCTGATACCCACTTTCTAGGGGAGGCAATATCACATGATGGAAGACAATCGAACAAATATTTTAAAATAAATTTTGATGTGATGCCTGCATCTAAATCCAAGTACTGCCAATAACAGCTGTGTGATCTTGGGTAGCTTCTCTGTGCCTGAATTTCTTCTTATAAAGTGGAATTTATGATTATATGTACCTTGTGGAGAACATAAGGGATGATTTGAGTGCCCCCTTCCATCTGCCTTTGCTCTTTGTGCCAATTATTTTGCCTTTTGGCTTTCAGCTCCACTGCTTCATTTTCATGCTTTTCCTAACATCATAGTTAGCAAGAAGTCTTCATTTTCCAAATTGCCTTGCCAACATATTTTCAGTTACCTTGGGCAAGAGGGAGCTCTAGTGGCTCTGATAAGGGCTCTGATGGTGGGAGGAACAGAAAGACTCTTGTTTTCTACATGCATCCAGAAGGAGCTGCTGCCAACTCTGAGCTGCAGGAGAATCCACAGCAGTTTCAGTAGTATTCAGCTAGACTGCAAGCTCAGCAGAAGTTGTTTGATTCCACCCAAAGCAGCAAAGGCCATGCCTCCAGTGTATCTGTTGTAATTTTTGAGAAGTTATGGACGTGACTCTCATGCAAATACAGAATGAACATGCTCACACATTTGATTCAACTTAGTAATAAGAGAACCAGCAAGATGGAAAGGCTGGGTCAAAGAGAAAAATTTGAAAGTGAATATTTATAAAGTCAATCAAAACAATGAGGAAATTAATTTGCTAAGAGATACAAATTTGATCAATACCCTACAAGGCAAGGAACCATAACTTTTGATGCCGTCTTTTCAAATGGGCAAAAACTATTTGCATTCTTACCACAAGATCTACAAGTTAACCTGTACATTGTAACATATGTTTTTTTACTAAGAGTAGACAAAGTACATACCCCTAAATTTCCTTGGGTAAATCTGTTAAACAGTATCCTCTTTAGACAATGAAAAAAATGTGCTTCCCTACTTTTACTCTCATTTTTAAGTTTTCAATAATGATTTTGAACAAAAATAAGAAAAAAAATGTCATTGTTATTCAAGTGAAACTTCAGGACACATTTCCATCAATCCAGAAAACAGTTTAAAGAGGTTATCTTGAGCCATTGCTGTTTCAATAAGTTATAGAGTGAGTGCCTAGTGTTCATTTACTGTGTGGTCAGTAAAAAACGAGGGCAATTATAGTTGCCACTGTTGTTTTTCTTTAATTATATTTGAACAACTAATTTGAATAGATAGAAATTAGAGTGTTTTTTCAGCCTCTGACCCATTTTCATAGTTAACTCTAGTTTGAGAACCTGGTACCTCTTAGGCTATTCATTCCAGTGAGTCACATGATGTCTGGTAATATCATATATTAAGTGATGACAATGACAGTGAAAGAATCATCGTCTCCTTTACTGGGTGATTTTTCTGTGTCTTTAGGAAGCATGTTGAAAATCATTGCCAGATGGAGGAGCTACAGCCATGGCTGTGTGGTGGCCTAGCTCAGGCAAGATGGTCTTCCCAGATGGCCAGCAAAGTGAGCCGTGCTGCTCTGTCTTCTCAACATATTTGTGTGGCACTGGATACAGCTCCATAATTCCTGGGAAAATGTGGAACTAGATTGGAAATCTGGAACACAATCTTGTTTTCCTAATAAGGCAGGAAAGGAGATTTACTCTGGATTGGAAAGACTCATGAAAACGTTTTACCCAAAGCTCTATATTAATTCAGGAGGCTTAATTCAATGTGGACATGAAAGAAGGTATTAAGTGATAAGAATCCTTTCTGAAATGAATTTAGAGAATATGAACCCTTCTTCTCTATCAATTTATTTCAGAGCATTTGAAGTCATCAGAACTTTGCCTTTAGTCTGACTCTAAAAGTGTTTTTTAGTTTCATTGTCTCTCATCAGTCTAGCTCCCATGGCTGGTGGCATCTGAGGTACTGTGCATTGTTTGTGTATAACCTTCACTACTGGATTTGATCAGTCCTGTTCCTAATTTGATATATAATTCAGTGAACTTAAGATTTTATGTTGAGAGGCTTAACATCAGATTTGCCTGACCTGGTATACAGCTTTTTCTTTTCTCTTTCAGTTTTTGTTTTTAATTTGGGAGTTTAAAAAATTTATACATCTAGTTTACTGACGCATATTCATTGTATGTATTAATGAATTTAATCCACATACACATGCAGTGTGTATTGATCATATCCAAGTACATTTTTTTCTATTCTCTCTCACCTCACCCTTCCCAATCCATAGCAAACACTATTTTACTTTAAGGTTGACATTTTTTTTTTTTGTTTCAAAATATGAAAGAGAACACCTGGTACTTGTTTGTCTATGTTTAGCTTATTTCACTTAACATAATGTCCTCCAGTGTCATACAGTTTGTTGTAAATGAAAAAATGTTGTTCTTGGTGGCTGAATAATACTCTACTTTGTGCATATATATAACATTTTCATTATCCATTCATCTTGGTGGTCACCTAAGCTTATTCTAAACCTTAGGTAGTGTGAACAGTACACAGTAAACATGGGTGTACAAGTACCTCTTTGATACGCTAATTTCATTTCTTTTGGCTATATCTGTATACCCAGGAGGGAGATAGCTAGGTTATATGGCAGTTTTTAATTTTTTGAGGAATGTTCAGACTATTCTTCATAATGGCTGTACTAATTTACATTCCCACTAACAATGTGTATAATTATTTCCTTTTTCCATATCCTTGTCATCATTTGTAAATAAGTATGTATGTATATATGTATGTATGTATGTATGTATTTAATATTAGCCATTCTAACTAGAGTGAGACCACATCTCGTTGTGGTTTGATTTGCATTTCCCTGATGGCTAGTGGTATTGAATATTTTAAAATATATTTATTGTCCATATGAATTTCTTTTTTTGAGAAGTATCTATTCATCTCTTCCAGAATAATGTCTTAAAGGAATCCACAGTGATGCAGCAGCACTCCAAGGTAAATTAAATCAGCAGTTCTGCAGCGTCAAACTGAGAGGCACTGGAGGTTGAAATTAACACTTGGATTATGCTGAACCTGTGTTGTATCTCCAACACGGCACTTACAACAAAGAGACACCCAAAGAGTGCCCATCTAAAAGAGGAAGAGGAATTCATTTCAACCAATGTGCATGTTTAGGACCTCTGAAAACACAAAGAAACAGGCAAATAAGCCTCCTCCAGAAACCCTGCCATCTCCCAAAAAATGAACCCACAGATATCAAAGAAAATGAAATTTCAGAGAAAGACTACAAAAAGCTGATTGCTAAAATGATTAATAAGCTGAAAGAAGATCTAAGGAACAAATTAAAAGAGTAAATACAGGTAGTGAAAGACCTCATTCAAGAAAGAGATTTTAAAAAGAAATCAGTCAGAACTCCTGGAAATGAGAGGTATCTATGCAAATCATTTTTCCATTTTATAATTGGATTACTTGTGCTTTTTATTATTGTTTTTTGAGTTCTTTACATGTTCTATATATTCATTCTCTAGAAGGATGACTAGTTGGAAAATATTTTCTCCCATTCTGTAGGTTGTCCGTTTATGCTGCTTATTGTTTCCTTTGCTATACAGGGAACATTCAGTCTAATGCAATCCTGTTTATCTATTTTTTCTTCATTCCCTGTGCTTTTTGGGGGTTCTATCCAGAATATCACTACTTGTACTAATATCTTGAAGTGTTTTCTCTATATTTTCTTCTAGTTACTTCATATCTTACATTTAGGTCTTTGATCCATTTTGAGTTGATTTTTAACAGTGAGAGGTAGGAGTCAAGTTTCAATCTTCTGGTATCCATTTTTTTCCCAGCACAATTTATTGAAGATTCTGTCCTTTCTCCAATGTATGTTTTTTGGAAACTCTGTCAAGAATTCGTTGGTTGTAGATGTGTGATTTTATTTCTGGGATTTCTATTCTGTTTCATTGTCCCATGTGTCTGTTTTTATGCAAATACCATGCTGTTTGGTTAGTATGGCTCTATAGTATGTAGAATTATGATGCCTCCAGCTTTGATCTTTTTGCTCAGGATTCATTTAGCTATTCAGGGTCTATTGTGCTTCCATATGAATTTTGAGATTTTTTTTCTAGTTCTGCGAAAAATATCATTGATATTTTATAGGGATATCGTATCTACAAATTGCTTTGTGTAGTATAGATATTTTAACAACGTTAATTATTCCAATCCATGAACATGGGGTCACAGGTCTTTCAGCATCTTCTTCAATTTTTTTCATCGATGCTTTTACATTTTCATTGTAGAGGTCTTTTACTTCCCAGGTAAAGTTTATTCTTGGGTATTTGGGGTATTTTGTAGCTATTGTGAATGGGGTGTTTTTTTCATAATTTCTTTCTCAGCACATTTGTTATTGGTATATAGAGAAGCGACTAATGTTTTATGTTGATTTCATATTCTCTGGCTTTGCTGAATTTGTTTATCTGTTCTAATAGTCATTTGGTGGAGTCTTTAGGTTTTATATGTATAAAATTATATTCTCTGTAAATAAGTTATGATTTGACTCCCTCCCTTCCTATTTTATCTTCCCTGACTGCTCTGGTTAAATCTTCTAGTGCTATGTTCTTACACTATGTAGAACAAGTATGGTGAGAGTAGACTATCCTTGTCTTGTTCCTGATCTTAGAGGAAATGCTTTCAATATGATGTTGACTAGGGATTTGTCATACATACCCTTTATTCTGTCAAGTTCTAGTTCTTCTGGACCTAATTTGTTCAGGATTTTAAAATGAAAGCATGTTGAATTTCTGCATCTATTGAGATGATCTTATGATTTTTATCCTTCATTCTGATATCATGATGAATTATGTTCATTGGTTTGCATGTGCTGAACCATCCTTGAATCCCTGAAGTACATGAGTTTTTTGGTGTGCTGTTGAATTTGACTTGCAAGCGTTTTGTTGAGGATTTTTGCATGTATGTTCATCAGGGATATTGGTCTACAGTTTTCTTTTTCTGTTGTGTCTTTGTCAGGTATTTTTAACATACTTTATAGAGTGAGTTTGGAAGGGTTTACTTCTTTTCAATTCTATTGAATAGCTTGAGAGGAATTCTCATCAATTTTTTTTTAAAAGTGGTTAAAAACTCAGCAATGCAGCCATCTGGTTCTGGACTTTTCATCAATGGGAGAGTGTTCAATTACTGATTCAATCTCATTACTTGTTCTTAGTTTTTTTCAGTTTTTTTAATGTCCTCTTATTTCAAATTTGGTAGGTAATATTTGCCCAGAAATTTGTCCCTATCATCTACATTTTCCAATTTGTTAGCATATAGTTTTTCAATATAATCCTTAATTATATTTTGACTTCTGTGATACCATCTCCATTTTCAAATCTGACTGTTTATTCTGTCTTTTGTTCTTTGTTAGTCTAGCTAAAGGTTTGTCAATTTTGCTTATCATTTCAAAGAACCAACTCTTCCGTTTCATTGATCTTTTGTGGTTTTAGTTAATAATTAATTTATTTCTGCTATGATCTTCATTTCTTCTTTCCTTCAACTAATTATGGGGTTGATTTGTTCTTGATTTTCCAAGTCCTTGAGATGCATTGTTGGGTTGTTTATTTGGAATCTTTTTTTTAATGTAAGCACTCATTATTATAAACTTTCTTCTTAGTACTACTTTTGCTGCATTTCACAGATTTTGCTAAGTTGTGTTTCCATTTTTATTGGTTTAAAGAATTTTTAAATTTCCTTTCTGACTTCCTTAAAGAACCACTGTTCATTCAAAAGTGTATTGTTCAGTTTCTATATACTTAAATAATTTCAAATTTTTCTTTTATTGATAACTTCTAGTCTTATTATATTGTGGTTCTAGTTTCTTTTCTATCAGAAAAGATATAGGATATTATTTCATTGTTTTATTGTTAGGATATGCTTTGTGACCTAATATATGGTCTATTGTAGATCAAGTTCCATGTATTGATGAAAAGAATATACACTCTGCAGCTGTTAGATGAAGTATCCTATAAATTCTTAAGTTCATTTGAACTGCAGTGTAGTTTAACTGCGATGTTTCTTTGTTGACTTTTTTGTCTGAAAGAAGTATCCATTGACAAAACTGAAGTATTAAAATCACCTACTATTATTGCATTGGAGTCTGTCTTTCCTTTTAGGCCTAATAGTGTTCTATAAATGTGGGTGCTCTAATAGTAAATGCATATAGCTTTATAATCACTATATATCATATTTCCATTGATTCCTTAATCATTATATAGTGACCTCCTTTGTCTCTTCTTAGTTATTGTCCTAAAGTCTATTTTATCAGATAGAAGCACAGCTAGTCCTGCTTGCTTTATGTATACATCTGCTTGGAGTATCATTTTACATCCTTTCACATTCAGTCTGTATGTGCCTTTTTAAGTGAGTTCCTGTAGGCAGCATATTGTTGGGACATATTTTATTTTGTTTTCCATTCATCCAGTCTGCATCTTTTAATTGGAGAATTTAGTCCATTTACATTCAATGTTATTATCAAAAGGTAAGGACAATTTCTTGTTGATTTTCTTCTAGTTCTTTTGAATATTCTTTGTTATTTTCTTCCTCCCTTGTTCATCTTTGTGGTTTGATGGTTTGCTATATTGATGATGTTTGATTCTTTTCTGTTTTTCTTTTGTGTAGTTACTCTTACAGTGGTATTTATATTCTCATACGTAATCATAATATTAGTTGTCTTTCTTTCACTTCTAGATGTAGGACTCTCAAGAATCTTTTATAAGCCCAGTCTCATAGTAATGAATTCCCATAATTTTTGCTTTTCTTGGAAGGTCTTTATTTTTTCTTCATTTTTGAATTTTTGTTTAATTTTGTTTGACAGCCATTTTATTTCACTTATTGGAATATGTAATTCCAAGGCTCTCCTGGCCTACAGGGCTAAGAAATATGCTGTTAGAATAATGGGGCTATCCATAAATGTGACTTGGTGCTTTTTTATTGCAGATTTTAAAATTATTTCTTTAATCTGTACTTTGACAGTTTGACCATAATATACTATGGTGAAGATCTTTTCTGCTTATATCTATTTATGGTTCTATAAATCTCCTGTACATGGATGTCTACATCTTTCCCAAGATTAGGGACTATTTCTGCTGTTATTTTATTAAGTAGGTTACTATGCCCTTAATCTTTATTTTCTCACCTTTGGATATTACACAGGTGCAGATGTTTAGTCATTTAATAATTTTCCAAAGATTTTGAATGCACTCTTTATATTTTCATTATTTCTTTTCTTTTCTTTCTTTTTGCTTCTTTTTCTTTTTTCTTTTTCTTTTTTTTTTGTCCAGATTAGATATTTTAGAAGACCTGTTTTCAAATTCAGACATTCTTTGTTCCACTTGATCTAGTCTGTGGTTAAGGCTTTCAACTGATTTTTTTTTTTAACTTTTGCTTTGCTGAGATCTTCATTTCCAAGATTTCTGTTTGGTTCTTTTTCAAATCTCTCTTCGCTTAATTTCTCATTTATATCCTGTATAGTCTTCTTAAGAGGTTTATTTGTATTCTTTTTGATCCCACCGAACATTTTGTAATGATTATTTTTTAATTATTTATCAGGCATTTCATCCATTTCAATTACTTTAGAATTTGTTTCTAAAGAGTTAATGATCTTTTGGAGTTATTATATTATCTTGATTTTTTACAGTGTGTGTGTGTGTATGTGTGTGTGTGTGTGTTTATGTGAGATTTGTACATCTCGTGAACCCAATGTCTCTACCACTGTTATGGGGTACTCTTCTTAGTAAGTGGCTTTCTCCTGAAGATGTGCCTAGGGGTTTCAGTTTGTTATGCAATTTTGGCTTTTATTCTAGCTGGGCTTCATGGTGTAGTCTCCATATAGTTCCCTTGCCCTGATTAGTGAGTTTGGACACAATGCCAAATGTGTCAGAGCAAAAGACACCTAGTATTTCTTCAGGTCATACAAGAGTAAGGACACTCAGACAGTTCGGGCAGGTGTGATGTAGACAGTTGAATGTGTGGGGTGCTCACTGTGTGGCTACTCCTACAATGGAAATTGCGGCCTTAATCAAGTCGGTGGGGGAGGGTTTCCTCACACATTTTTGATGTTGATTCTGTTACTAATGAGGGCATCTGGGGTACCAGTACTGGTGAGGGGATGAAGCACTTGTCCTCCCACCAAATAGAGGTGCAGATCCAGATGCTTCATGTGGAGAGGCAGTGACAGGAACTATATCCACACTCCGTTCTGACGGCATTGCATGGTCAGACAAGGTGCAGAGTGGCTGGCAGTGGGAACCATATAGGTATGGTAGCAATGGGAGCACGCATAGTATTTTTAGCACTTACAGCAATACCAGCAATTTAGCAATATGTTCAATTTCTAACTTCTAAAATGATGAGAGAATACTGCCTGGTGTTAAAATTGAGATTTCTCCCTCAACCCAGTCCTGTTACTGATTCCTTTTCTGTAGAAAACAGCTTCCTAGATTTCAGCTAGTTTCTTTTATCTGGAATAATGTCTGCTACTAGCAAACTGTGGTCATTCCTCACCTACCTGTGAAAAATGAACCTTATAGATCTTTGTGGCTCACTTTCTAGACCTATTCTTTTCTGATTCTTTCTAGTTATCATCCTTAGTCTACCAAATGAATTTATTCCCTGTTTCCTCTTTGACCAATTCTGAAGCATTTCTACGGTGATTCACATATTCTAACTCTCCTTAGGGTGCCTATTTGGTTCTCCTCAATGAGCTCCACTTATACATGGATGATTTCCATAAAGAGAAGAAAAGCAATAATGACTGTTGGCTTTAAAAAGATGTACAGAGTCTTTCAATATTGATTGCCTAGGCAACATAAGTGATTGATTCAATCTAGACAGTGAGTTGAAGACCAGAATTTAGGGACCATTATTTACTTAACATCCACATAGATGGCATCTCCTGGCCTTCTATGAACTCTTCATTTGTAGTAGGAAGCAGCTCACACAGTGATCAGGAAGCAGAGAGAGTCTCCAGTCTCCAGATACAAAATGTACACCACACTCCCAATGAACTTCTTCCTCCAGCCACACCCCACCTCCCTCTTCTTACCACACAGTTAATCCCACCAGGGATTAATTCACTGATTAGGTGAAGGCTATGATCCAATCATTTATTCTCCAAACCTTCCTGCATTGTCTCACATGTGAGCTTTTGGGGTTCACCTCATATCTAAGCCATAACATACTTATATAATTTGGGTGGGGGGAATATGGTAGCTAAATTATAGTTTATGATATGATTCTATTTAAGCCTAATCAATCAATTTGAATGACTGATTTAATAATAAGATTAAACAATTTTACTTGGAATTGAAGAGTATGAGGATAAAACAATATAGAAAATCTCAAGTGATAAAGTCATGTTTTCTAACATGACAAAGGGAGCAGATCTAGAAAAATACAAGTTACCTCCTATACCACAGTCTTCATCTCTAGAGACCATTTGGGAACTGACTCACACCCACATTAGGGGCTTATAGATCGAATCCTGCTGATTGGCATACTTTTTTTTTTTTTTTGTCAGCACAGTGCTATAAATACCTTTTAAAAATTACCAACATTTTTTAATTATAAGATTAAAAATAAAAATTCTATTCCATGAAAATAAGAATTGGCAGCAATCATGTGTTGTGTATGAGTTCTGAAGAGGACCCTACCACCACCACAGGGGATTAGATCCAGGGGTTGCTTCACCACTGAGCCACATCTGCATCCCTTTTTATGTTTTATTTTGAGACACGGTCTCCTTAAGTCCCTAAGGGCCTTACTAAATTGCTGAGATTGTTTTCGAACTTGCCATCCTCCTGCCTCCCTTAGCTTCCCAAATTGCTGGATTACAAGTGTGTGCCTCCTTGCTTGGCTGCATGCTTTGTTGTAGCTTGAAGCTGCAATCCTGAGAGTTGGTTCGAACCATCTGCTGTGGGCCCAGATTCTGTGTGCTTCTTCACCTAAACCATGCTTTCAGCTGGTAAATGACATAATAAATCACACAAGAAACGGCTGCAAGAATCAGAGTGATAAAACATGAATTATCTTCTCACAAGGAATTCATTATATGGAGGAAAATGATTCATTATTTCCCAAAATGGTCATTTGTCTCTTGTCCATAAAACATCTCAGAGAACCGCAGCTCTGTTTGGCGCTCCTGAATAAATTCTGATGTTGGAGAGAATGTGAAGGAATGAATACTTGCCAAGGTACCAGGGATGAACTGACATCAAGACCTTGGGTAGGGAGGGTGCACAGCATTCAACAGTAAGCGACAGTTCCAGTTTCCCATGACTGATTAAGGGTGTAAGCTGCTTTTCAGAAGAAAAATCTCCTCAAGAAGCTTGTGAGAGAAAAGTAACTAAAGAATAGCCACAAACGTATTTGTGATGCTTTAAAAAAAATAAAATAATGAAACCACATTAAAATTTCAAATTTTCAGAAGAGAAAAGATCACCTATAAGTCTACTCCTTAATACAACCTCTATTAATATCTTTATGTGTTTTCTTTGTGTTTTGTGTGTGTGTGTGTGTGTGTGTGTTTCTCAATGAAAAATCAGTGGCAACAAAACTACAAATGAAGAGTTCTTAAAAGGAGAAAAATATTAAGTGGCTAATATGCATACTTCACTGCTAATTAAGAAAATTAACATTCAACCAATAAAACATCATTTACTGCAGAAATTCAGGACATTGAAAATCTTTTCTAGGGCTGGGAATGTGGCTCAAGCGGTAGCGCTCGCCTGGCATGCGTGCGGCCTGGGTTCAATCCTCAGCACCACATACAAACAAAGATGTTGTATCCACCGAAAACTAAAAAGCAAATATTAAAAAAAAGAAAGAAAATCTTTTCTAGGTAGAGGTAGTTCTATATTCCATTCATTGGAGTATATTATGGAAAAAAGATTGGGAGTATGGAAACCAGTCTATTAAACTCTGTTTTAGGTATTCTAGAGAAATATTCACCCCACTACACAGAGATGTAGGTGCAGCAATGTTCATTGAATCATTCTTTTCAGAATTAAAAAAAAAATAGAAACCATCAAAATCTGAATCAGGAGAAGAGCAGTTTAAAAAATTATCACATATTTGTATTGGAGAATTCAATGGATGTTTAAAAATATGAAACACTGTTAACAATAGCAGTGTCAGTTAGAGAAAAGATTTCCAATACATATCATTAAATAATAACAGTGTGTTGTAGAACAATAGATTTAATATAATCTCATTATGAAAAGTGACACAAGGAAATGTATATAGAATATGAGAAGGGAAATGCACTATGGCATTAATAATGATTACAATTGGAAACAAGAATGAAATCAGAGAGAGTCAGAGAGAGGGATTATTACATTTTTTAGTTTTTTGAACATTTTAATGAGATTATAGACATTATTTGAACGTTATAATGTGATTATATACCTATGTTATATAAATATTAAGTGTTGAAACAAAAATTACAATACTCATTTAAATGTAGATATCATCAGATTTATTCGGCCACATACCCAATGATTTCCTCTGCTTTTATTAACCCAAATTTTTAAAAATGTATCATATTCAATCTGGTAAATGTGGGACTTTCCCTCCATACATACTAATATCCATAAGGCTACATTTTGTTCACTGTCATCATCAGTGTCAATAATGCTGCAGTACATTTCTTTTTTAAAGATACAGTTTTAAAGTTTTGGGGTTTGTTTGTTTGTCTATTTTAAATAAATTTCTAGGATAGAGACTTGGGATTGAATTACTTGTGAAAGTTTAAAAATCCTAATGAATTGAAGACTCCTACTGAAACCAGTTCTATTGCTCTTGATCCCACTTCTAGTCTCCGGCCAGCCAGGGCTTTGTCTTATTTTATCATTGTTTCCCTTTATTCCTCTAATCTTAATTAAGAACTTGATGAACAATGTAGCTGCCCTCTTGAGTTGGAACCCAGCTCGGACACAGTAAGGTGAAGCAAGGTGGCAGGACGATGGCTTGTTTTTATCCTAATGTGCCAGCAGAGACTGGGACATCAATAGCTGCTTGCCATTCCTGAGTGCAGTCTGCAGGTGGTGAGGACAGTGCTGCGGAACATCTTTCCCCAGAAGGCAATGAAGTTACTTGGCCAGCGCTGCCTTTTGTAGAAGAAAAACTTGATAAAGATTGAGTAGCCCCAGGAAAGCCATGCTTTGTTTTTAGAACAAGGTGCATCTTGAGCTATTCGAACTGAATCTGGTATAATCCAACTATACTGATGCAGTCCAAGACAAACATATTCCCCTTTTTTATTGTTTGTGTTGCTTATTTCCCCCTGGATGCCTGATACCTTAAACTAATATATGAATTCCTAAAGCCTTTCCATTAGTTCATTCTCCGAAATGTTTATAATTAGGAAATAGTTGAGGTTAGACAACATACTGGGAGTTTTAGGAAATGGGTTTTCATCATTCAGTAATGCAAATCACCAGCTCAAGATGTTTATATCACAATACATACCCTATATCAGAAATGATTGATTGGCCAAAAGTATTAAAAGTGAAAATTCTCTTCTACTCGCAGAGGGAGATAAGGGTAGGTAGGCCTACTCTGATGTTTTGTATCCCAAAGATCCCTGGCATAAAGCTCTATTTGATCCTAACTCCTTTGAGTCATCTGCCGAGGACTCTCTTTACCTACCCTGTCCCAGCTACGCACAGAATCCACTTGGGATCCCTCTACTCTCCTAACCACCACCCATTCTTTGGTTCTGGGCCTAGAGTCACTCTCCAGAAGATATATATCCCTGTTCTTCCTTGAACTCTCTGGAGAAAACCCAGGAATATTTAGAGGAAATGTTTTAATTAAGTTACCAGACAGTGCTTACAGAATTAGAAAGGACATAGACCCATAAGTAACGATCACATTTAGTAACAAGTAGCAATTACATATAGGTCATTCAGAATTTAAATTTTGTGATTGACATTTTAGAAAAGAAAAACTTACTTAATTTCTCCCAACAAACCCACAAAACAAAATTACTGCTTCTTCCCATTTGTGGTAAACTGAATTTTCCAGGAATGACTACAGCAGTATTTATGGTCCCACATGTTTTGCTAGAGGCTTGTCAGTGCTGCATGCAAAGGTGGAGTCCATTTCCCCTCCTCCTAAAATTGGAAATGGCCTTTGTGGCTGCCTCAGTGAACAGATGTGTCTGAAATGAAGCTGCCTCCAGAGCTATGTCATGAAAACACAATGGCTTTCCTCCTCCACCCCACTTAGGGACTCTCCATTGGATCTCAGCCACCATTTTGTGAGATGGAGCATCATTTAGGAGAGACCACATGTTCCAGACCAAACATTAGTCCCCACAAAGGTCCTGTCAATACCAGCATCAACTGCCACACACGTCAGGGAGCAAGCATTCAGATCGTTTCTCAACTGAGGGTAATTTTGTCCATCTCTCTTCACCCCTTACCCTGAAGGAGACATTTGGTGACTTCTGGAGACATTTTTAGTTGTTACAGCTAGAGGGAGAATGCTACTGGCATCTAGTGGGTAGGAGCTGGGATGCTGATAAGTGTCTGACAGTACATAGGCCTCCAGCCCTCTGAGGGTGAGAAACCCTACTTCATTCCACTCCAGCCTCCAGCCTGTGATCCACGCCAGCTGATGCTAAGTGCAGCAGAGACAAGCTGTTCCTGCCAAATCTGCCCAAACTGCAGTTTCATAAGGTGATTTGTTTTGCAGCAATAAATAATTGGAACACTGTCAAATAAGCAGAAGAACTGAGTCATACCCTCAGGTCTTTGTGACTCTAAACGTCGTGTATCTTCCCATGCTGCCTCAAAGGGACAAAGAAAGAGCAAAATGGCTTTAGTCAAAGTAAGAGTGAGAATGGGGTGAGAAAGAAGAAAGCAAAGGTGACTTACCAAGTCCCATGCCTTCTCTCTCTGGAGAAGTTGGGGAGAAAACTGTTTCCTCCATGAGTTCCTAGTGAATGTGTCTCAGGTTTGTCCTGCCTGAGGGTTTCAAATCTTTGTCTAGTGACCTCTAACATCTGAGAGACCCTAAAGAGGCCCATCTTTCCCTGATACACTGTGGAGAGATTAAGTTTCTCAATGATATTATGATATTCTCCTTTAGGAAGAACTGATCGACCAGGCTTTCCTCTCAAACCATGTCACACCCTACTTTGTTTATAAGAATCTTTTTTAGAAATAACCCACATCCACAGCACCTCATATTTCAAAGCGGGACAAAATCTCTGTAATTCCACTTTGGGGCATCTGTCCTAAGAAAATAACCTTAAAATTAGACAAAGATGTATGTGCAAAACTGTTCTTGCTAGGTTATTTGTAAGAGTTTAAATTTGGAGGAAACAAACAAAAAAAAACATTAAGGTCTGACACAGGTAATGAAAATATAAATTATGGTATAAATCTAGAGAAAAACACAGGATAACATAACTGAGCTGCTCTATTTTGGGCCCTACTTCTAATCTTACTTAGTATACACCTTCCCTATGCAACTGACCTACTCCTATGGCCACAATGACCATTCATATTTCTTACCACTTGATTTCAGTCCCAAGTTCAGACCCACATATTTTCAATGACTGCTCTATACCTCTTCACTGATGATGTTCAATATGTGTTCAAAGACCATTATCTTTCAAATGTTCCTTCCCTGTATTCTCTGACACTACCATCTACCCAGAAATCAAGTAAGACACATGGGCAGTATCAGTGATTAATTCATGCCTTTCCTGCCTGTTCTGTATCTGCTACTCAGTGGACTAATGCAAGTTGCACTGAGAGTGATCCAAGAAAACAGATGGGGACTGGGGACTAGCTCACTCACTACCTGGTGGGTACTGAGGATAATATCCTGTGGTCAGTGAAGTGTGGGTATTAATGGATAATCCCTAGCACAAGATGGCAGGTCAATTGAAAAATATTTCACGGGTGGTGGCCTGGTGAAATGTCCTGGTAAAGAAGGATACTGACAAAAATTCATTGGCTTCAAGGCACTTTTCTGAGACATGGGCTTTATCATCCCAGCGAGGACCACAGGAAATATGACAAACTCATGGCTAAAGTGGCTATTAGACACATGGAAAAAGTAATGGCCGACATCCAGTCACACTGAATATCTGAATTGTCCTGGCAGGTGACAGATGAAGAACCAAAAAGGCTGAGGGAAGTGGGCATGTTGCAATAGATAGATTATGAACGATGAGAGGACCAACCAACAGATGATATTCTAATGAGGATAGATCAACCCCCAAGGCCAATAGGATCTGCACTTGACTGGGGCCAGCATCACTCAGAATTTAGTGGTGGCTGTTGTCTGCAAGGCAGTGGTACTGGTAGAACACAGAATTGGGCTTTTTTTTTTTCTTTCATTTTTAAAGAATTTGGCTCTTTAATAGCCTTGATGATGGTAGTGCCCCAAAGTAATAGAGACCTACTGGCCATAAGTGGCTGGAGTTTACAATCTTTGTTAATGACCAGAAAAGTCAAAAATTACCAGTAGTCAGTTGGTCCTTTTAATCTAGAAACTTAGGTCTTCGGTACTAGAATTTTTTTCCATATATTTTTGCTATTTTATTTCTTCCTAAACTATTTATTCTTTTTTTTGGGGGGGGGACTGATTAATTCAATGCCCTACCCACCACCACCACTTCTGATTAATGCTTAAAAATTCTTTTTTCTATACTTTTATCTATTCCATTGGAATGTATGCATATGTGTGTGTTTGACGTTTTGTATCACTTCCTCATTTTCCAATCCTTTTATTGATTTGTTATTATTGTTTTCCTCATTCTCATTTTTTTTTTAATTTCTAAGATTTCTTTCTTGGTCTGGTTGTTCCTTTTGTATACTCTCTGGTTTTTATTTCACTGTTGCAATATTTTCTGTTATCCTTCTGAGAATAAAAATTACAGAATTTTTTGTTTTTCTTGTTGTCTTTTTAAGCACCTTCTCCCGTATTCCTTCTGAGGATTCCATTTGTTTTCTGTTTGCTTTGGTCTCTCTATATCAAGTTGGAGATTTTCTCAATTTTCTACTTACTATTGGTATACCATGTGTATCTAAGAGAGAGTTTCCAAGAAGCAGTTGGAGCTTTTGGAAAGGAGAAAGGGTGGGAATATGAGTTTTAAATTGGAAGGCTCTGTTTTAGAGACATTAGGCAGAAAGATGGATTTTTAGATAGTGGAGACCAAATATAAGTAAGATTGGGGTACCTTCTCAATTTCTCAAGAAAATGATCGTCTTGCTTTCAGCCATGGGTGTGACCCAGGATTCAGGATATAAACATTCCCCTCAACCTTATTCCTCTCTCCTCTGTCACTAGACTTCATCTCACTGTTACCTGAGTAAGAGCATCCTCCCCTCTTGAGTTAATTACTATTTTTCTGTTTGCTCTCTGTCTTCCAAACCTTTGCATCTCTCATCTTCTTTTGTCCTTTCTCCTGATCCATTTATACTTATAGATCTGGTTCTTTTTAAAATCTTTTATTGATATCTCATAAGGTTTCTATAAAGGAAGACTTAAATTCATCTGCTCAGTCACACTTATTTTTTCCTCCATAGTTTAAATGCTACTTTCTTCATATATAAAATTTTATACTAAAATTGGCATATAATTAGCAATGTTTTCAGGCATTCTTAATCTATTCTACTGCGCTTTCTAATTATAAACCAGTACCAGACTTCAAATTACCATGAATTCGATTTATATTTTTATATCTGGAAGTATAATTTCTAATCATAATTCTTTTTCACAATATCAAAATTTTCTTGGTTGCTCTAACACTACTGGTTTAATTTTAAAATCAAATTTATAAATCAATTTGAGAAAATTAACTTTTTTTCTCCTAGTCTCCACATCCAAGAACTTGTTATGAGTCTCCATTTATTCAGTAAAGTTTTATCTTTTCTTCCATATCAATACTGATTAATTCTCAACTGTATTCTCAGGTATTTTATATTTGCATTTTATTTTGAAAAGAAAGTTTTAAAATTGTCTTTTATAATGTTTTTCTTGATAAAATAAGAAACTACTAAATTTCATAAAATTTATGTCATAACTTGAGATTTTACCTGTTTCTAGTTTTCCTCTTGAGTCACTTAGGTTTTCTAGGTATATACTCAGATCTTCTGAAAATGATGATAATAATTGTCTGGCTTCCAAGAATTATTTTAATTCACTTTTCCTACTTATTACGTAGTTATCACTTGAAATGTAACATTAAATTATGGTGGTAATAATGGACCTTATTATCTTGCTATAGATTATCATAGGGATATTTTTAGTGTTTTATTACTAAGAATAAATGTGCCTGCACTGTTGGTGGAAGTGTAAATTAATACAGACATTATGAAAAACAGTATGGATGTTCCTCAAAAGATTAAAAATAGAACTACCATATGATCCAGCAATCCCACTCCTTGATGTATATCCAAATTAAAGGAAATCAGTATGTTGAAGAGACATCTGCACTCCCATGTTCACTGTAGGACTACTTACAAAGCCAAGAAATGAAAAAACCTAAGTTGTCCATCACCTGAGGAATGGATAAAGAACATGTGGTACATATGCACAATGGAATACCATTTAGCCATAAAAAGGATTGACATCCTGTCATTTGTGACAAGATGGACAGAACGGAAGGGTGTATGTTAAGCGAGAAGAAAGACAAATACCACCTGATTTCACTCATATGTGAAATCTTACAAAGTTTACTTATTTTATTAATATGTGTAATTTTTATGTTGTTCTGTATCAGTTGAAATAAATTTAATTTAATTTAAAAATCTGCTAGGTTGGCTTCAAGCAAATAGCTTAAGAAAGTGTGCTTTTAGAAAACCTCCTTCCACCAACCAGTAAGCTCTTGACTCTTCCCTTTCCCTTTCCCTCTCCATATCTAGTCAACACCAAGGTCTCACAATTCTACCCGTAAAAAACTCTCAATCTACTCTACATTTTCTTTTTGGCTACCACAGCCTTAGACCATGCTGTTATCACCTCTCTTCTGTTTTCACATCAGCTTTTAACAATTTGTCGCCTGCACCGAGTCCTTTTAATCCATTCCATACTGTCACTCATTTGAACTTTCTGAAATGCAACACTGATTATGGCACTCCTCTGCCCAAGTCTTTCAACGACTCTCTTATTATACTCTTAGAACCAAATTAAATTTTTTTTTAGTATGGTTACAAGGACCTGAATGATCCGGCCCTGCTCATGTCTCAAGCTGATCTCTAGCCACCAGCTAACTCTAGCTCTGCACTCCAGTCATACTGTAGTTTCCCTCAACCAGTGGTCTTCACCCTTCTTTGCTGGTGAATTCTTATTCCAATAAGCCTTCCAAACTCACAAGCTGAGAGAAGTGCCCCTGATCTGGCTTTCTCTGCACTTATAATTCCCTTTCACTCTGCATTACAATTCCTTAGTCAGGCCTCTGTCTTCTCCATTATAATATAAACTACCTGAAACCTAGAGCATCAGCCTTCTCTTTCACTATTTTATGTCCAGTACCTCTGGGACACCTGGAATTCAATAAATATTTGTTAAATAAATTAGTGTTCCGTGAAGAAAGAAATATTGGATATTATCAATATCTTCTGTCATCTACAAAGATGATTATTGCATATTTTTTTTCTCAGAAATATCCACTGTTTTTATTAAAAGCATTTTTTTAAAAAAAGTTTCATCATCCTTATATGTCTAGGATAAAACCTAATTTGCTCTGGTATATAATTGCCTCCTAATACACTACTAAATTCAGTTAGGTAATATTTAATAGACTACTTGGGACCTATCTATCTCTTAAAAATTGTTTTCTGTTTACTATCTTTGCCAGATTTTAATTACTATAATTGCAAATACAAGGAGAATTTGGTTTTACCATTATTTTCTAGATTTAAATGAGAATTCTCATTTAATGCTATAACCTCAAAATCTAATAGAGCAAGCACCACAATAAATATTTGTTAAATGAATTATTAAATTGAATGGGAAAGTTTTCCTTATTTTTTTCTGTGAGTTATAACAATATGCAACTTGGTAATTCATAAGTTAAGTGACCAATATCTCATACTCTATAAACCTGAAGTCTTTCATAGAGTAGGAAGGAAAGAAGGAGAGGAGAGAGAGTTTGATGGGTACCTCTAATTTTCTTGACTTTTTGATCTGTTCACATTTTCTAATTTCTTTTATTTAATTCTCATATGTCTAGTATTCATGAAAATCTTCTACTCGGTCTAAATGGTAGGTTTTAGTCATTTTTTTTTTGGCAGTGGGGATGGGTGTATACCAGAGATTGAACTCAGGGGCACTCAACTAGTGAGCCCCATCCCCAGCCCTATTTTGTATTTTATTTAGAGACAGGGTCTAAGGCTGGCTTTGAACTCGAGATTCTCCTCTCTCAGGCTCCCAAGCCTTTGGGATTATAGGCATGCACCATGGCATTTGGCTGTATTCTTTATTTTTACATGATGTAAAAATCACTGATATTTTCCATGTATGAACATTCCTCATCCAATCTCAGCTCTAGAAATAATCACATTTGTTGTTAATTCATTGATTGTGTTCATTTTTCATATTATTCACTCACATACTCATATATTAAGATCTTTTACTTGTGGCTTGCTGAGGAAAGTCTCCCTACATCAAGGCTACAAAAATATTCCCATATTTATTTTTAATATTTCATAGGTTTTAAAAATATTTAGGTATTTAATTCCTTGGGAATTTGATTGTATGTAGTGTAAGGTAGTGGTCTAACCTGATCACCTTTCTAGTGAATCACCAATTGTCCAATGCCATTTCTATACTAATTCCACTCTTTACTTGAATTAAATGACACTTTCTTCACTTTAGTAGCTATATAGTCACCTATTTGTTTCATTGCATTAGTTATATTTGATATAATAGCAATGTTGCCAATCTAAAAATCTCTCTCTAACATTAATGGAAATGCCCTTAGAATACCTCACTTTAATCCTCTGAAACCAGATCACCTGAGTTTGAATCAGTAGTGTGCTGCTTCAAAGGGCAAACTGGGCACATCTCTTCCCAACTCCACTCACACAGTGTCAGTGAACTGACCGTCCAAGGAGTACAAACACTATGAAAAAGGGCTTTGGCAGGGAGGCGACGGGGAGGAAAGCTGTTTGTCAAATATTGCCAAGCCTTTGCCAACAGGCCCTGCTTTCAATCTTTATTCTGTTATTCACTAGATAACTCTAGGCAAATTATCTATTTGTACCTCAATTTCTTTATCTGAACATGAGGATAATAACAGCAACTCCCTTATAGTTTGCTATGTGGATTAAAGAAATTAAAACATGAAAAACAATTAAAATAGCATCAGATATATTAGCATTATAATTTTCTTTTTATAATTTATAATTTTCTATTGTATCCCAATTGTTCCTTTCCAGCCTCTTTAGTCTTGTTTTCCTAACTTGCATGGTATGCTTACTTCATTTATTTTAATTTTTTCTTATTTTATAATAACCTTTAAGACTATAAATTTAATTCTGAGCTTATTTTGACCACATTCTGTATTTTCTGTGTAGCTTATTCATCTCCATTTTATTTTTCAGAGTCTCTGAATTGCAGATTTATTCAAAGTAATGTATGCACAGGATATATATTAGCATTCTGAAAGATCTATAAAGAAAATTAACCAGTTTATGCCCTACCCATCTCCACTCAAATGTCACTAATTTATGATTGCCATTTAAACCAGTTTTCTTTTATTACCGCTAGTGACACTCTATCTCTAAATAAGATCACTGAAGTTCTATTTCAATATTCACATAATTCAGATATCAACATTAAGTTTTTATTTGATAGATAAGGATTTAACATGCTCCTATTACCTTCCCATCCCTCTATTTGCTCACAAGAGTTATATCATTATTTTCAATTTCCATTTACAGCAACATTCTTAAACCTACATTTCTTTTCCTGATAACATATACAACTTTTACCTACTGTCTTTCAATGACAATAACACTTATTATCCACATTCCTTTATCCTTCCAGATCCTATCCAATATTGTCTCTACTTTGGCTTTTACTTGTCATTTTTAAATAACATGTTTATTTACTTTTTAAACTTAGTTCCTCTATGCTTTGCCTATAAATTATAAGATTCTAAAAGTTGAAAACCAATAAATGGTGATTGCATTTCAAATGACTAGGCAAATTTTCGGTAGTTTTCATGTCAGTTCTCCTGTGCCACTCAAAATAGAATGTTCCTGGGCTGAATTCAGACTTATTGCTCCTGTTTACACTCTACTGACTGACCCATGTCATGCCACAACTTTGCTACCTTCTAGGATCAGACCTTTTTTGTATAGTTTTACTTGTTTTGCTTTCATGGGCTCTAATTGCATTTACTTCTGTGTTTTTACCATGTAAAATATTCCAAGCTGTCTGTTGTAGTTTATGTTCCTTCAAATTCTAAGTGGTTGTGTATGTTTGTTGGTTTGTTTATAGTGTGTTTTGTTTATTTTCCTGGAGCCCACTGGAGCCCACTGGAGCCTGGAGCCTCTCCACTTTGGACTGTCCCATGTACTACATTTAGAGCTGTACTTCCCCTTCATTAATTCCTGACCTCCTATTCTAGTTCATTCCATGACTTCAGTGGAATGCATACTTAAAAAAAAAATCCAAGGAAGACAGTCTGAGTCCTGTGTACTTTAAAATACCGTTCTCTTGTCCTTACACTTGACCGGTAATATGACTGGGAAAGGAAGTCTAAGCTGGAAATTACTTTCCCTCACATGCTCAAAGGCATTAAACTCCATTCCTGAGACAGGATTTCAGTTGGATTTTCATTCCTTTGTAGCTTTTCTTTAGTTCTCTCTGATGTTTTAAGAACTTCTCTTTATGCCTGATTCTCTAGCAACTTCATATGTCTATTTATTCATCCATCAAGTGCAACACTTGATGAATCTTATTCCTTCTTTTCCAACTATACTATTTGTATTTATAGTTTAATCACTTTCTCTCCAGCTCTCTGGGTTCTCTTTTTGGATGATCTAGTAATTGAATGTTGAACTCCTGCAATTGACCCTGTATGCCTCTTGTCTTTGTTCACATGTCTTTTGGTTGTCTGCTTCCTTTACATTCTTTGGAAGTCTTTAACTTCATCTTCCAAATGTACATTTTTTTTTAAATGTGGTAATCATATATTTAGTGTCCCAGATTTGTCTTATCTATATTTTCTCTTCCCATAGAAAAGAGTGCTAGTTTTATGCCATCAATATAATCTTGAATTATCCAGAGGATATTAATTTTCTTCCTGAAGTTCTTTAATTTAGACACTAGACACTGTTTTCCATTTTATTCTCTTAATTTTTTTGTCATACTGTAGAATTTTCTCCAAAATCTGCGATTCTTGTGCTTCTATATGTATTTAATAACCGAGTAATATTAGTTGGATTTCTCATTGATACAAAATTAAGTATTTTTAATTCAAAGAAGTCTATCATTTGATATGCCCATGATCTATTGGACTTTTCTTATTATTACTATTTGATTCCATTGATGTGAGGAGACAAATCATTGATATGATTTTTGCCTTTGGATGAATTGAGATACAATTTGTGGTTTATATGATCAATTGGTATAACTATTTCATAAATATTACATACAAATATATTCAGCTTTCAAATATTTACATATTATTTAACTTTTAATTAATAAAAACATATCACAAGAAATACACGAATTTTAAAATAGATTGTAAGTCATAACTAAAAGAGTCAAAATGGCAAACCAATTTAACTTTGGGAAAGCAAAAACAAAATGATGTTTTAGGAACTTCTCTTTATGCCTGTTGTAGTCAATAATTGTATTCAACTTTTATGATAAACAGGTTGAAACTTTCAAGCTGAAAGTAGTAAAGAAAAAGTTACAAATAATTAAATTAAGACTAAGATGAATAAAAAGAGAATAGCAATAAATCAAAGAAAAATGGTAAGCATATTTTCTCAACACTATATGCCAAGGATATAAGTTCACATCAGTTAAAATTCTAAATATGAAATGTAAAACAATTACATTAATGGAAGATAGTAGGAAGGAATATTTAAATATAATTTCATTTTGTTTAAATATTATTTAATTTTTGCCAGCTTGTTCTGTCAGTGCCTGGGAATCTTCTGGATTCTCCCTCTACAACTCTGCTAACAGAGTTTCTGCTTATTCTCCCATGTTTTCTATTTTTAATTGGTAAATGCTAACAAAATGCCAGAAGTAACAATTTAAGACACACATACACACCACCAAGCATGAATAGGGTATTTATCGTATTTGTTGCAGTGTTTTAAAACAATTAAAAGAATATTTTACATAGTTAACTAATCTTTTTAGGTAAAATAAACAAAATATTTGAATTTCATTTGATCCTCAATTAAATCTGTCATTATTTTCTCCTCAAAGAAAAGAAGAATGAATTTCTTGTGAATTCTTTCAGACCATTTATTAGTCATTTACAACATAAATGTACATAGGTAGATAAAAGATATATGACATGTGTCAAGATTTTATCTAAATTGCATTATATAATTTTCTTCAGATAATTTATGTTACTTTCTGTAATTCAAGTTTCCATTAAATTCAACATTATGTTTTTGGAGACAATTCATTTATAAATTTTTATTATTTTCAGCTGTTTTTTCTAGAATTATTTTCCCAGTTCTTTTTTTATTCCCAAATAGTTGACTTACCTTAAAATTACATGAATTAATTCTTTCAATAAATATCTGTGGTTGGTAAGCCTTCTTAGTTTGCGGGAAAAAAAATCAATATTTGCTCACTCTTGAATAATATTTTTTCTAACAGGTATCTGTTATCTGAGTCTATATACTTTGAAGACGAATTCCATTGTCTTCAGACATCTGCCATTGTTCCTGAAAAGTCTGCCATAGTCTACTCTGGTTCCTTGGAAGATAATTTTGATGGAAACAATTACTTTTAATTGATGGTTGAAAAAGAACAATGGTTATTCTTTTCAATTTTAATGAAGAACTCCTTTCCTGCTTCTATCTTAAGATAATATTCCCTCTTACTATCTTATATTAATGTTATTATTTTATGTTTCATATTTAGATTTTTAATTGATGTGAACTTATATCCTTGGTATATAGTACTAAAGAAATACATTTACCATTTCTTTGATTTACTGCTACTCACTTTTTCTTCATCTTAGATTTACTTTAATAATTCATAACCTTTTCTTTTACCACAAACCATCTGCTTAAAATTTTCAACCTGATTATCTTAAAGTTGAATATACTTATTTCTATAATTGTAATTACTTTATCACCTACTTTATATGCCCTTTCCTCTAATTATATATATATATACACATATATTAAATTTTATCTTTTGTTTTTGTCTCTCTGCTCTGAATGATGTGTATATATATATATAATATATATATATATATATATATATATATATATATATATATATATTATATATATATATAATATTTGCTTTTTATAAATANAAAAAAAAAAAAAAAAAAAAAAAACTTGGCATCAAATCTGACTCCATTTAGATGCACCAGTAACTAGAAGCACAAAACAAAGTAATTATTTTAATTCTTGAAATTAAATTTCATAAAGTAAACATCATAATATTTTGAATGGAATAGTATGAAATAGAATAAACCTTTATAGAAGGAAAAAAATTTCAACAATGCCAATGAAACGGGACGAGTGGACTTAAAAAGAAAAAAAATGGTGAAGAAAGAGGCAATGTAAAAATGAGAATGTCTATCATTCAGAGAGAGAGTCAAAAACAAAAGATAAAATTTAATTTATGAAATGTAGACCTTGAAAATACATCATAATTACATTCATAAAAGAGACAAAAGCCATTTTAAGGGAAGTTTTAGATATATAAGTGATGTTTGTATTAAAGCAAATATATGCCACATGCCACATTTTTTAAAAAAAAATAAACGTTGAAAAATTAATATGAGTTTTTCTTCAAATGCTTTAACTTAGGTTTTGTTTTGTTTTGTTTTAGAAAACTGCATCAAAACTCAGTAGACTGGCTTATTTAAAGTAGAAGATGCAATTTTGTAGATTCCTTTTAACTTTCTTTTTACATTATGCTTGTAAGATGATTGTTCATCTTTTATAGAAGGAAAGGATCAGAGGAGATGATAGCAAGCATTAGGAAGCTAGAATTGATGCGGAAAGCTCGGTTCTTGTCCCCATAGCTGATCCAATAACATGAATAAGTTTTTGAGAAAAAGGAAAAGGAAGTTTCAATGATTTGCTAGACCAAGAGAAACACATGGAACTCCTGTCCCAGAGACTGTGATGCTCTCTGCCAGGGAAACATACAGTTTTTTGTTTTTTTTAAAGAGGGATATAAGGGCTGGAATACAAATATTATCAGAAGATACAATTAATTAGTGTCCATTTGGTGTCCTTGAGAGAGCTGTTGTTCCAGTTCCCAGGCTTGATGTTTCTTTGTTCTTGGGGACAGTAGGACTCTTTCAAGCAATGAAGGACACGGTAGCTCAGACTGGGATAGGAAAAATGTTAGTCTTGCTTCCCTGCTTTTAGGCAGGGGAACAGGCAGAAGAATAAGGAAGTGGCAGCGGGGGGTCATTATAAATAAGCCTCCTGTGGTAGAGCAGCAAGGTATATACTCAAAGCATAAAGTGGACCCATGTTACAGAATTAGTAGCTAGAATTGGATATTGGAGTAGAGCTGGTGTGTAAAACCTAGGAGATTTAATTCAAGGAAGAGTGGGTGAGGTAGCAAAGTGTTCTGAAGGTGTTTAACTTAGAAAGTTGATTTCTTAATGGTATATTTTGATAGATATGTGTTTCATTACTATTCTTCAAAGATATTTTGGGTTGACATTTATTTCAACACTGTAACTCTGTCACTCCATTGTGTCCTGGCTGACAGAGTTTTTCTAACAAGAAGTTTGCTATAATTCTTACCTTTGGTTTTGTATATGCCCTTCTCCCCACCTCCCCCTTCTGCTGGCTTCAAGATTCATCTTTGGTTTTGACAGTTTGAGTATTATGTGTAGCTATATTTAGGTGTGTGAATTTTATTTGTTTTGTATTGATCCTGTTTGGAGTTCTCCAAATTGTTAAGAGTTGTGGATCTTTCATTATTTTTGGAAAACCCTCAACTATGATCTCTTTTAATATTTCTTCTTCCCTATTCCATTATCTCTCTTCTGAAATTAAATTATATACATACAAGACCACTTGAGGTTGTCCCACAGTTTTTGATGCTGTATTTGATATACTTTTTTACTTTATAATTTTTATTATCTGAGAGTTCAATGTTTTTTTTCCTTTTCTTTTGGCGTGAGTCCATAGGTAAGGTTTTCAAAGGAACTCTTCATCTCTGCCATCACTTTTTTTTATTTCCATCATATCTACTTGACTCACAGTTTCTTTCTGCTGAAACTCCCTGCCTGTTAATACATATTGTCTGTTTTTTTATACTTAAGGCTTTTACCATGACACATTTTAAATTCCATCTGATAATTCCAACATCTGGGGCATCTGAGTCTGATTTAGTTGGTTGTCTGATTTTCTTTCAAGTTGAGGGGTTTAATAGGGAAAGATGAGAAGCCTAAAAGCTTCAAGTGTCCAAAAAAAGAAAAAACATCTGAAAATTACCTTTCAGCAAAGTGGCGGCCTGGTCTTGACCTTTCAAAGCAAGACATTGATGAGATAGCAGCAACATTCTATGGCAGCCACTTTGCCAGGACATGAAAATCCGAGCCATGTCAACCCCACCTTCCATCAAAGTGGATTCTATTCTTTATGGAATCAGTATGGAACCAGGCAATAGGGCTGTAAGAAAAATCTGAGAGATAAAAATGAGAGGTGGGGTAGATCTTAGCAAAGTCCAGGCTTTGGTCTCTGAACACAAGCACCTCAAATACATTGATAAGTATTTCCATAAAGTGTTACTGAAAAGGTAAAATCCTAATGTTATTTCCAACTGTCCTCCTGGACTGTACATGGAAGAGCCCAAAGGTCACATTTTTGTAAAAAGAAAAACAAAACAAACAAACAAAAAGCCCTGCTGCTCCTTAAGAGGCAAAGAAGAGCTGGGGGCTGATGGGGTCTTTCCCACATGGCCTGTGCTCTGAAAGCAACTTCCCCACAGCAGCATGGCATAGTTCTGCAGTATGCTCCTAGGCGCTCTGTTCTCCAACCAAGTGCTGTCGATTTCACTTACAGAGTTGAAAGTCTTGAATAACAAGACATAATGAAGAAGTTTAGAAAGTCTGTAATTTTCTTGGAGCTACTGGTGATGACCTCGGTGTACTCTCAATCTATGCTGTTATGGCAAATCTCCCACTGCACTGGATCCTCTCATCCTGCCACAATAGCCACTAAAGGCAGAGTGACGAGACAGGTAACCCAACTCTACAGGCTGCCTTGTCTTATGCCTTGAAACCTTTTGCTTTCCTTGGTGTGTGGCATGGTCAGGGGGTGTGAGGAAAGGAAGAAGGGAGGGAGACTCATATTGTGTGTGTGTGTATGTGTGTGTGTGTGTAAGAGAGCAGAATCCAAGACAAATAATACTTTCATTCTTAAAAATATTATTTATGCTGTTTTTATGCTATATGCTTAGCATGAGTGGTTAAGCAAATCAAGAATTGGGCTGAGCTTGGTTTTTGCTGCTACGTTTGCCCTCAGTCCAGCATCACCTACTGCTTAGGTTAGAGATTAGTATGCCTATGATGTTTTTCTGAATAATTCTGCTGCATCCTCAGATTTTGGCCTTTCCTGTGCCCCTGTGCCTTAGAGGTCTCTCTGGATGCTCTTGCTCTTTTCCCAGTGGTAGAGAGCTATTGATTGTCTTATTAATACACTACCTGGTAATTGAGGGTAGTGTATTACTTTTGTCTTTGTGCAGCTTGTCTAAGGGAATCTTGGATCTCTGGGTCTTTGAGGTGTAGCTTTTCCTGTGATCTTGTCCCCCATGGTAGTCAAAGTTTTTCATATCATCAGAAGGTCTTATGAAAGGTTATTCTCCTTCCCCAACAGTAGAATAACTCTACTGGGTTGGGCCCAGGAAGATTTCTACCATCCTCACCCATGGTAGAAGGTTTTTGTTTTCATTTGTTTTGTGTTTTTCATGTTTAGTCTTTCCCTAGCTCCAAGTCCTTACTGGTTTGCTTTAAAGAGGCTTAAAATTTCTGCTTTTTAAGTCTGTAAGACACTGAGTTCTTGCTTTTTCCGTAGAGGAGAACACACCTTTTCCAGAGCTGCACTATCCACAGACGCTTTCTCTGATCTCCCACCCAGTCTTTTTCCTATGTAACCACTACAGGCGTGTGAAAAGACCTTGTGAGTTTTTGCAAAATTCTCTTGTATCTGTGGCTCCCAGAGATTCTGTATTCTCCTGCTAGCCAACGTTTTCCACTTAGCAATTTGTTAAAAATCTTAGGTGAATCTTCTTGACATCTTGAATTGTGCCTGGCATCTCTCCTTCTGTGCTCCACCAAGGCTGAGGGACGGACTAATCAGGGACCTCAGTTTTCTGGTGTATTTTAGGAAAGTAATGATTTATAGTTCATTTGGCTTTTTCTTGTTAGAGTGGCAGCAACACTCTTCCCAGTTTTCTACACAGTAGGCAGAAAGTTATTTTTTATTGGGGGTTTTGTGTGTGTGTGTGTGTGTGTGTGTGTGTGTTTCTTTCTGTTTTAATGTTTTCTTATTGTTTCTTTTATCTTTCTTGACATTTACATTATTTATTTTCCTTTTCTGGTCTTATGTTTTCATGAACATGTGCCATTTTCTTTTATGCAGTGCTTCTCAATAAAGGTGTATCATCTTTAAAAATGAGGGAGGGTACTTTAAAAATCTATTGGGGTGATTTTGTCATATTAATGACTCAGGTAGATTATTGTGGGGTTTTCCATTTCATTTTCTATTGTGGTAAATACACATCATATAAAATTTACCATCTCAGCCATTTTTAAATATATAGTTGAGTCATATTAAGTACATTCAGCATTGTGTGATCATCATCTGAACTGTAGAACTCTTTTCATCTTGTTAAAATGAAGCTCTTTTACCTGTCAAACACTAACACTAATTTCTAAATTCTCCTGTCCAAAATTATCATTCTGTTTTACCTCTATGATTTTGACTAATCTTAAGTATCTCATGTAAGATGAATCATAAAGTATTTATCCATTTGTGTCTAGCATATTTCACTTATCATATTTTCCTCAACTTTCTTCCATGTTGTAGTATTTGTCAAAATATTATACTTTTTTAAAAGGTTGGATAACATTCCATTGTATGTAGAACAACATCTTGTTTATCAGCTTACTCATTGATAGATACTTGGGTTGCTTTTACATTCTAACTAATTATGAATAATGCTGCTATGACTAAAGGAATACAAATATGTATCTCTTAAAGATCTTGCTTTCAATTCTTCTGGGTATATATCCAGAAGTGGAATTTTTGAATAATATGGTAATACCATTTTTTAGTTTTTGAGGAACTGCCATATCATTCACCACAATGGCTAGGATTATCATTTATGAGTGTGCAGAAAACATATGCTTAGATACTAGACTTTTTGCAATGAGAAGGAAACTTCCATACAGTGAGGTTTTTCTCATGGCTACACAGTTTCAAACATCCCACTGGAGAATTATGCATGCAGAAACTATAGCTATTTTAGAACTTACATTTATTTCATTATTTACATTCATATAAATGTAATTATTTCATACATTTATTTCAACAAATTTTAAAACAATTTCAATAAATACAGAATTTTATAGAATGCAAAGGATTTACCTTGTTCTGGATTTAAACAAATGCTGGTCTAACTTTTTTTAATAGCAATGCTTCTTGTGAAGCATGACCTCTGTAACATACATCTATCAATCTATAGTTGTACTTTGGCACCCAATTATTCTGTATAAACTTATGAACATCTAACTACTTCATTATGTTTTCTAGAGTTATTTTACATGAGAGAGAACATGTTGAAATAATTATGTGTTTTATAAGCCACTGAGATGTGGGATTGTTTTTTTTATAAAATAGCCTAGCACAGCTAATACACACCACTTAACTCCCTAGCACAATTTGTGTTTATTAGAGAGAAGTGATGTCAGTCCTCTGTCCTGTCCCATCTGCAGTCATCTATAAACAGAAAACTGCTGACTCTTCTAGCAGGTGAATAATACCATTCTTCATTTCCAGAACTGATGCAGGTGGATCTTGGAGCATCTTTTGCTGTTGTTATTTTTATTATTGACTGGATTATTTCCATTGAAATCTTAGCTGGGTGTGAGAGATCTACTGTCCTCCTCAACTTACACCTAAGCCTTCCTATTCCACAGTACCTGTTACCTTGACTTAGGATGACTTAATAACAGATTCTCCAGGGTAAAAATCTAAGACAAAAAGAAGACAGGTAAAATGACTTAGATGCACTTCCTTTTCCTATGGGTATAGGAAAAAATAAAGAGATGGAAATAAGAGATTTTAAAAGATGCTCCTGAAAGACAAAATTGGCACTTTACAAAGCCTCACTGGTTTATTCATCACACATTCATTTTTTAGGTGTAGCTTGTTACTGAAAATAAAGCCCCATTCAAAGAGGCTGAAAAAAAAATTTCACAACTCTGGGGAGCCAGATGGTCTTTTATTCATAAAATTCTATCACTTCAGGACATTATGAAAGTTTTAAACAAACAGTGGCCATAAAGTGTATTGAATTTCAACTGGAAAGAAGGTATTTTTTAAATGTAGACACAAAAACTAAAATACCCAATAGTTGATGAATATGGATAAGTTATTTTGGCTTTAAGCTGCTAGAAGGAAGTCATTGGTTGGTTTATTGTCTTTGTGCATCAAAGCAAAGGACGAATAGCTGAAGTGGGTTGACTAAAATTAATAAACAAAGGAGAAAAGTGATAGATGGATCTATTACCTGTGGGGATCTTATGTTTTTTAGACATTTGTATGTGACATTTGACATGCTAATGATCAGAGCTCTCAAAGCTATAGAAGAGTTTATGTTGTTGCTATGAAATAAACATCTTAGAAAGAAAAATGCAGAGTGAAAACTGATTAAGAAAGTAGGAAGCACAGAGATTGTGAGAGGAAGGAAGTGAGAAATGGAAGAAGAGGATGAAGGAAGGAAGGGAAATAGAGATGGAGGTAAAGGAGAATGAATAGGAAGACTAAGGATAATAAAATAAGGAACATACCACAAAGCTATTAGTGATCAAAACTGCATGGTATCAGCATCCAAAACAGATGCGACAGAACAGGAGGCTAGAATTAACCCACATATCCATAGCTAACTAATTTTTGACAAAGGTGCTAAGAATACATATTGGAGGAGAGTCTTTCAAAAAAAATTTGGTGTTGGGATAATGGACATCCACATGCAGAAAAAAATGAAGCTTGTAACCCCATCTCTCACCAGATACAAAGATCAACTCAAAGTGGATTAAAGAATTAAGTGGAAAAACTGAAACAGCTAGAAGAAAACATGGAGAAATACAGGGGAAATGCTTCAGGACCTTAGACTGATCAAGGATTTTTATATAAAACCTTCAAAACAAAGGAAATAAGACCAGAATAAGCAAATGGGATTATGTCAAACTAAAAACATTCCTTGCAGTGAAGAAAACACTCAATAGACTGCAGAGACACAGAATGTGAGAAAATATTTGAAATATACACATATTACAAGGGGTCGACATCCCAGAATACACACAATAAATAGCCCAATTAGAAAATGGGCAATAGGTCCAAAATAGATATTTCTCAAAAGAAGACATCCAAGTGTCAACAGGTACATGAAAAAAATACTCATCACTGATCATCTTAGAAATGCATATGGGTATATACGTGACTGCATGACCAATGTAATTCTGCAACATGTACACTCAGAAAAATGAGAAATTATATCCCATCTGATTCAAATGTACGATGTGTCAAGATCATTGTAGTGTCATGTGTAACTAATTAAAACAAATTTTAAAAAAGGGAAAAAAAATTCAAAAATAACTAGAGCTAAACAGAAAAAAAAGAAATGCATATCAATACCAATAAAAATGCCTATTATCAACCTCATCCCAGTAAAGATACCTATGATCAAAAAGACTAAAGATAACAAGTGCTGGTAAGGAAGTGAAGAAAAGGGGTCTCTGTTGGTGGAAAGCAGTAGGAACATTTCACACAAAATTAAAAATAGAAATAATATATGACCCAACAAGTCCAATACTGGCTATATAGCTACAATAAATCAAATCAGTATGTTGAAGACTCATCTATAGCCTCGTGCTCATTGCAGAATTATTCACAGTAGCCAAGAAATAGATACAACCTAAGTGTCCCTTGACTAATGAAAGGAAAAAGAAAATATGGTACATATACTTAATGTGATACTATTCATCCATTAAAAAAATGAAACCTGTCATTTGCAGCCACATGTTTAGAACTGAGAATCATTGTGTCAAGCCAAAAAAGTCAGACACAGAAAGACAAATATCACCTGATCTCATTCATATGTGGTATCTAAAAATGTTGATCTCATAGAAACGGAGAATAATTCTGTCATTAACAAAGTTTGGGGACAGTAGTGGGGTAAGGAGGGATGAGAAATGGGTACTAAGTTATAGTTAGATGGGAGCAAAAAGATCTAGTAGGGTATTTTTGCACAGTGCAGTAACTATGGAGAACAAATATGTACTGTACATTTCAAAAAGCTAGAAAAAAGGATTTTGAAAGTTTTCATCACAAAGAAATTATAAAAGTTTGAGGACACATATGTTTAACCTTACTTAAAATTGCATAATACATTATGTATCAAACATTACATGTTACCCCATTAATATGTACAACTTATGTTTTATGTCAGTTAAAAATAAAAAATAGAGTCTGACAATTAAATTTTCTAACTACAATGAGATTGTTCTGAAAGTAAGAAACTGCAAGATGTTATTTTATTAAATGTCACTGTTTTATAAACAAAGCTATTATATCATAGAAATCTGGATTTTTATGTAGCAATTGAAATGGTTTAAATGGCAACAGTGAATTTGAATGTATGAGTTGAATTCTGAGAATTATATACCTGAGAATCATAACTTGAGATTGTCATGTAATGAAAATTTTGGTCCCAAGTACTTCAATTTACAAAGAAATTTATAATGTGCAAATTTTCATTTCTTTTAATTGCTGGCTAACTGGGTCTTTTGTGAATTTAATCTGTGAGATGACTCAGTTTTTGTCTCAAGGAATAGTGAGGTGGTTTCTATTGGATCCAGAATATAAAGGCAATATCATCTCTATTCTCCCACGCTCTCAAGCTCTGCTGCAGTAATCATGAACCACTTGCACTCTTTTTTTACTGAATGGGCAAAAGCTCATTCTGCTTTTCCATGACACCCCCTCCTCACTCTGCACTCCCTGATCCCCATTAGACACAACTTAACCTGTCAATTCCTATTCATTTTACAGGCACCACCTTTTCTTGCCTGGATCTTCTTGGATAGGAACCTGTTATCTCATTTCCTGAGCATCTCCCTATACTAGCTCATAATTCACTAAAGTCTTTCTACCTTCTTCACAATCTCTTTGAAAGTTAAAGATAGTTTGTTCTCATGCTAAATACAATACCTAGCACGTAGTAGACAAGTTTTTACAGGCACTGTTATTTAGCTACCTCAAAGTTTCTTCATTCTTGTCTTCCCTGACTGTATTCAACTTCCCAAACTCCTTTGCTGCTTGAAGTGATCCATAGTCCATTTTTCTGGTCAATTATATGTAGGTATAAGTTTCTGTGGATGACTCCATTTCCCAGATTAATAGCACTGATATATGTGAGCAACTTTAAAAAATAGCTACACATCTTTTGATGCTTCCCCCATCAAAAGGAGATTCTAGGACCCTGCACCTTGATTCTAGGGTTGCTTCTGACTATTTTGACCTAATGAATAAGATGGAAGTGAGGAAAGCCCGCTTACTTGAATGTGAGTCTATTGTAGTTATCCTATGACATATTCTATTTATATGGGGCACACAGAATTTGTCTCTTTAGCTCATAAATCTTCAGCTTGAGAGGAACTGTATTCATGGAATCCAAGAACCATATCTCTGAAACCTTCTATCTCCCTGGATATAATACAGATTGTAAGATCTTAGATGTTGAGCCTAAATCTGCCTCCATCATGGAAGTGAGACTTTTTGGATCTTGGAAAAGGTAAATATATTTTTGTATGTGGAAGAAATGTAACTATTGTATTATAAGAGTACAGACTTCAGTAGAAATGAAGGTAAATTCTTTGCAATTCCTATTGAGAGCTGGAGAATGGAAAAATGTCTGTCTACTTCTCTTGAATATTGGCTTTGACCAATAATTTGCCACCTTAGCAAGCGTAACCTTCATGACACCTGGTACTTTTCTCTTCCCTTTGGAGTCCTGAGCTACCATTCAAGAAATCTTATTACTTTGAGGAGACTATGCTGTGAGGAAGCCCAAGCTAGCCATGTGGAGAGGTTGTGTAAAGGGGGAAGAGAGATGCCTGTGCAACTATCAGCTATTTCAGCTCTCTTTCCCACAGAATCATGACATATAATATTTTTAATTTTTCTTTAAACCTATTGCTTGCTATGTAGTAAATAGATCATTGGAATGCTAGGTAAAACATCACTTTTTCTTCTCTTTGTCTGTTTCCGGGCTGCCTGGATGTGAACACAAAATTCACAAATCTAAGAGAACACTTGAGATTCTTGGGAGGACAGAGATGGTGGAGTAGAAGAAGGTTGTGATTTCCAGTTATTTTGTGGCTTGGAATTCAAGCAGTGGGAATACTGTTTCCCAGTGGGGCAGGTGACAGAAGGAATTTCAATATCAGAATCATAGGACACAAATTTGGATGTGTTGGACATAGAGAGGAAAGAAGACCCCAGGAATATAGTCAGTAAACTCCTCTGTGCCAACCCACTGTAGAGGAGCAACTCAAGCAGAAAGAAAGAATAAATTTGCAAAAAAAATCATATATATATATATATATATATATATATATATATATATATA
>NW_026000075.1:3203992-3268823 GCF_001458135.2 Marmota marmota marmota
AAAAAAAAAAAAAAAAAAAAAAAAAGATTACCCAGAGAGAACTCAGAAACTGGACAGGTGGGCACATTTGTGCTTAAGGTCTGATCCTGAGAAGACAACATTTGTGGCAGTGGAGTATGCAAGAAGAGTGAAAAGTTTATTGCTTTTCCCCAAAATGGAGTTCTTGGGAGCTCCCCTTCTGGATCTAGACACACAGTAGAGATCAGCCTGGCAAATAGGGTGAGTGGAGGTTTCCTCTCTAGAGCAGATACCTCATGACAAAGCTTGAATATCGGTCAGATCTAACAGAGAGCTGCCTGAATTGTATGTTTAAAACTCTGTTAGCCCCTCCCCAGAGTGCCTGTATAGAGTTTGCATAGAAAAACTCCAATTTTCACTAGTTCCTGTTCTGACCTAACTTAAGCTGATGAGAACGGGAGCTAAGAGCCCCTAATTCAGGTCCAGGCCACTCCAGCTGACAGCTTATTGAGCAAGCCAAAGAAGATGTAACAGCCTCCAGCACCCCTGCCCCTCTCTTTCTCTCTCTGAGGGGTACACAGGGATAGTAAGGCATTGGCAGTGGACAGTCATTCTTGCCAACAGTTTTGACCACTGTTGACCTCAGCACAAAGTCTTCATTTTTCATTAATTTTTTTTTCTCCTTTGCTATTTAGTGTGAGTATAAATCTGTACATGTATATGTTCTAGCTGTTGACTGGCTTGTGGATACATGCACACCCAATTTTTTCTCTTCATTTTAATCACTAATTTTCATCTCAGTTTTCTTTTTGATATTTTATGTTTCACTTTTTTTTCTTTCCTCAATCTTTTGTTATTTCACCTTGTTTTGATTTTAGAGGAGTAAGGGCTTTTTGTTTATGTCCTTTGGTTTGTTTTTGGCTTTCTTTTCTGTTTCTCTTATGATCCTCCTCTCCTCTCTTCCTCTTCAATAGCCAAATTCACTTATTCTCTTTTTCTCTTTTGTTATTTGTTCTATTTCTCTTTTTGTAATCAGCACCTGCTACTTCTCACCTGCTGTACTTCTGTTTACCTTTTAAATATTTTAAACTTCCCTCATCTTCCAAGCCCATTCTTCTTTCTTCTTAGTAAACTGTAATTTTACTATCTTTAAGAACAATTTAGTTTATATAATTACTGGCCCCTCCATTCATGTTGTTGTGGTTATTAATATTGGGAAGATTGACACCCACTGTATATTTTAATTAGATCGAGTTCACACTGTTTATTGTTGCTATTTTAAAATACTGAAACCATTTTTTTTCTTTTTGCAGTAATTAATGGTGCACATGTCATAATAGACACTGAATTTTATTCCAATATTGTATATTGATCACAACAATTGTTGCCATTGCTTCTTTACCCCTTTTATCAGAGGGGCTGCAAAGTTACTAGTACATTATGAGTTCACAGGTGAGAGACTCGACTCCTCAGTTGAACCACACTCACAGTTCAGCAAAGTTGCAGTGTACCTTCTTCCACACACAAACCAAACCACACACAAACCAGTCCAAGCCTCAGCAATACTTTAGCACGTAGAGTAGGTGTTATGGTTCAGATATAAGGTGTCCACCAAAAGCTCATGTGTGATACAATTGCAAGAAGTTTTGGAGGGGAAATGATGGGTCATAGTCTTAACCTAAAACTTAGTCTTAACATAATCCCCTATCAGGGGAATAATTCACCATGCATCTTATCAGATTGATAATGAATTGAAATTAAAATTAAAATATATTCACTGAATTATTCCCCTGATAGGGATTAACTTAGTGGTAATTGAAGTGCTAGAGTGTGGCTGGAGGAGGTGGGAATTGGGACGTTACTTTGGGATACATATTTGTATCTGGCAAGTGGGAGCTCTCTCTGTCTGCTTCCTGATCACCACAGAAGCTGCTTCCCTCTGCCACACTCTCCCGCCATGTTGTTCCTCTCTCACCTGGAGCCCTGAGGAATGGAGACAGCTGCTATGGATTGAGACCTCTGAAACCATGAGCCCTCAAATAAAGTCTTCCTCCTCTACAGTTGTGTTGGTGGGGTCATTTAGTCACAGCAGCAAAACACCTGACTAAAGCAGTAGGGGAGGCAAAAATCCCAAACTAATGACTAGGTACCAGGTAGGAAAGATTAGAGGGGGACATCATGTCCCACCCTTGAATATCTACTCCTATAGAAAAATCAGAGAAAGATTCCAAAAATAAGGCTCAAAAAATCCACAGAGTTATAGCAGCTTTAAAAGAATGAATAAATTCAGCAGTTCTGCAGTGGCAAATTGAGAGGCACTGATGATTGAAACCACACTTGTATTACACTGCGCCTAAGTGTTGAAGCTAAGAGATACCAACAATATGGGACTTATAACAAGAAAGGTAACCACATTTCAAAGGGCATTCCCTTGAAATCAGAAGAAGAATCCACATCAAGAGATGTGCAAGTTCAAGACCTGAGGAAACAGGCTAACAAGTGTCCCTTCAAAAGTTATAATCCCCCAACAAAGAAACACATGGACATGGAAGGGGATGAAACTGAAGAGAAAGACTTTTAAAAATTGATTATTAAAATGATTAATGATTAAAGAGCTAAAAAAAGATCTAAGAAATAAATTAAGGAATGAACTTAGAAAGCAATTGCATAAAGTGAAGGACCATTTCAATAAAGAGATAGAGAGTCTTAAAAAAAATCAGAATTCTCAGACATGAAAGAAACAACAAATCAAATAAAAAATTCACTTGAGGGCTGGGGTTGTGGATCAGTGATATAGTGCTTGCTTAGCACATGTGAGGCACTGGGTTCATCCTCAGCACCACATTAAAAATAAGTAAATAAAACAAAGTTTAAAAAAAATTCCCTTGAAAATATCACCAACAAACTAGATTGCATAGAGAACTGAACCTAAGGCCTTAAATATGGGGTATTTGAGCTGGAGCACTCAGAAAACAATTAAGGGGGAAAAATAAAAGATTATGAGCAGAATATACAAGAACTTGGGACAACAGTAAGAGACCAGATTTAGAGTCACTGAGGTAGAAGAGGGCACAGAAATACAAATTAATGGCATTAAGAAACTTTTAAGTGAAATAGTAGCAGAAATTTTTCCAAACATTATGAATGAGATGGTTATCCATCCACATACAAGATGCAGATAGAACCCCAAACAGACAAGATCAAAAAAGAAGCTCTCTAAGACACATTATTATCAAAATTCCAAAAATAAAAAACTAAGGATAAAATATTAAAAGCAACAAGAAAAAAAATGTCAGTTTATGTTTAGAGGTAGGCCAATAAGGTTCACTTTAGACTTCTCAATTCGGACTTTAAAGGGAGGTGGACTTGGAAAGAGATAATTCAAACTCTGAAAGAAAACAATGCAAGGTTGCTTCATATACAGCAAAGCTATCATTCAAAATCAAAACTGAAATAAAAACTTTCTGTGATAAGGACAAACTAAGAATTCATGACCACTAAAACTGCATTATAAGAAATGCTTAAAGAAATAATATATAAAGATCTAAAAAACAAATTCCATAGCTCACAAATGGATGAAACTCTCCAGAAGAGCAATTAAACAAATGGAAATTAAGAATGAATTAAATCTATGATGCAAACCCAACTGACTGAATATAATAAGCATCTTTCTATAATAATTTTGAATATAAATGGTTTTAATTCTAATTGAAAGGCACAGACTGGAAGAATGGATTTTAAAACAAGACTCAATGTATACTCTTTGCAAAAGACTATAATCTTTTAGGTAAAGATATATGCACACTGAAAGTAAAAGGATGGAAAAAGATACTTTGTACAAATAGAGCCCAAAAATAACCATTTATTTTTCTTATATCTGAAAGCAGATTTCAAGCAAAAACTAATTCAAAGAAAAAAGAAAGGCCACTACATACCGCTAAAGGCCATTACATACTATTTATGTCCCAAATATTTGCACACCTAACTACATAAACCACTTGTCAAGTCCCAGATAAACCCAATAAATTATACTTGGTGATTTCAACCTACTTCTCTCAATAAGGTATATGTCATTTAAACATAAAATTAATAAAGATACTTCTGACCTAAATGATGCTATAAATCAAGTGGACCTAACAGACATCTATAGGACATTTCACTCAACAACAGCTGAATATACTTTCTTCTCAGCAGTTCATGAAACCTTACCCAAAATTGGCCATATTTTAGGGTTCAAAGGAAGCCTTAGCAAATACAAAAATATCAGTAATATTCCATGAATTTTTATCAGATAATATGGATTGAAATTAAAAACCAATGGCCAGAAAACTTATAGAAGCTACAAAAACATATGAAGATTGAACAATACTCCTTTAAATGATGAATGAATCATAGAATAAATGAGAAGAGAAATTTAAAAATTCCTTGATTCAAAAATAACTTTCCTATGTTCATATATAAATACATGACCAGGGTAACTCCACATCATGTACAACCACAAGAATGGAAAGTTATACTCCATGTATGTATAATATGTCAAAATATACTTTACTGCCATGTGTATCTAAAAAGAAAAAATTAAAAAATTTCTAGAATCAAATGAGAACAGTAGTGTAACATGACCAAATCTCTGGAACTCTATTAAGGTGGTACTAAGAGGAAAGTTTATAGCATTAAGTACCCATATTAAAGGGGAAAAAAGCCAGAAATAGCCCAAATCAACAATCCAATGCTACATCTTAAGGCCCTAGAAAAGCAGGGATAAACTAATTCCAAAACCATTAGAAGATAGGAAATAATTAGGATCAGAGCTGAAATTAATGAAATGGAGAATTTAAAAATGATACAAAGTACCAATAGAACAAAGAGTTAGTTCTTTGGAAAGATGAATAAAATTGATAAACCTCTAGCCAAACTAACTAAAACAATGAGAAAGAAGAACCAAACCAATAAAATTACAGATGAAAAAGGAGCTATCACCACATACATTTCTGAAATTCAGAGGATCAGTAAAGACTATTTTGAAAACTTATATTCCCATCAATTGGAAAAATCTAGAGAATACTGACAAATTTCTAGGCACATATGACTTATCCAGATTGAACCAAGAGGATAAAGAAAACATAAACAAACTGATATCAACAATAATATTGAAGCAGTACTAAAAATCCTTCTAACAAAGAGAAGCCCAGAACCAGATGGATTCTCAGCTGAGTTCAACCAGAGACCCTTAAAGAAGAACAAACAGCAATCCTCCTTGTTTTAGTCAACTTTTCATCACTGTGACCAAAAGATGTGGCAAGAACAAAATAAAGGAAGAAAACTTATTTTGGTTTACAGTTTCAGAGGTTCAATACACAGTCAGCTGATTCCATAGTTCTGGACCTAAGATGAGGCAGAACATCATGGCAGAAGAGTTTTGAGGAGGAAAGTAATTTAGGAACTTGTAACCAAGAAGGAGAGGCAGGGGGTGGAGGAGAGATATCTCATAATCTTATCATTTCACCTCTGAAAATTTTGGCATTGTCTCACACATGAGCTTTTGGGGGACACCTCATAGCTAAACCATAACTCCTCAAACAATTCCATGAAAGAGAAAGGGAGGAAACATGCCCAAATTCATTCTATAAAATTAGTATTACCCTGACACCACAACCAAAGACACACAGAAAGAAAACTCCAGATCAATATCCCCAATGAACATAGATATAAAAACACCCTTAATAAAATATTAGCAAACTACATTCAAAAACACATTAAGAAAACTGTATACAATAATAAATTCCTTCAACCATGAGATGGAAGTTTGATTCAATGAATATAAATCAATAAATGTAATTCATCACATAAATAGAATCAAAGGCAAAAATCACATGATCATCTCAATAGATGCAATAAGAAGTCTTTGGCAAAATTTAGCACATCTTCAGTTTAAAAATACTAGAGAAACTAAGGGTCAAAGGAACTTATCTCCACATGAAAGTCTATATATTACAAACAAAAGACAACATCATACTGAAGAGAGAAAAACTGAAAGGATTTCCTTTAAATTAGGAGCAAGACAAGATGTCTCCCCTTATTCAATAAAATTCTTGAAACTCTAGCCAGAGCAATTAGATCAGAGAAGGAAGTTAAAGAGATACAAATAGAAAAAGAAGTCAAATTATCTCTGTTTGCCAATGACCAAAAAAAAAAAAAAAAAAAACAACTTTACCAGAAGACTTCTAGAGCTGATAAGTTCAACAGAGTAGGAGAAAACAAGATCATAGCTTTCTTATACCCCAATAATGAATCTGCCAAGAAAGAAATCAAGAAAAGTACTCCATTCACAAAAACTTCAAGAAAAATACTTAAGAGTAGATCTAAATAAGGAAATAAAAGACCTCTACAACAAAAATTTTAAGACACTGAAGGAAAAAAAATGAAAAAGACATGATAATGCGGAAAGACCTGCCATGTTCATGAATAGATACAATTAATAGCATCAAAATGGCTATTATGGTTTAAATATAAGGTGTTCCCCAAAAGCTCATGTGTGAGCAATGAAAAAGAGGTGAAATGATTAGGTATGAAATCCTTAACCCAATCAGTGAATTAATTCCAAGTGGTAACTGAAGGCAGGTAAGTTGTGGCTAAAGGAGGTGGGTCTTTGGGGTATGCCTTTGAGGTTTTCATTTTGTCCTGGTGGGGAGAGCTTTCCTTCTCTTTGCTTCCTGGTGTGGTGTCTTGAGCTGTTTCCCTCCACCACACTCTTCCATCATGACATTCAGCCTCACTTTGAGTCCCAAGGAATAGAGCCGGCTGTCTATGGACTGAGGCCTCTGAAACTATAGGCCCTAAAATAAACTTTTCCTTTTCTAAAATTGTTCTTTTCAGGTCTTCGGTCACAGCAATGAACAAGCTGACCAAACCAATGGACATATAACAAAAGGAATCTAGAGCGTCAACGCAATCCCCATCAAAATACCAATGGCATTCCTAACAGAATGAGAAAAAAATAGCTCTAAAATTTATAGGGAAGAATAAAAGACCCAGAATACCCAAAGACCCAGAATACCCAAAGCAATCCTGAGCCACAAGAGCAAGGCTGGAGGAGGCATCACAACACTAGACCTCAAATTATACAACAGAGCTACAGTAACAAAAACAACATGGTTTTGGCTGAAAAAGTGATATGAAGATCAATGGAATAGACTTGAAGACACAGAGACAAATCTACATAAATGTGATTATCTGATCCTTGAAAAAGGTGCCAAAAGCATATGTTGGGGGAAAGTAGCCTTTTTAACAAATGGTACTCAGAAAACTGAATATTTACTTGTAGAAGAATGAAAATAGATCCCCATCTTTTACCATACACAAAAGTCAACTCAAAGTAAATAAAGACCTAGATTTGACCAGAAACAGTGAACCTGCTAGAAGAAAACATAGGAGAAACACTCCCACACATTTATATAGGCAACAACTTCCTTAATAAGACTCCTAAAATTCATGAAATAAACCAAGAATCAATAAGGGGGATAGCATAAAAAGAAAGGAAAAACAACAAAAAAACTTCTGTGCAGCAAAGAAAACAAGAGCATGAAGAAAAAGCCTATAAAATGGGAGAAAAGCTTTTGTCAGCTACTCTTCCAACAGAGGATTAGTAACCAGAATGTATAAGGAACTCAAAAAACTTAACACTACTTTGAGTTGAGTTTTATGCATGGTGAGAGATAGGAGTTTAGTTTCATTTTGCTGCATATGGAATTCCAGTTTTCCCAGTACCATTTGTTGAAGAGGCTATCTTTTCCCCATTGTAGGTTTTTGGCACCTTTGTCTAGTATGAGATAACTGTATTTATGTGGGTTTGTCTCTGTGTCTTCTATTCTGTACCATTGGTCTACATGTCAATTTTGGTGCCAATACCATGTCATTTTTGTTACTATAGCCTTGTAGTATAGTTTAAGGTCTGGTATTGTGATGCTTCCTGCTTCACAAAGCTAAGGATTGCTTTGGCTATTCTGGGTCTCTTATTTTTCCAAATGAATTTCATGATTACTTTTTCTATTTTTATAAGGAATGACAATGGGATTTTAATAGGAATTACAATGAATCTGTATAGCGCTTTGGGTAGTATGGCCATTTTGACAATATTGATTCTGCCTATTCAAGAACAAGGGAGATCTTTCCATCTTCTAAGGTCTTCTTCAGTTTCTTTCTTTAGTGTTCTGTCATTTTCATTGTAGAAGTCTTTTCACCTCTTGTTAAGTTGATTCCTAAGTATTTAATTTTATTTTATGTATTTTTATTTTTTTAGGCTATTGTGAATGGGGTAGTTTTCCTAATTTCTCTTTCAGAGGATTCATCACTGATGTATAGAATACATTTGATTTATGGGTATTGATTTTATATCCTGCTACTTTGCTGAATTCATTTATTAATTCAAGAAGTTTTCTGGTGGAATTTTTTAGACCCTCTAAGTATAGAATTATGTCATTGGCAAATAGTGATAGTTTGAGTTCTTCTTTTCCTATTCATGTACCTTTAATTTCTTTTGTCTATCTAAACTCAAATTGGATCAAGGACCTAGGAATTAAACCAGAGACCCTCCGCCTAATAGAAGAAAAAGTAGGCCCAAATCTTCATCATGTCAGATTAGGCCCTGACTTCCTTAACAAGACTCCTAAAGCACAAGAAATAAAATCAAGAATCAATAAATGGGATGGATTCAAACTAAAAAAGCTTCTTCTCAGAAAAGAAACAATCAATGAGGTGAAGAGAGAACCTACATTTGGGAGCAAATTTTTGCCACATGCACATCAGATAGAACATATCTTCATGATATATAAAAAAACTCAAAAAACTTTAACACCAAAAAAAAAAAAAACCAAATATCTCAATCAATAAATGGGCTAAGAAGCTGAATAGACATTTCTCACAACAAATACAATTGATTGACAAATATATGAAAAAAATTTCAACATTTATAATAATTAGAGAAATGCAAATCAAAACTACCCTAAGATTTCATCTCACTCCAGTCAATGGCAGTTATCAAGAATACAAGCAACAGTAAGCATTGGCGGGGATTTGGGGGGAAAGGCACACTCATACATTGCTGGTATGACTGCAAATTGGTGCAACCAATCTGGAAAGCAGTGAACTGGAAAACTTGGAATGTAACCATCATTGACCCAGCTATCCCACTCCTCGGTCTATACCCTAAAGCCTTAAACACATCATACTACAGTAATGCAGCCATTTCAATGTTTAATGAAGCACAATTCACAATTGCTAAACTGTGCAAAGCAGCCTAGATGCCCTTCAATAGATGAATGGATAAAGAAACTATGGTATGTAAACACAATAGAATATTATTCAGCATTAAAAGAGAATAAAATTATGAAATTTCCAGGTAAATGGATGGAGTTGGAGAATATCATGAAGTGAAATAAGCCAATTTCAAAAAAACAGGGGCTGAATGTTTTCTCTGATAAGTGCATGCTAATCCATAAGGGGCGGGTGGGGGTGCATGGGATAAATGGAGAAAATTTGGATGGGGAAAGGGGAGGGGTGAGGGGAAAAAGGGTTAGGAAAGATGGTGGAATGAGACAGACATAATTACCCTAGGTACAAGTATGGTTGCATGAATGGTGTGACTCTACTTCATGCACAACAAGAGAAGTGAAAAATTCTGCTCCATTTGTGTCCAGCAAATCAAAGAGCTTTCTACTGTCATGTATAGCTGATTAGAAGTAATAAATTAAAAAAATAACACTAAAAAAACTAATAACCCCCTCAATAAAAGGGCAAAATTTTTAAAGAGTCCTTTCTCAAAAAGAAGAAATACAAATGGTCAATAAATCTACGAAAAAAAAAAATGTTCAACATCTTTAGCAATCAGGGCCATGCAAATCAGAACTACACTGAGATTTTATCTCACCCCAGATAGAATGAAAATCATCAAGAATACAAATAAAAAAAAAAGAATACAAATAGCAACAATGGCTGATAATTTGTGGGGAATAAAGATAAACTTATACATTGTTGGTGGGACTACAAATTAGTGCAGCCACTTAGGAAAGCTCTACTTAGAAAATATCCAATAGAGTTAAAATCAGGATGCCATAGTGATACATGCATACCAGTGTTTATAACAACACAAATCACAATAGCCAAGTTAGGAAACCAGTCTAGATGCCCATCAATAAATGAATGAATAAAGAAAATGTGGTATATATACACAATGGAGTTCTACTCAGAAGAGTGAAATTATGTCATTTGCTGGTAAATGGTTGAAACTGGAGAACAACATACTGAGTGAAATAAGCCAGTTTGGAAAGACAAGATTTGAATGTTTTCAAATCTAGGGAAGAAATAGGAATTTTAAAAATAAAGATCTTGTGAAAATTGAAGGGAGATCAGTAGAATAGAAGTGGGGGACCAAGGGAGAAGGAACAAGGAAAGGAAAGCTGAAGAAATGGGGAATGAAGTTGGCCCAATTTTTCTATGTGAAAGTAAGAATATATCATAAGGCCTTCCAATTTTAACTCTAATGGCATCAATCAAAAGTAAACCAATAGTAGGAAGACAGAGTAGAAGAAGGGGATCAGGGTGAGGGATGATGGAGAGAAGTAGATATTGCTGGGGACTGAAATGGAGAAAGCTATGTTATAAGCATTTGTGAATATGTCAAAAATGAATTCCATTATAACTATGATGCACTAAAACTCAACACAATTTTAAAAAGAGAACACTCAAGATGGATCATAAGACAAAAAGCCAAAAGACACAAGTAGATTAATAGAGAAAGTTCAGAGTGGAAAGACTGAAAGAGCTTGGATCTTTGCTGATGCCTTTGTTACATTTATACCAGCCAGATCTAGACTGGCTCATCTGGAGATAAAACCTATCTGCTTAGGCTAATGGTATTCTGGCTTTGTTACTTGTCAGCAAATACACTGAGCTTTGATTCAACTATCAATAAATACTTGTTTATTGACTGCTTCAATTGCATTGAATCCTTTGTTCTCTAGCTTCATCTTTTGTGAAAATGTTTACCTTCAACAATGTGATTTTTGCTGGGATTTAGGGACTTAAAGAGCACACCTTCATGGTTAGCACTTTTCTCAGAGATGCTCAGCTATGATGAGTCTCCACTCACCCAACTCTGGTTCTTTCTCCAGTCTTTATTAGAAAAGTGTGTTGTTTACTAGGCAACCCTTTGAACTTCAATCTGAAGTCTATGGTTCTAAGATTAGGGTCCTTTTACACTAAGACACCTCCTCTTTTTGCCTCAGTTGTAAGTTTGAATGAGAATGTTCTGAATGAGGGGAACTTCCCATCACAGTCAGAAATTCCTGGTGCCTTTACTCTTTGGCTTTTGAGCTCTTCTGACTATGTGGTTTCTCTTAGTAAAGCATAGACAACAACTCAAAAAGAACAGAATAAAAATTCTATATGTAATTACCTCTTCTAAGTTTCAAATACTGATGACCCTGAGGCAAATATTGGGGGGTGGGGCAGGGATGGCAATGACACTAGAGACTATCTCAGTATGGACTTCCTAAAAAGTTTTCCTTTTCCTTCACTCAAGTCCCTGATGACCAGTGTTATCTTAATAATAATAATAAAAAAAGAGTATTCTAGCTTCTCTTGCCTAAAACTTTTTTTAAGGCCAGTATTAGGAACTTAGTGAGATCCTGTTTCAAAATTAAAAATAAAAAGGGTTTGGGATGTGCTCAGTGATAGAGTAGCCCTACGAGCTTCAATACCTTGTACTGTAGAAGGAAGAAAATAAAATAAAAGAGTGCTAAAACACCCAGGTATTGCCATTTGGTATAATTTAGATTTCAAGTCTTCTAAACAGAAGTATTGAAGAGGAAGTAAAAACTACTTTGGAAATGCTGTATCAGATAAAAACTAAGAGTTATCCAGTATTGGGTTTAAGATAAAAGAACTTAGTGGTAAAGTGAAATAAGGAAGAATACCAAAAATGATGGTATCTCAACAAACCAACCATAGAGACTATCTAATAAATCCTGTTGGTTAAAGTGTCTGAGTGGCCAAGTGCCTTCCTCAATTTCTCCAGTAAGCAGACTCTGAACATTTGTTCTTTTAAAGAGTAATTTATGAAAAATAATACATCCTCTTGAACTATACTTTTACATGGAAAAAAATAGAATGTAGTTTCTATATTTAATGATAGACTAAATGAGACCCTTTAAAAACTTTTATTCTACAACTTAATATGTCCTTGGACCTGTTCACACATGTGATAAAGATTTTCCAGAGTTCACAGGAGTTTTCTTTACAAAGATAGCCCATTTCTGTGAAGTGATATTGGGAAACCTTATTATGTGCTTCAGAACCCAAGTCTTCCTCATGATATCACAACTGGAACACTTGTTTCTTACAGTGACAAGTTCTGATGTCTCTGACTTTGGGAAAGAGACAAGGGTCATGGGCTGAGGATATTGATTTCATTCCTTCCTATTTTCTGGGACCTGAAAGTGAGCACAGAATAAGACATTTTCAAGATAATAATCTTCAAAGTGGCTTTCTAAGACATTATCTTTAGAAATAACACTTGGAAAGGGGCACAATAATTTCCACCTAATGGACAGGCACTGTGCAAAATCCTTCCTTTTTGAAGAAAGGATTTTGCATATGAAAAGTCAGGCTAAAATTTACTTAAAACATAGGAGTGTACTGCTTGATTCCTCTTTATTTGACAGAGTTGAAAGTCTTTACTTAGTCAAATTATTCAATGAGTAAGTAATTTTTCAAGTGGTGCTTCCATTTCAGTAAACAGACTTCAAAAGTAGCCCTTCAAGCGGGAAGAACTCTTTGTGCCAGCCCATTGTAAATCATTATAGCACATAATTGCAGGAAACCAAAAGTAACAAACATCCTATAGAAACCCAAAAGGAAAACCAATACCAAAATTAAACTAATACTTGTGGAAAATTCATTTCCATAATAGCAAAACAAGGGAGAGTTAGCTTTTGGTCCACAGAGGTCTTTCACTATCAAACATTACTTAAAAATTAAAAAAAGAAAAAGAAACTTAAAAAGAAAGAAATCAGAAAGCCACATTCTGTGCATTGCGTCTTATGGATGCTGGAGTCGGAAAAAAATAAGAAATCATCTTTTGCTCTTGAGAGCTGCCAGTTTAATGACAATTGCAGTTAGAGTTTGCACTTACCTTCTCTGGGTAAAAGCAACAACAGCAAACCATTATTTATAGTTTTACAGCTTCGTGATCTAGCAAATCTTGAACAAAGAAAATAAATGCTTCCTGAAATGGAAATTTCCAAACGATGACCTAGTATGTTAGTCAGCTTCATGTCTCTATAATAAATACCTGAGATCAATTCATTGAAAGAAAAAGTTCATTCTGGCCCACAGTTTTGGAGGTCTTGGTCCATGGCTGGTCGGCCCTGTTGCTTCTGGGGCTGTGGGTAAGGAAGACCATCATGATGGAGAGCACAAGATGGAGCAAAGTTGAAACTGACGTTTTGAGATGAAACTAGATTCTCTGCTTCACCAATTTTCTTGTGGGTTCTTGTCTCACAAATTTGAAGAATAAAACCTAAAGACAATAACAGCAGGGAAGAGTAAACAGAGTAGGACTTATTCATGTGGGAAGAGAGAGAACTCCTGACCTGCAGGAGGGGGCCTGATAACAGGAAAACCCAATTTGGTGTACTCATTTAGGGGCTCATACAGTTTTGAGCAAAGTTATGTAAAATAGGCATTGAAAAAATACCAGGTCAAAATCTATGTATAACAAGTTTGGAAAAAGCATCAGGGCTATTACCTTTGATTTTTAATCCTTCTTTTAACTCCCTTCAAGGACATGCCTACAATGCCTGAAGACCCCACCCACCTATCCCCACCTCCTAAAGGTTCCCCATCTCCAAATAGTGCCACTTTCCATTTTCTGGCCTCTGGCACAAAGGGGTTGACTGGAGTGTCCCCACAGGTGAGCCTCACTGTGTTTTACATTTGAAGAAGGACTTGATGGTGCCCATTAATGTTTTCATTGGTCACCTCCTGGTCTGGTCTCTGCCTTTGAAGGGGGCACCCTGTCCTGACAGCCTTGTCATTTGACTATCTATTCTATTCTAATCTCAACATCACCCACCTTAGGAGGAACACAAAAGAAAGCAAGAGAAAGGGGCTGGGGAACCACTATCCCCTTCAAGAACATGCCTCCAATACCTGAAGACCCCCCCCCACCCATCCCCACCTCCTAAAGGTTCCTCATCTCCAAATAGTGCCACTCTGGAGCATAAGACTTTAGGGGTCATTCTAGATCCAGCCATAGCACTTGGTGTTAGACTCTCCCAATTTCAAGAAATCTCCAGGAGCCTACACCCTCCAGAAAAAGAGAGAAGATTTGGCTCCTGTCTCTTCTGAACCTCCCCTGACCCCTATCTGCAGTCTCTACCTAAGTCTCAAAGACTCTTAGGCCATGGATGTTTTGACTATTCTCATGAGAAGAATGGCCGTTATTGTCTTTCCAAGAAAAAAAAGTACTTCAAATAGGACTGTGCTTGGGCTACACTCCATACCAACTACTCAGGATCTCTAGAGTTCTCTTCATGGATATTTTTAAAACCCGCTCGGATGTTTCCAACATACGCTTGGGACTATGAAAAATTCAAAATCTATTTGCCATTGTAAGGTGCCATGTATCTCCTCTGCCCCTTTATCCCACCTCTAATGTCTGTCCTTCAGAGTGTAATTATTGCAAAGAACAAGAATTCCAAAATCCTTAGACATACACACACAATTCTCAAGGACCAAATCCTTTTCAGATTACTTTTTATAATAAAACTTAAATTCATATCCATGAAGGAAAGAATTTTCCCAAGTTCCACTCAATCTACAGAAATTATTTCTGTCCCAAAGGGAGAAATCAGTGTATATTATTGGGCAGGACTGTCCAGATAACTAATAGAAAATAAAAAACGAGACACAAAGGACATCCTGATATCTACCTAGGAGACCAGAACATTCCACACCAAATATGAATGTGGAATACCAGAATGTTACCCCAAAATATGTCTCTTGGAATAAGGATTATTTGGGGCTGATTATTTTGAGAAACTATGGACATAGGCGATGCTCTGAAGAGTAGGAGTTACCCTTCTGTAGGATAAATTCATACATATAAAGGACATCTTCATTCGTAAGTCTGTCTCCCACTCTGTACCAGGAAGAGAAGGATGACTACATTAGAGACAAAGTGGACAAAACACCAACATAAATATAAATAACAAATCTCCCTTTTTACAATATTTTTCCTGGCCACCTCCCTATAACCTGACCCTCTGCATATCCTTCTTCTTCATTCCAAGAGAGGGTGGTATTAAGGCCTGAACCCAAAGTGAAGTCTTTGAGACTTACCCATTTCTGTGGGTGTCTCCCACATACATATGAGATACACATGAATAAATTTGTTTTTGTCTTGCTGATCTGCCTTTTGTTCTAGGAATCCATCCCAACTAAGAACTATGAAGGATAAAAAAGAAAAATATTTCCTCTTCCCTCTGTGTGCCTTGCATCACACACAAATGGAAGCTTCCAAAGTGAAGTAATTAATAAATACGTTAATTTTTTTCTCTAAAAGTAAATACTTGTTGGGAAAAATGTGTTATAATAAAGAACTCTGGGAAAATATAGTACTTTGTTAGTTATTGAAAAATCTCCAGGAGCCTACACCCTCCAGAAAAAGAGAGATAAAAATATACACATATTTAAATGTAAGAAAAAAAAGTGAAGTCATTTTCCTTAGGGCAAGTACTATCCTCCCCTCCAATCTCCCTAAGTAGTAAAAGGAACTTTTTTTCTTCTTTCCTTCTCTATATTTCTCGTGTTAGAAGCTAGGTAAGAGCTTCCACACAAGTCACATTACTATTATTGTACCTTTTCTATCAAACGAGGGAGTAGGTCAGCCTCAAATATCCATAGACTGATAGTCTACATAAGGTAAAAATGTAGTTTCCTATGCATTCAGATCAGAAGCTGTTACAGGTATACTTTTTTTTCTGTCAGACCTGTATGGACAAGTAAGCTATAGTCTAGTGCTTCTCAAGTAACAAAAGAACTCATACAACGTATAGTGTAACAAGCTTATTTGCACACGACTTTTTGAAGAGTTCATTTTTAGGGGTAAGCTAAAACTAAGACAAGGCTGTGGAGTTCACCTACAGCCTATGTGAACAAATGAGATTCTTTATAGCCAAATGTTGTGCGAGACTGGTGATTATCGAAAGCTTAACAATTAAGAGATTTTTTTTAAAAACTCTGTAGTTAAAAAGTTGAATATCCCAGAGAGCTTTTTATTCTTATTCTTTTGAACATGAAAAAAAGAGAAACTGTGATCACAATAGAAAGAAACAAGATGAATAGTTTTAAAATTACATAAGATATTTGTCACAATTATCCAGTCTCTAACAATCTCTTCTTCATTGTATGTTTATCGTCCCTGGAATATTAATATTCATTATCCTTCTCTTCTTTATCTTGCTACAAAGGACAGTAAACACCACAGCTCTGGAATTTCAAAGAGTATTTTTTTTGTCAACAAGATTATTTATTTTTCTCCAAGGTTTCTCATCAAATATCATTATGATCTATAACTTATTTTTCTTTTGACCAAAATTGATTTCAGTCTTGAGGTTCGCAATTTTGATTCCCAACAGAAAATTATTAAATCTAGTAGTGGTGTTGAGGCTCAGGACATGATACCCCAAAGTAGAGGCACCTTGGGGTGCTGAATGAATACTCTGAACTGAAGAAGATTGAAAAGCCTCAGCATAAAGGTCTTTCTTACCTTGTCCCATCCTCCTGGCTCATACCCTACATTCTCTCCTGAAGTGAACAATAAGAACCGTAATACTCTTTCCTGAGACTCTCATAAAAACTGGAACTTCTCTCCTCTAAAGCAAGCCAGAAAACATAAAAAGGGTCACTCTCTCCCTTCTCTCTTCTCCTTCAAGATACTCATTACAGAGGATTCCCACATGGGAAAAAGAATGCTACTTAGAGAAACTAAGAAAAATCTAAACAGAGAGCTCTTGCTGGATCCCCTCTCAACTTATCATGTCATACCCTTTTGTCCAATCACATTGGTCCACCATTGTCCATGGCCATCAAACCTAAGCATAAAAATAGAGAATCTTCCTTGGGCATTTGGGTCTTCATTTCTGAAATTTCCCATGTTATGTAAAATTTTGATTAAGCAAATTTGCCACAGTTTTCTCTTATTAACCCCACGTTTTGCTGTAGTCATATTGGCCATGGAGCTTATGATGGGTGAGAAATTTGTCATATCTTTCTGCACCTGCAGTGGCTAACGGTGAACCTGAAGAATTCCTCAGGTGAAAAACTAGAAGTATCTCCTATACAAGTGTCTTTGGGACAGTTTTTATGTTACAAAGAAGAAGGGAGAGTGTTTTGTTATTCATGATAACAAAATAAAGTTACACTTTTCTTTCCTGAAAAAAATTCTCAGAGCTTTGCACATGGTCATGTGCATAATGAATCTCTGAGAGAATGTAGTAGATAGCCCTTCTCAAGTTTATCTGATAAAATACTATTTTTATCCTTAGGGCATCTTTCCTGACTGGTTTTCAGGTAGCAAATGTAGAAAAGTCACAGGTTACCTTGTTATGAAATATGCCTATGGATCTTCAGCACGGGCAGCACTTACTCTTATTGGAAAGGCTGAAGTTCAGGCCCCGCCCACACCTACTGAATCAGCACCTGCAAGATTCTCAAGGCCATTCTTGGCATATTCAAATTTGAGAAGACTTGGACTTGGGGATAATCCTGATACTAAGGTGGCAACACAGTTTAGATGTACATATTGCATAAGTATCTCTCTGGAATGTAAACTTCTTGATAAGAATTGTTTTGCTGACAGGTGTTCCCCCACATACCTGGAATAGTGTTTGTAGAATATAATAGGTTATTTGATAAATGTCTATGGACCTATGGCTTATAATCCCACACAATGTGTTGATCAATTCTCCATGATGTTCTTCCCATAGTATTTAATACTAATTTAACATAACCTTGATTTAATGCCTTAAGGGGTTGGGCATGGGTTTGGGGGAGAAGAAATTCTGATCTTTCTAGAGGATCTCACTCCACAGTAACTTGCTATTGTCCAGATTTACTATTATTGCAAACATTATATAAGATGGTTGAAAAAATTGGCTGTGGGAAAATAAGTAATAAATATTTGTTCTACAGATCATGGAGGTAATATTTCCTGCAAGTGTTTTATCATCTTAAAATCTAGTTTGTATTACAGCAGCGTCCCTCTGAGTTCTACAAGATCAGCTTCTCTTTATTCACAGAGGTTGTCTCTCTGTAGTGGTTTCTTTGGTTTGTGATCTTCACCCTGGGCCTCTTTCTTCTGCCCTTCTTGCTCAGAGTCACATTCCTGTAGATTAGAAACCTTGCAGTGCCACATGGTTTCAACACTAATATGATTTGCAATTAAGCTCCTGATCATCTTTGTAGATTGAGATAATGGATTTAACTCCTATTAAGGGTAATTGTGGAACAGCTTCAATGTGGAATTATAAAATATGGACACATTTCCTGATTCAATAATGATGGGAGCTTTCATATCTAAAAATACCACAAAAGTCTAATTCAGTATAAATGTGTAGTTAATGGAATCAAGGTCATCTTTATGGGATAGCAAATAGGTCATTGCTCATCTAGGGTCTAAAAACACAGAGAAGAGCCTCCTTCCCTCCACTATCACCACAAAATCATTCCTCAGAACTTTAGTACAGACTCAAACTTCATCATTAGTAACTTCTGGAGAAACCCCAGGTTTCCTCTCCAGCATTGCATTCTCTTCCAGCATCTAGCTTTTCCAATTACTCCCTCAATACTCTATTCTAACACCCTGAACTACTTGACATTCCCCAGGAGCATTTCATACCTGCAGGCCTCTTCTCAAGTCATTCCCTGGAATACCCAGCCCACTCTTCCCTCTGTCCCTTTCTCTGCCTGGTGAATCTTATAATCCCTTCAGAACATAGCTCTGCTATACTCTAGGAGGGCTTCCTTGACTTCCTAGGCAGAACTGCTACAATATCAGGTGGCTGTTTCTCTTCCAGACAAGTTATATCTTCATTATGTCTGTTGGGAATATACTGGGTCTCCTCCTCACTACAGATAGCAAGTTAGGTCTTGCTAGACTATGAGCTGCTCAGGGATGGGCATGTCCATTTTCTCCTCCACTTATCCCCAATACCAAGTATCACAACTCATTCATTCAGTCAATAAGCATTTTAAGGTACTTAAAAGTGAAAGACTAGTGACCAATGAATGAATAAATAATTTGGCCCTAAAAATTATAAGCAATTTCAATAGCAAGAATGTGTCCTCCAAAGTTTATATGTGTTGCAATTTAATTACCAATATTACAGTGTTGAAAGATGGGCCTTTAAGAGGTGATTAGTGTCATTATTGAGGGAGTGGGATAGTTACAAAGTAAGTGGGTTCCTCACATGGAAAGGGGGTTGTCTTCCACATGTACTCGTTCACCACGTGACACCTCCACCCATGTAAAGATGTAGCAGTGAGGCTTCCCCAGATGTGGACTCCCCATCCTCCAGAATCCTGAGCCAAATGAACTTCCATTATTTTTATATAAATTACCTATCCACTGTATGACATTCTGTTGGAACAACTTGAAACCAAGACAGCAATACAACTTTCTAAGCAAGACATATTCAAATCCCATTTATGCCATTTCTCTCTTCACTCAGTTTTCAAGTGCTTTACATGGTCTATTATAATAATAACCAAAATTTATCAAGCATCCATCATGGAGTAGGCACTGTACTAATCACTTTGAGAAAGAGACAGATTCTGAAGTACTTATGGCTCTCTCTAATTAAATAACAACAAATAAATTAATGAATATCCTCCTTGAAGACAATATTCAGTGATCTGTCTCAACCATCACCTTTTCCTCTGCTTTTACCAGGTTCTTTTAATCACAAGTTAAAGCATGACTATAGTTTTACTTTTACAGTTCTCTATTTCCTATGTATTAATTTTTTTCTGTATTCTATAATCCCTCTAAGGGAGAAGTGATATTTCATACATTTTTGATGTTCTATTTCTTGTCCCATTCCACTCCAATCCTCATCATAATATTTATCACTAAATAGGTATCCACATATTTGATTTTTGAGATTATCTTTCCTCTTTCCTTTATCCCTTTCTTCCCTTTTATTTTTTCCCTTAAAGTTATATTTGATACTTAACTGCCTTTAAGTATTTATTATAACATTAACACCATCTCACAGGATATACTCTCTGTCACTTGCTGTCCATCAACATCCTGCTTTTCAACTGTTGTCCTTCTAAAATTATTAATAGTGCACTTTCACATTCATAAAGTCCCTCATTTTCACGAAAAATTATACAGTCACCCTAACTACAAGGAAATATGCTCGAGAACATTGAGCAGGGAATCACAGGCTAGAAAAGTGTCCTATCACCTAGGTAACTACAAAGAGGATGCAATGTAGATGTAGTAGTTCTGAGGTTATTTTTATCTTACACAAACTCTTCTACCACGCAGAAAATGATGAGGTAATTTACTAACTCATTGTGACTACAATGCAAAAGAAAAATTGGGATTAGATCAAGAATAGAATAAAAAGAGAAACTATGGGTCATTTTTCCTACATGCAGAATTAGTATAATAATTATTGTAATAACTAAATTATATTAAAATAATATTTTACCGTCTGCCTAAGAATTATTCAACATTGAAAGAGTGTAATAGTAAGGTGTCTATTTTTATAATTCACTATTTCAAATTTTTTTTGACATTTGTACCACATTTATTTTATATCATGATTTCTTAGTTCTTATTTCTTTGACACAATTTGGGGAATAAATACTCCCTTCCCTTTTTTTGTTGCATGTGTATTAACAAAGAATAAGCAAAGAGAATAAGCAAAGTGTGCAGGAAATAGAAAGACAGGGAAAGATGAGGTTGAGAGAAAACTGAGTGTTTATCTGAACCCTCTCTAATAAGCAGTATCAACCAACAAAGTTCAAAGCTTGCAACATGAAGTGTTTTCTCCTTACAGAAATAATCTGGGAACTCAGTCAAAAATGCATTAACTATATGGCATTATGATTCAGGCTCTCTTTCAGACATCCCGTGTATATTTTTTCCTCACTGTTTAAGCACCATAGATGACACTGTTCAGGAAGCATTCTTAGTGTATTATTCAGTAAACAATAATTGGGTCTTATAAACCAATCTTGGTTAGCAGAAAGCATTTTTAGCTGCCATGAAGGACTTTCTTCCAAGTAAAACTTAATTCTACATCTAGAGCTCTCTGTATCAGAGGTCCTTCTTGAAGGACATTCTTATTTCAGTTGGGTCTGCAACGTGCTATAATCCTAAATGTAAATTAAATTAAATTAACTATACCTTGGTTAAAGGTATGCATATAACACCCTCTGGCAAAATTAGCTAATAGCTTGTCCAGGCAATAATTGTAAATGAATCAGTTGTATCCCTATTCCTCCCCCAATTTCCTAATAAAGGTCTTTATCTAATGCTTTGCTGTTCCATAAATGACTGAGGCCAAACTGCTCCTGTGCTGGAGTTGCCTGTTACAGAAGATTAGAATGTATGAAAAAGATCCTGCATGTGTTCATCTTGTTACTTCTGCCCAATCCACAGGGATAAAAACTGGATGAGATTTGGTGTCTTCGACATCAGCATCACCAGCACCCAGATGTTCCAGAGGGCTAAATTGCAAGAACCATTGAATGAGTGAGTGAACCTCTTCAGAGATACCTTCTGGCATATTCAAAGCAGTGTGGGTATTTATTCCTGCTGGATGGCATTCAACCAAAGTCTTGCCAGTGAGAAGTTCAAAGAGGACCACACCCCAACTCCACCCATCACAGGCTTCCGTTTCTTCTGTGATTGCTCCAACCTCTAGGGCCACAGTACATTCTCTCTTTGACTCACTGTCACAGGAATCTTCAACCTCACTCCACCTGCTAGAGTATGTTAGCTGAATGTGTCCTTTATCATTCAATAAGATGTTGTTTAGGTTCAAATCTCGGCACAAAATTCCCTCTCTATTTAAGGCATCAAGGACTACCAGCATTTCAGCTGCCCATCTTTGAATGCAGCCCTCTGGGATAGAAAACCTGGAGTTTAGTGCTAATGTTTTTATCAATGTCCTCAAAAATCTGATGGATTCCCTTGTCTCTTTCGAGTGCTAACACGCTTTCTCCCTTCCTTTCAGAGTATCTCTGGAATAAACAAGTCAGTTCCTCTCTAGCCAAATCATCAGCTTTATCTGTAAACAGCAGTACTTCCTCTGTTTTTAAAGTGTCTATGTTTGCATCATATTCATTAGCACCTGAGAGGGGATTAGAAATACAAAATGATCTTTCTTCTGTGATGTTTGCAGTTACTGCCAACTTCATCAATCTAAGTCCTTGCACTTAGCATGTGAGCTGGGTAACAAAGGCATGTCACCTGAACTACTATGATCAGCAGCTGCTACAAATAGTATACCAAGATCCTCTTGTGCATAGTGTGTATTGGTTATACTATAGGGCTTGGGCCTAGAGTGATGCCTGACATTGTCCAGTACTAACCCTGAGGCACAGCACATCCGGGGCTTCCAACAGTTTACTTTCTATCATGGCCACAGTAGCCTGTGTAAACGAAGTAGGTCCTGTTGCAGAAGCTTCTTTTGTTGGTTCTGGTTCACCAGGGAGGTTTACAAGAATATCAGGTCTTCCTTCATCAGTACCATTGACATCATCAAAAGTAGCATCCTTAAAGGAAATAACTGGAACTGAGTCATCTGAACCCCTGCTAATGGTATCCTGAGCTTTGAGCTCTACCTTGTTCTCAATGGAATTAAAACTCTTAGAAATGCTGTCCCCATCTGGAAGAGTAAAGAATGGTTTCAAAGGTTCTGATTTTAGACTATACAATTTTTCTCTAAAACCAAGTCCCAGGAGTTCACTTGTGCTATCCTCTTACTGTCTATCCTAAAGAACTCCATGGGGCTGTTTTTGATCTACTGAGGGAATCGGAGGTTCTTGGAGAAAAAACTTCTTGTAGGTCCTCCTCTCCAGGGAAGAACTTCAGGTCATGGGCTCTGAGCTGTGTGCTAGCCTGTCGTTGTCAGCAGCAAGATGTGCTGCAAAGCTCCTAATGGCTTTAGTATCAATGTCATTCCCTTCAATCTTCATGAGGGGCTCCAAATTCAAAGACCCTGGTTCAATCTTTTCCTGCCCATATTCACTGTGTAATGTTAAATAACTAGTAGTGCATTCTTCTTCCGAGCTTCAACCAGAATCTGGCCAGTTTGGAGAGCTGTCATGGCCATCATCTTCCTGGTTGCTTTCCTATCGCGAGAACCTGGAGTAAGACTAGGTTCAGAGGCAGAACTTTAAGCGTGCTTCCCCCATCACTTCCTCTGGATTTAAATCTGCCCTGCCCTGAAGACTAGAAGTTGGCTGCTTGTAGTGTGGACTTTTTCACTTCCTTGATGTCAAAGCTTTCCTCAGGAATTCTGTTTAGAAATTTACTGATGTATGACCAGAGTTTGCCACCTTCCACATGGTGCAGCACAAGAAATACAGACTCCTCAGAGATGACGCACTTGTGCAGACACACTAGGTTGGGCACACAGCAGGGGATGATGCTTTTTCTGTTCCTGCCATATTCACTGCTTTTTCTTAGAACTTTAAAAATGAATGTCTGTTTTGTCCTTGGGTCTATTATAAGTATAACCTTCTTAGTAACCCCAAAGACTCTGAAAGCCTTCAGCTTCTTGGCAGGCTCCTTAGGTTCCAAGGGGGCCTTGAACTGAGTGATCCTGGAGGCTGTATCTTCAAGCTGCGGCTCTCCATAAAGGCTGGAGAAACTTTCTGCCTGCATAAGATACTCTGCTGTTCTCTTCACAGCTTCTCGACAAGTAGGGCTTGACTCTCCTAATGGAGAAAAGAAGTCTTGAATGGTATCCTGAGCTTTGAGCTCTGCCTTGTTCTCAATTTACTCCTTCTAAGAGTAAATCGACTCCCTTCCTATAAAAATCAGAAGTAGTTTCATAGTCTTCTTCTTCCTCCTCTTAAAAGGCAGCTTTATTAATTCTCCTGCTTTTCCAGATAATCTCTTTGCCAAGCTTAGTTTTTCAACTGCCAAGAAAGAGGCTACAACTTTCCTATTCTTCTGTTTTGTTCTGTCCACTGTCAGAAGTAACAGCCCCTAATGCTGAAGAATCCAAAGAAAGATTGAGACCAAAAGTTCTACAGGGAGAATTTTGACTGGAAGCCATTCTATCATCTAACTTGGCAAGAGAATTCACATTAACAGTATTATGGTTTGGATGTGAGGTGTTCCCCAAAAGCTCACATGTGAGATAATGCCATAACCCAATCAGTGAATTAATCATCTGATGGGATTAAGTGAGTGTTAACTGAAGGCAAGTGGGATGTGGCTGGAGGAGGTGGGCATTGGGGACATGAGATGACTTTGGGGTATATATTTTGTATCTGATAGTAGAGTCTCTCTTCACTTTCTGATCATCACGTGAGTCTCTTCCCCAACCTCCACACTCTTTCGCCATGATGTTCAACCTCATCTTGAGCTCGGAGGAATGAAGTCTGCAGTCCATAGATTGAGACCTCTGAAATTATGAACCTCTAAATAAACTTTTCCTCCTCTACAGTTGTTCTGATTGGATCCTTTAGTCACAGCAGTAAAAAAGCTGACTGAAACAAACAGTAAGAGATATCAGATCACTGTCACTGGAGAAGCCTTCTATACTACCCTCAGGAAAGGTATCAATGAGGGAATCTGAGTGAGCTTCAGCAAGACCAATTAAGTCAGAACCTTCATTAATTATTTCACCCTCTCTGAATATGCAATGCCTATTTTGTTCTATCTTTACACAAATCAGCATAATTACAACAAACGTAATATGGATTTGCAGGGTTTTCTATCCCGAAGAGAAGTCTGCCATTGAAAGACACTTTAAAAAAAAATCCTCAAGCTGTTTCCTGTTGTACAGAGCTGGAGTACTGGCCAAGAACTATAGCAGGTCTTCAGCCCACTGTCTTCTCTCTTCAATAACCATTTCATCAAATTGCCACTTTTCCTTTAGCAAATGGAGGGAACAATTCTGAATGTCCACATAAGTTATTGTGAATTTGCTATAGTTCTTTGTGCAGTTTCTTTAAATCACTATATCTCTTCCATACAATTATCTTCTGGTTATCATATAGCCCCTCAGGTGCCACTGGGGTTTGGTGATAGTGTAAACTGCACTCTGTTCCCAGGGACTAGTCATCCTCCCTCTGTCTCTGATGCTGCCAGCCTGGGATCATCAGGGCAACCCAGAGCTGTTGCGGTCCAGGTCCCCAAGTGGCAAGGAGGAGGCTCCATGGCGGCACTTCCCCACTATTTCAATATATTAAAGATCTAAAAGCATTTGATAATATTTTAGTAACAATTTACTTAATTGCATGTGACATTTAAGAAAACTTATCCAAAAACATTTTAAATTTTCCATTGTGGTTCAAAGCTGGAAAGGAAGACAAATTCTGACTGGATCTTCTTTTCTCCTTAATCTATGTGGTAAGGGCAAAAAAAACCCTTCTCTTGGGGCACTGTTAAAAATTCATTGCAGCCAGTGAGGTGGCACACACCTGTAATCTCAACGGCTCAGGAGGCTGAGGCAGGAGGATTGCAAGTTCAAAGCCAGCCTTAGCAATGGTGAGGCACTAAACAACTCAGTGAGACCCTATCTCTAAATAAAACACAAAATAGGGCTGGGGGTGTGGCTCAGTGGTTGAGTGCCCCTGAGTTCAAAATCCCTGGTACCAAAAAAAAATTCATTTCAGTTGAGGAAAATAAATGGGGGTTGGTGAGCCTACTTTTGGAGGATGGGCAGGATAATGATCTAAACTCACAAATACAGCCAGAGGAAGATGTATTAATCAGATTTCCATTGCTGTGACAAAATACCTGAAGAAACTATTTAAAGAAGTAAAGATTTTTTTGGCTCACACTTGCAGAGCTTTCAGTCCATGACTGACTGGTCCCATTGCTTTGGAACTGGAGCGAGGCAGAACATCACGGTGGCTGTAGTCTATGACTGAGCAGGATATTCACCTTATGATGACCAGGAAGCAAAGAGAGAAATAGAGGAAGGGGCCAAGGTAATTCAAAGGCATGTCCCATTAATCTACTTCCTTTTGAGCTTCCTTCCAATTGAACTCCACTACCTAAAGTTTCCTCCACCTCCCCAAAGTGCCATCAGCTGGGGACGAACCCTGAGCCTTTGGGAGACATTCCAGATCTAACATATAACAGAGACACGGGAGAATTGAGAAGTCATACCTCTAAGACCTGGGGACATCATGCATGACTGAAACTGAAAATTATTCAGAAAAACAGAGAGGATACTGTCCTACCACTATCATTGCCCAGTGTCAAAGTCCAGGCTTAGAAAAAGAAACAATTGTAGAGAAACACTACAAGAGGGACGGGAGAGCATGCAAAGTAAACATCTCTGAAATGAAACATAAAGGGAAGTTTTAAGACTCAGGATTGAAAGGATATTGCTCTGGCCATCTAATCCACACTCTAACATGAAATATCTGTATAAGGAATTTGAAGTCTATGTTGCACTGAGGATAAATAACAAAAATAGCTCAAGTTTAAGCCAACTCTACCTTGATATCACATAACACTAATCAAATGAAAGCTTGAATGGCTAGATTAAAATCAAATAAATTATATTTCAGAATAAGGGAATCCCACCATCACGTACATCCACAAGAATGGGGTCCTAATGCAAATAAGATATATTCCATGCTTGTATAACTATGTCAAAATGAATTCTATTGTCACATAAAACTGAAAAGAACCAATAAAAATGTGAAAAATCTAAAATGAGAATATTAATCACTAAAAATAATATTATATACAGATCAAAGAGTCAATTTTCCAAAAATATAAACCATTCTAAATATGGACATACCTAAAAAAGGTACTTCAAAATATATGAGGCAAACACTGATGCAAATGAAGAGAAATAGACAGCCACAATGACAGTTGGAGACATGAGCCCCTCTCTCACTAAATGGAACATCAGCAAGGATACAGAAGATCTAAATAACACAACCAATTGGACTTAACAGACATCTGTAGAACTAATAATACTAAAAATAGCAGAATATTTAAAAATTCAGATGGCCCATTCAACAAGATATACCAGAAAAGAAGTCATAATAAGTATGTTCTAAGACTACAAAGAAAATAAACTAGAATTCAATGACCAAAAGGTATCTAGAGATGACTTGCCACCGCTAGACAAGTATTAAAAAAACATATTTCTAAATAATCCATGGGAAATCAGGATATCTCAATGGAAGTCTTTCTGGAAGTTGAAAAATACTTGAGTAGAATGTAAATTAAAAAAACAATATAACAAAAGTTGTGATATGAGTAAACAGTGCTCAGAGGGAAATTTCTATTTTTAAATGCTTATATTGGGAAAGAAAAAAGGTCTCAAATAAGTAATTTAAGTTTTCATAAGTAGAAAAAGATGAGAAAAGTCAAATCCAAAGCTTGCAAAAAGGATTGAAATTAAAATCAGAGCAAAAGTAAATGAATTCGAAAACAGAATAAAAGTAGGAAAAATTAATAAAATAAAAAACTGATCCATTGGAGAGATCAATAAAATTGTTAAACCTCAATTCAAACTGAACAAGATTTTTTAAAAAGACAATATTTTAAATTTATATATCCCATAGCCTAGGGATTATTTCTAGGCATTGATTTGATATATGTAAATGATGTTTACTGCAATATTATTGTAATAGTAAACTAATGAAAACCAAACAATCACCAATAGAGAAACTCTCGAATTATCAATGTTCATACTATTGAATGTCATTTAACAGTTAATTAGATCTATATTTACTATTATGTAAATCTCACAGACATATTAGTAATGACAAATCACAGAAAATATTACACTATGATCCCATTCCTATATTAATGATAAACTGTTTATATACATACATATAATATAGTTTGCTTCAGATGGTGGAAAATGGGAAAGGGAGACCTTTTCTACATACATTTTTCTAAAATGTATACATATACTCTACACAGAATTATGTTTTATTTTTAGATTCCATAAAATTCAAGTACTTGCATTTTTTAGAAGTAAATTTTTATGGGGGGCTACTGGGGATTGTATTTAGGGGTACTTAACTACTGAGCCACATCTCCAGCCCTATTTTTTGTATTTTATTTAGAGACAGGGTCTCACTGAGTTGCTTTGTGTCTCAATTTTGCAGAGGCTGGCTTTGAACTCTTGATCCTCCTGCCTCAGCCTCCTGAGCTTCTGGGATTACAGGAGTGGGCCTGGAGTGCATGTTCCTGGAGTATTTTAAAATAAGAAAATGGAACATTAAGAAGCAATGAAAATTCACAATATTCATATTCTTATTCTTATTATTTTGTACCAGGATTGCCTACCCCTTTTTATTTTTTATTTTGAAACAGGGTCTCACAAGTTATCTAGGGTCTCTTTAAGTTGCTGAGGCTGGCTTTGAATTTGCCATCCTCCTGCTTCAGCCCCCAGATTCGCTGGAATTATAGGCAAGTGCTACAACCCACCCAGCTCACAATATGCATCTTTCAACATAGTTCTGAGTGAAGGCCCCAGGAAAACTCTGCAGTGGGGAGTTTGCCCATGGCCTTTCTTCTCCTCAGTATACATCAGGCTCCCCAGGGATTTGCTGAATTTCCTCCTCCTGGTTCTTATTGCTGTTGTGGTTGTTGTTTCTGTCTTTCTCCCTGATTATTCCAGAGCACCAGTTCAAGAATGAGATAGGCCCAGCAGTGGATTACTCCAAAGCACTGACAAACCTCCACAATTCCTCCTGACCTAAACTCCTGCCCACCCTCCACCAAGCTCTGGTTAACACTGGAGCACCCTGATCTTCACAGGTCAGCATACCACACTGGGGAGAGCCCCGCAGATTGACAGAGACTCTCCTGTTTCTCAACATGTATTAAAAGCAACTGGGCATTAGTGCCCCTAAGGAGACTCTAAATTCTCTGTGTGACTCCTTAGCTGCTCAACTATTTTGGTAAGCTTTCCTGTGAGCTGGATGGCTCTTATCAAAAGCTGAGAACTACCAGCCAGAACTGTGGTAAGGCAATTACACCCACTGCCAATTTACCTTCCCTCATTACTGATGAGACAAACTTTATTCATGTCCCCATTTTACAGATGAAGAACTGTAGCTTAGAACTGTTGTGTAATTGTCCACTTCACTTGGATAGTGAGCAGCAGATTTATGACTTTAAACTCAAATTCAAACCCAATCAGTTCCTAACCCTGTAACTTAGTTAGAAAACCAGGACAAATGTGGGCTCCACAAGGAAAAACGATCACCACCTGACAAAATGCTTCTTAGGTGGTGGAACTTTTTAAATGTAAGCTGGTAGCTTAATTCTGGGGATATTTATTTACACAGCAAGAGTTACAGGAAATAGCAAGACCAGTTCCAAACTATTGCAACTTGCTCCCCACTGCCCACGTGGACTTGACAGATATCCTCCCCTACAAACCTGACTGCAGGACAGTGTCATCACTCCCTTCCACAGATGACACCAGTCAGCAGTTTTAAAACCAGCTTGAATCCATCCAGGATTTATTACCCTGGAAAACGTCCCTCTTGGATCCTTCAGTGAAGATAAGTTCATTTGAAAGAGTCCTCAGAAAAACCGATGCCAAGAAACGCACCTCAAAGTATCCTTACATGTTAAAGGCCTTCCAACTAGAGGTGGCCAATCTTCCCTTACTCCCCTAAGGAAAGCCATCAGCACAGGTCTGCCATGCCCCTCTGCACTTCTATCAGGAAAGCACATTCCTTCTCATTGCTCCAGGCTGGAGATCAACGGGAAGCAAAGGAAGGCTTTACAAGTGCCCAGTGCATGGAACCATTCACATCTGCCACTCAGCTTCCTTTCCTGTACCTCCAACCAGGGAACACCCAGATTCAATGAGAAGAAGCTGGAATAAATGAGAGAAAGCTTCCAAAATTTAACGACTTAATACTTTTACTTCAGAACCCATAAACAACTCCTGCCATCTGGCCTCATTTTATTTTTTATCACACCGGAGGGAAAGTCAGCCTACTACATGATAAAAAAAAAAAAAAAAAAAAAAAAATCCAGAATCAAATCCTTCCTTTCTCCCCAGCCTCCATTTCCAGCTTGGAGCACAGAGTTTTGCAAAACAAATCTCTGCTATTATTTTTTACACAGAAAGAATTCTGGCATGGATGAAAAAGAACTCAGAATAAGACAAGCACAAAAGGTGTTTTGTTTCTTTGAAATCTGTGTAATTTATACAGCTGTGCAAAAGAGTGAAACCATTTCATGGAAACATATCTGAGCCCCGGCAGGGACTTCTGGGTCTTGGCACCTCTTCCCTCAGAGCTGTTCTCAGATCACTTTACCTCACTCCACCTTCTGGGTCTTCTCCATTCAAACCACTAAAAGAACAAACTGAATAGAGAAAGGAGAAGCCTGAATAAAAAGGACCCAATGACCCAGACAGTAAGGACTGACACTCATGTTTTTTTTTTTAGAATCTACCTCACTACAAGTAAGTGGGTGGTATACCAGTTATAAGTTTAATGAAAGCCATTATCTCAAGCTTTATGAAAGCCTGGCCCTTTGTTCCTGGTCAAATCTCATGACAAGAGATAAGAATTTTCAAACAGGGCAGACTCTTATCCAGAGGGTAAACTGGAACATGATTTCACACTCTTGAGAAAAAAAGAAGCCAATGAAGAAATTGATTTGTTGACTGAATGAGTCAAAACTATCCTTCCATCACTACTGTTTGTTTTCAAATTAAGTAACAATTGGCATCTCAGGTTTAGCTTGTAGGCTGGTGGCCAGTTTCTGTATCTCCTTTAGTCCCCCTTTTCTTTTAAGTTTTCAGTGTATCTTTTTGTTCCATTCAGTCATGTGTTAAGGAAGTTGCCTTATTGTTTCTGCAATTCTCTATACTTTAAACTCAAGAAAGAGGGTCTACTTAGTGAAGAGTTAATGTAGATCCTCTTTCTGGAGATTATTAAAAGCAGCTGAGACCCATGAGTGCTGTATATGGACTCTCTCTTTTAATCCCCTCAACAACCCTATTTGACATTGTTTATTATTATATTATTATTATTATTATTATTATTATTATTATATTAAGAAATTCAAGCGTCTAAAATGTTATGTAGATGGAATTTGGGCAGCCAGTAAGTGGAAGTCCCTGAGTTTAAAATTCAAGTCTGCTATTTGAAACTGTGCTCTTACCTAGGGTAGACTTTAGAGCTAGTCAGACGCTAAATCGAAAAGTACAGGCTTGCCATTATTAGTTGTGTAACATCAAGAAAACTGCTTAAAACTGAGCCTCAGTTTCCTTAACCTTACATATATATGACTGTCTCATAGGATTATTGAGAAACTTAGAAATAGATTCTGATACTTAAAGAGTTGTCAACACATTGAGGTGATTATTTTGGTTACTATTAGTAATGTTAAAGAATCCAATAATAGTAAAGAACCCACCCCATTTAGGTAGCTTGCTGACAGGAATATTTGATATTATAGCTTTCCCCTCAGATCTGCTCTTTAAAAGCCAATGATTTGTTGAAGAACATGTTGAAGATAAATAAGTCAAATTATCTTTCTACCTTCTCAAAAGAACAAAAAAAAATATTTCATCAAATGCATTCCAATTTTCATCCCTAAAGACTAAAAACAGCTGCCAGATTAGCAGAGGCTGTATTATTCTAGAATGTTTTCTCCTAGAACTTTGTGGAATGCTCTATTCTCTTGGGATTCCACTTCCCTTCCCTATTGAGAGCATGAAGGCAACAGCATAGTGTCAGCCTCTGCAGGGCTGCAGAAATGTTTTTCATTTCTCTTCTGTACATGGAAATTAAATTTAATTATTCCCCAACATGTCAAAGGCACTCATCAAGTTAGGCTGGTGTATGCTGAGCAGGAACTGAGAATAAGATTTAATTTGGAAATACTTGTTTCCTCAAATCTTCCTGAACTCCAAGGAAGAATTACTATTTGTGGAAATACATATGGGAAACCTACTGTGCTGACTAAGAAATGCCATTTGAGGTGGAAAAGCTGTGAAATGCACTGCACTTATTAATTCTACCACATAGTAAATCCCTTGCTGAAAAGTTATGAAAGATGAAGCTTTGTTCCTAGGACCCAGCCCCCAGGAAGCTATGATTGCATTAAAGAAGGCAGCAGGAATTTACAGAACATATCAAGCTTATCAAATTTGATAGGATCCTTTCAGAATTAAAATAATAAAGCTGAAATCCTGACAGCCCAAAACACTCATCATGTATATATAGCTGGGCTGTTTTGAAAATGTTACATGCAAAACCAGAGAACTTTCTACACTCAGGGTATAGTAAGCTGCTTTGAGTGTGAATAATGCAGACAAAGATATGTAACTGAAGGAAGAAAGAAAATGTGGAAGCTGGAGATACCCTGGAGTTGCCCACATGGACTTTGCTTTTGAATGGGTCTGAGTCCAGTTCTTAGTTCCACTGTTAACTGGGTGTCCTTGAGTTAGTTACCCTTTAGAGGCCAGTTTTCTGATATATAAAATAAGAAAATAACATCAGACTCCTCAGATGGTCATGGGGATTAAACAAAATCAAATACATAGATGATGCAGAATTCAGAGGTCAATGCACATGGCAGCTCTCCTGTGTGCTGGTTTGGCTGTTAAGCTCTTGTTGCTGGAAGAGTGCATACAAGCCACAGGGAAGCAGCACCTAGAAGTTGTTTCAAGGAGGTTAAATGGGACTCTGGTAGTGCAAGCAGAGAATGTCCACAAGGTGAAGATTTGGCATCAGTTTCATACACATAAAATCCCACATGCATAGTAGGACCAAGGAATGGGATCATAAATTCCTTGGGTCCACCAGATGAAAGTTAGTATCAAGAGTTAAGTAAAACAGATCTTTAAATTCAGCCAAAACCTTTTGAATCAGGAGATGAATTATATGTATGTATGCCCCTCTCTTAGAAGTATTTGCAAAACAGAGGAATTGTGTGAGGAATTCAGGGGAATTATTATTGGTGACATGAAGAGATGCTAGTCAAGGGAACTTGGCTTTTCTAAACACTTTCTGAATGTTTAGAAAGTGATGGATACTGGCAATCATATATTTTTCTTGAAAATAATGAGGAAGAATCATTTATATTAGTTAAATGTTTTACCACACATAAAAATACATTCATCTCCAATGTCTTATTGGAGCCCCTCAGAGCCCTGTAAGACAGAGCCATCCTTGCGATCCTCAACCTTCAGATGAGGAAGACAAAGCCCAGAGAGGTGAAGTGGTTTGCCCAAGCTCACTCAGCTCAAATTAGAGGAGTTTCTTCTGAATCCCAGCCCAAAATTCTCAACACTAAATTGCACTGCCTCTAATTATTCCTAAAATTTTAAGTTACAGTACAAATGCTATTTTTTGTAACTCTCTTTCCATAGGAAAACAAATTTTTAAATAGCAATTCTTTAAAATTTCCCATTTATACCAAAAATTGCCATCGGGATATCGATTGCTCTCATGCAACCCCACCAACACATCCCTTAATGCCTTTCTGACAAGATAAAATATCCCTTGAACAACATGCCAAAGTCTTGATATCTAAAGTAATTACATGCTATGTCAATACTCCCGTTCCCTTTTTTGCCAATACCACTTCTACTTTAACTGTGCAACTTTGGAGGGACTGAAAATTGAGTAAGCCATGTCACTAGACTTTGAAGGTAAAATTATGAAGTGCAAAAAAAGAGGTGGCAGGTTGTAAATGGGTGTCATTTTTCACATCTCAGGACAATATCTGCAGATTCTCGGAATTCTGATTGCAATTTGTTAAGACCATATATTAATAACAGTAAACAGACTTGTGGGGTTTGTGTTCCTGACTGTTGAAATGAAACAGGGAGATTAAGAATACACAAACACACACACACACACACACACATGCAATCACATGTGTCTACAGTTACTTTGGTTGGCTGACCAACAAAGTGGCCACACTCTCTAAAGAATTAGAGTAGCAGCTGATTACATAGAAATGGTTGGTAATGTGGTCATTGTTATTCAGAGAAGTTCATGCTGGTAAAATGACTATTAAAATTAAAACTTGGGCTACTCTGTATTGAATTTTTAAAAGTCCTTAAGTGTTTCATGTATACTTAAAACCAATTAATTTTTAATCAATTTTCTATTTTTAGCTCTTAAATTAGACCACTTTATGAACTTCAGTGAAAACAAAAAGCAAAGAAAATTTCTTTTTTCTCTTTCTCTTGCAATATCATGTCACACAATAGTAAGTACTCAAACTTCTCAAACTTATAACCAATTGTCTTCTCTACAAACCTATATGCCATTTTAAATGTCCATATAATTTGCACATAGATACTATAGACCCTAAATTAACATGACAGGGCTGAATGGAACTTAAAGTCATCTGATTGATTCATGGTCCAAGACTCATCATATTAGGTGTGAAAACACAAGCTTAAGATGTCAGATAATTTTCCAAAGATTATATAACCGGGCAGACAGAATTAGCACTAAACCTTAGCTTTCAATCCAAAGATTTTCCCATTTTATTTATATAAAATACCAAATTGTGATCGTTAGTATTTTTTCATTGATTTGAATTAGCAACAAATGCAAAAGACTTAATTCTTCTCCCAGTAAACATTAGAAGGGTTCCTTTTAGCAAATAATGACTTTCCCTATTAACCAGCAACTGACCGCTAATTTGATATGTGCAGCTGAATCTCAGCTAGATTTACAATACAAAAACCATTCAGCCTTTCATTTTGGAGTGATTTGCTAAGGCTTATCATTTTGAGGATTCTTCTTCTTTTTGGCTAAACCATAATTAGATCCTATGGTTAAAAACGAAAGAGAAAGAATTTCACTGTCTTTATTGTGTATCACATATCATGGAAGTAGTATCCAGATATTTTTGACAATGATTGAAGCCCTTTTCCCCAAATTCCTCTCTGATAACAGTCCTGGTCTGGAAAGGATACAGCTGCTATATAATAGTAGGCAAACATAGGAGTTTGCCAAGCAAGGTCCAGACAAACCTCTAGAAGAAACACTGTAGAGTATTGCCTGTCTATATAGTGGGCAAGGAGGATTCTGATCAAAGACATTTTATGCAGAGATCTATGGGTGTTACATCTAAAGCAGATCTTTAAATTCAGCCAAATATTTTTGAATCAGGAGAAGAACTACATGTATTTATGCCATTCTCTTGGGAGTATTTGAAAAACATGGAGGAATTGTGTAGGGAATTCAGAGGAATTATTATTGATGAGAACGTTAGAGGACACCACAGTTCCATAAAGAGATAGCAGACAAGGGGAATTAGCTTTTCTAAACACTTTCCGTAGGTTTAGAAAGTAAAAGGCACTAGCAATAATATATTTTTCTTGGAAATAATGATGAAGAATCATTTATATTAGTTAAATGTTTCACCACAGACAAAACTATATTCATCTCTAATGCCTTATTGGAGCCCCTCAGAACCCTCTAAGGTAGGCAGAGCCAACCATGTGATCTTCAACTTACAGAGGAGGGAGACAAACCTCAGAGAGCTATCTATCCATCTCCTTCCTATGAGGAAAAAGAAAAATAATGACATAAGTGCTCTTGAGTCCCACCAAGAGGATTTTTTTTCCATTGGGTTTCTATTAGTGGAATAATAATATATGTCCATCTAGTGCGTGTGGAAAGTCAAGCTTGCATTTTCGTTTTGATAAGCATTTTTTTTAATCTTACTTACCATCCTTTTCCTCAAGCATTTTGCTTGCACTTCATTTATTCAATTATTGCCTAATATGGTCAGACACTTTTCTGGGCATACTAAGATAAAGACATACATAGACTTTCTCTTCAAAGCAGATCATTGCTTTATAATGGTGACAAGCTGATAAATGATTATTGTGAACCCTCAACTCTGAAAGTCAGACAGCCTCCGTCCCTCTCACATTCCTCTGTTTTGTTCCACGTATGGGCCATTGAGGTATTTATCTTCTTCCAAAGCACTGACATCTTTTAAATGTTTTCTATGAATTATCTGTCGTGACATGAGTTTGGAGCAATGCAGAACTTCTCAACTTTAATGAAAGCTCAAACTAATCAGGATAAAATATTTCAGTATTTGTTATGATTTTAAATAGTTTATAAAATATAGGAATTAACTATTAATGTAAAATTAAAAACAATTAAACACAAGACTTTTCATTTTAAAAACATTTCTATACATTTTTATTTTAAATTATTTATTAGAAAAATCTCAAACAGAAAATAGTATAATGAGCTCCAGGTACAGTTCACACAGCTCCAACAATTATAACCAGTTTGCTACTCTTGTTTCAGTTATACCCATCCCAATATATTCTCTCTCTCGCTCTCTCTCTCTCTCTCTCTCTCTCTCTCTCTCTCTCTCTAAATGGAAAGTAGATGCTGGAGCACTTTAAAGTAAATACCAAGCATATCCTATGGTTTTTTACCACAAAACTTTGGACCTTTAACAGAAAGAGATTCTTCTTAAAACACACATATACATTAACCTTATTTCACACTCCAAACAATTAACCATTAATAACAATTCCCTAACATCATCTAATACCTTGTCTATATTTAATTTTTCCTAATTCTCTTAAATTTATCTTTTCCACATTGGTAAAGACTGCATATTTCAAAGGCTGGGGTTTTTTTTTTTTAGTTTAATTTACTGATTTTCATTGTGTTCTCCCCATTTTCTCTGCTGTCATTTATTTTTGGTGGGGAAACAGAATTTTCTACTTTCTGGATTTGGCTTATTCTTTTTATGCAAATTAGTGTATTTTTTATCTCTTCTTTAAACTGGTAGTTATATCTGCAGGCTTAATTAGATCAAGTCCTTTTTTCAGGCATATTATCTGTATAATTTCTATAACTTCACATCATGTAGCAGATAATATTTGTTTGGACTGCTTTTGGTAGCATTAAAATTAATTACAGAGGCTCAGGTGGTGTCAACTCAGAACCATCCATTACAATTCTCCACTAACCACTCACCTAATGATTTTAGCAGCCACTCTTGATGGTTGCCTAGATCCATTATTTCATTATGTATTACAAAACTGCAACTTTCTAATTCCATCATTTGTCCTTCATGGCTTTACTGTGGTTCTTTTATTCAAGAATAATTGTCTTCAATGGCAATTTGACTTCCTTGAAACAATTCACACAGGAAAAGAAGACTGTTTGATTCCTTACCTTCACTTATCAATTTCCAAAACAATGAGTTGGTGCTCTCTCTCTTGCTTTTATGCCAGATTTCCATGGAGGTTTAAAATATAGTACTATTGTTTTCCATTTTCATGTAGCACTCCTTTATCTTATATTGTTTCTTTTCAATAGTATCCTGATCTGATCTCAAAAGGAACATTCTCTTAAATCCCGAATCCTCTTAAATCCATAAATCAGAACTCATAAACATTCTTCTGCTTTGTGTTAAATCAGTAAGGAAAAAAATTCATGTTAGGTTTTTCAGTCAATAGAAATTTAATACAGGACATGGCTGCCAAAGTAATAAGGAGGACTAAAGGTAACGAGGGGAAGACAGTAACTCTAGGAAGTGACTCCCCACGTATGCTGAAGGATAAAGAGAGAGGAGGGTATGCAAGTGCCTCCACCAATGTCTTCACTAAGCCTACTTGAGCATCTGATACCACCATGGAAACCAAGGCTGCTGCCATCTTGTGCTCCCATGTCCATGGATGCTGCAGTAACTGAGAAGTCTTCTGTCACTGTTGCTGCAGAGCACCTGAGCACTGCATCAAAGGGGATGATAAAAGAGCTTCACTTCTGCCTCCACTGCTGGAAACACAATGTCAGAGGAACCCCAGACCTGCTTGTTTCCTGGGCAGCTGTCACTGCTACAAGAGCTACCAAAAACCTAAAATAGGAAGAAAAATGACTTCTCCCCCTGCCTCTCTATCTATCTCCTACAATGCCTTCCACTGACAGACCCTAACCAGAAAAACCATGCTGGCAAAGGAGTCCATGGAATAGTTTTCAGCTTCTATCCCTCTGCAATATCTGCAAAGCAGAAAAGGGCAAGATGAAGCTGACAGCAGACTGACGAAGGACCCGTTATCCTTCTTTTGGTAAATCCATTATTACAGAAGGAACCAACTCCTCCAGGTCTTCAATAATACATGGTATCTTGATCTGTAGAAATGTTTGTAAGTACTATGGTTTTCTTGTTTACTAATCCATAAATAGGAAGTTTTGTGCCTATTCTTTGTGGTTTTAACAAACAGGGGTTAAAATTAATTCAGTAATTCCAGACTAGGGCATGAAATTTAAAAACACATAATATTGCCATCACACTAGTTTGGACATCAACCTATCTGAGCAACAGAAAGAACTAAAGCTATGGTCTCTACTTGGAGCTTCATATCTATAAAATAACATGGGTAGCAGCTCTAAGGAAAGCCCCCCACAATACAGGATCTCTGTTGACAATTTTTGTCTGGATCTGAGTGGCCTTTCAATGTATCCTTATTACATCACAATGTACTCTTATAACATCTGTAAACAAGTATGGTTGGAACCATACTTGTAGCTAAGAATCCTAAAGTCATAGAATGTTTTCTGAATTTAAGACTAAGCAGTGAAGAGATCTTCCTGTCTTTTTTCAGGTGCTTCTTCTATGCATTATTACTTCTCCTAGCAAGATGGATGGTCTTCAGAGACCCAAAATCTTTTGTCACATTTGAAACTGAATTGAATCCCCTTTCCTCAGTACTTTATTGTATCTCCTGAGTCAGTACCTTCAAAGAGTGGAACAAATGCCACCAGTTGTAATTATATTCTAGAATATAAAGTTAACTTTGAGACAAAGCCCGGAGGCTTTTCACCAAGGTCTATGACATTTTGTTCTTTGTTCACATGCCTCGCAAAAATAATAAAAATGAATTCACCACTGGAGCTTTAACATCAAAAGGACTATCTAATTCAGCCTCTATTCCTTGCTAGGTCTATAACAAATAAATCTTCCTCCTTTATAGAGGAGGGAATTCAGAATCAAAAATGACTAATTTCTCAAAGTTATAGTCCATGGTATAGTTGAGATAAGCCCTGGGAAATGCCAGTCTTTCATTCCCCAGGCAGTAGAATATATGCCTTGTTGACCTTGACCTAGATATACCTGGCATCTGTCATATAACCCTCTGAACTAGTGCCATGTTGCATACCTGGCCTCTAAGACCTCCATGTGGAATGATGGGTGCAGGACCATATGGCTAAATGATCAATTTTTTTAGAATCTGTGCTTCAAGCCTTCTTGTGAATCTATGTCCTATATATGTATCTATCTAACTTACCTACTCATTCATTTGTTTATCCACCAATTCAATAAACAAACTTATGGGTCAGGGTGGCTAAGGCCAATCAGTACCCACTGATTATTTCAGCATAAGAGGATTTTACCAAAAACTGATTTTTAAAAATTATTTAAAAAAAAACTTGGTGATCAGTAGATCAGAGAAAGGAGAACAGAGAAGGAAAGAGGGGAGGGAAAGAGAGAGAACATAAACTGAAATTGAATTTCATAAGTGTAAAAATTTGTTGAGATGAACCCCACTACTATGTATAACCACAATGCTCCAATGAAAACATTTTTTAAATTAAAAAAAAAAAACCTTGATGGAAATAGTACCTGAGTCAAAGATATTGACTCAATTCAAATTGGTCAAGAAATTAGGAATGTATCAGTTTATGTAAATAAGAAGTTCAAGAAAGAGCTGGAATAGGTACCCAAGTAAATCTCTTTTCCAATTTTGCTTCTCCTTTATTTGTGTGTGTGTGTGTGTGCATATTTGTGTCCTCTAGACATTTATATGTTGAAATTTAATCCCCAATATGATGCTATTTGGACATGTGGAGTCTTTGCTATTTAATTAGTTCATAAAGGTGGAGCTCTCGAGATGGGATTTAATACCTCTCTTGGAAAAATCAAGAGAGGCTTGCTTCCTGCTTGGCTCTATGCCATGTAAGAATACAGCAACACAGACCAGGAAGAGGATTCTCACCAGAACACAACCATACTGGTACCCTGATCTTAGATTTCTCAGACTCCAGAACCATCAAAAATAAATTTTTGTCATTTAAGCTACCCAGTCTATGGTGTCTTATTATAGCAACTCAAACTAAGACATACTTTTGCATTTGGCTTCATTCTCAGCCATCCTTCTTCTATGGTACTTTATTATTACTGCCATGAATTCCAGGGTCAGTTTTATTATCTTACCAATCTTAACATAAACACAGTGACTCCTTTCCCAGTAAGTCCAGCAAAACTCTCACTATTCACTCTAATTGAACCAATTTTGTTTATATGCCTACTCATGAATCACAGGGCCATGAGGCAAGAAAATACACAGTTTTGCTAGGTCTTGAGGATGAAATCTTCTTTCCATCCCACTCTGTCCTCCAAACTACATGAAGTGAGAGTAGAAAAAGCATGGTTTCCAATGGGACAATGGAAGTAGCATTTCCAGAAGAAGGTCTAAGAAATGCCAGGCTAGTAAAAGCAAATGTTTACTCTACATGATAAAAATGCACATTTTTATATACATGATACTTTTAATACATGATATACTATTTCACTTATTTATTCAAGCATTAAGAAAATGAAATATTAACGCACAATCCTTACCCTCATGAAAATCATAGCCTTTTGAGATAGTGACTTTTTTTGTGATATTGTAGGTTCCATTAGAGGTACACACAAAAAATATATAGCCATGGAAATATAGATTATGAGTATCAATTATGTTTACAGAGACCTTGCTTTTGACTTTGTTGCAAGCTTCACATGAAAGTCCACTAGTAATGTGCTAGCACACATAAATGTAGGGAAAAAAATCAAACAGAGATCTTGCTCATAATTCTTGCTAAGGTGACTAACCTTACTTTAGATGCCTCTACAATCTGAAATGGAATCAACAGCTGAGGTAGTGATTTTTTTATCATCTGTCACTGCTTGATGCTTTTAGGAAAGAGTAAGCTGGCAGCATCTACAGCAAGAATTTGTTAACTTCATACACTGCAATTTACTTTTTGATGTACAATGCCACAACTACTATTAAATTTCGCAGGATGGCAGGTAGTTATTTATTAGATAGGAAACTGCTCCCTTTAAAAAATGTCTTTCACTCTTCTGCCACTCGGAAAGCACTGCAGTTTAATTGAAAATTGGTCTAGTCAATCTACTGTGGGCTCCTGAGAAATAATTTGTGTGAATAACTACCACCAACAGCTTCCCCAAGGAAAAGCTTTCATTAGGGCTGAGAGCACTTTCTGATGATTCTAATAATTACCTTTCTTTGAGTTACCGTCTCACCAGCATGGTTGTCATAAAGTGCTTTGCTGATTTTCCTTCCTGACTCTTGCCTTTATAACTCAAGTTCCCATGACAGAAGGAAGAAACTATTTGGTAAGGACATGAATGTTTATTAAGAACCGCTTCACCCTAAGTGTTTATCAAAATGTGTGTAAAGAAAAATCTGAATTCAATGAAACATGGTTCCAATTTATGCTTCTAGGTCCCCAGGAATTTTCTCTGATCTCGTTGCTATTCTTATTTTGGTAAGGCTTGAGAGTATGGATGAGGAATCTCAGAATCAAGATGGGAGATCTGGGTTTAGATTCTGGTTCTACTTAAACAATAAGCTTAAGTGGAGCTAATAAAAACTATGACTCCCTATGGCTTATTATGACGGTTTAGTAAGACAGAGTACAGGAAATACCAAGCATTATGCATAACACGCAGAAAGTGCTCACACATCTTAGTTGTGTCTGAGTAAATGCTACAGCAGTTCAGTTAGATCTTCCACCTTTTCAGTAGTCACTGTTTGGAGAGCAAGAGTTCATTAACAGTGTTTGTCTTAATTCCATCACAAAATTCAACAATGGAGTGCTTCCTTATACTTGGTATCATAATAAATGCTTGGGTTGAGGAGGAGGGAAGGAAGGAAGGAAGGAAGGAAGGAAGGAAGGAAGGAAGGAAGGAAGGAAGGAAGGAAGGAAGGAAGGAAGGAAGGAAGGAAGGAAGGAAGGAAGGAAGGAAGGAAGGAAGGAAGGAAGGAAGGAAGGAAGGAAGGAAGGAAGGAAGGAAGGAAGGAAGGAAGGAAGGAAGGAAGGAAGGAAGGAAGGAAGGAAGGAAGGAAGGAAGGAAGGAAGGAAGGAAGGAAGGAAGGAAGGAAGGAAGGAAGGAAGGAAGGAAGGAAGGAAGGAAGGAAGGAAGGAAGGAAGGAAGGAAGGAAGGAAGGAAGGAAGGAAGGAAGGAAGGAAGGAAGGAAGGAAGGAAGGAAGGAAGGAAGGAAGGAAGGAAGGAAGGAAGGAAGGAAGGAAGGAAGGAAGGAAGGAAGGAAGGAAGGAAGGAAGGAAGGAAGGAAGGAAGGAAGGAAGGAAGGAAGGAAGGAAGGAAGGAAGGAAGGAAGGAAGGAAGGAAGGAAGGAAGGAAGGAAGGAAGGAAGGAAGGAAGGAAGGAAGGAAGGAAGGAAGGAAGGAAGGAAGGAAGGAAGGAAGGAAGGAAGGAAGGAAGGAAGGAAGGAAGGAAGGAAGGAAGGAAGGAAGGAAGGAAGGAAGGAAGGAAGGAAGGAAGGAAGGAAGGAAGGAAGGAAGGAAGGAGGGAAGGAAGGAAGGAAGGAAGGAAGGAAGGAAGGAAGGAAGGAAGGAAGGAAGGAAGGAAGGAAGGGAGGGAGGGAAAGAAAGGACAAGAAGGCAAGAGAAGGAAGGGAAGGGAGGTGAAGGGAAGTGGAAAAATGGAAAGACCAGACACACCAGTCTCTGTACCAACATGCGGAAATGCAAGGGCATTTATATCATGTTCTGTATAAAACAGAAGCATGAACAAGGATTATTGAAAGCATGAGAAAGGATCTCATTAATCTTTCTGAAGAAATCAGAAAAAGTGTCAGACCGGACCCCACTTGAGCTGAGTATCAATAAGCAAGAGTTTACCAGATGGATAGCATTTCAGCAAGATGAATAGAGGCCTACCGTTAGGAAGGAGCATGCGCCATGCATGAGAGCAAATGGCACGATGAGAGCACAGACAGGTCAGTAGAACCAGGAAGAAGCTGCAGAGGAAGAAAGCTAGTAGCTGGTCCTTTCTGGAAATCTGGTCTTGATCTTCTAAGCAAGTGTGTCCCGTTGCTTTTATATCTTTTTGAAAAATATAGATTCCATGGAACTACTCTGGAAAAGTTTTGACTTAATAAGACTAAAATTGAAACAAAATAAACAAACAAGGGGCTGGGGGTGTGGCTCAGTGGTAGAGCGCTTGCCTAGCATGTGTGAGGCACTGGGTTCGGTTCTCAGCACCACATATAAGCAATTAAATAAATAAATAAGGTCCATCAATAACTAATAAAAATATTTAAAAAATAAATAAATAAACAAGTATAAAATATATATACATATATGTTTGTGTGTATGTATGTGTGTATACACACACACACACACACACGTATGTACATGTGTATGTTTTAAACTTGCCAGGTAATTTTGATGAAGATTCAGTTCTGGGAGTTTTTATCTTGGTAATTGATAAGAACTTAAAGATATCTAACAAGGGAACTAGGAAGTGGTATGATGAAAGTACATTTTTTTTTTTTTTACAAAAACAATTCTGGCATCAGAGTTTGCATGAGTAGTAGAGTTGGAAATAAAGGAAGTTTGGAGAAGATCATAATGATCCAAGAAACAGTTGAGGAAGACCCATATTAAAGCATATCAATACAGCTGAAAGAAGTATCTTTGTTGGGTAAGGTAGGATATTGAATTAACAAGATTCGTGTTTCAGCATGTAACAGAACTTCATTCTTTCCATCACTCTGTCAAAATACCTGAGAAAATCAGGTTAAAATCAGGAAAGGTTTACTCTGGATCATTGTTTCAGCTCATAGTCAGTTGGCCCTGTGGTCTTCGGGCTTTTGTGAGGCAGAACATCATGTTAGGAGAGCATGGAAGAAAAATAGCTTTTTACATGGTGGATAGGAAGCAAAGAGAGAGGAAGGGGTCAGAGTCCCAATCTGCTTCAAGTGCATACCTGCAATGACCGAACTTCCTCCCACTAAACCTCAAGTTTCCTGTACTTCCCCATAGTGACATAGGCTGGTGTTCAAGCTTTAAATACATACATTTGGGAGTCAAGAACTTAAAATCCAAACTATAACAATTGTGAATGTAACTAACAGCATTTAATTTTATAGTAAAAATTGCTAAAATGACAAATTTTATGAAACTTATGTTTCATTTTTAAAAAATTAAAAATGAAATACGACAAAAACCATTGAAGTGAACACTTTAATTTAATTTTATTTTATTGCTGGGTGCTCTACCCTGAGCTACACACCAAGACTCAAAGTGAATACTTTAAAAGGGGGTTTGTGTAGCATGTGATTTAAATTTCAATATGGCTGTTCCTAAAAAGGTAGAGAACTCTTGAAAGCTTTTGGAGAGTTACTTGTCCAAATATGCCTGATAGAAAGTGGGCTAGGTACAAGAATTTGGTTAAAAATATCTATATCTGTGACTGTATTTTAACACATTACATTCTTCACCAACATAAATGTAACATTTTTTTCATAAGCATTTAAGTTAAGCACAATGGAGGACATTAAATAAACTAATCACCATGTTATCACATAAAGTCTTAATAACATACATGATACCTAAAATTTTCAAAAGAGATATTTGAGTCACTTAATTCAATCCCATACCAAAATCACTGAGATGGCAACAGTGATAGTTACTGATCATTGCTGGGCAGGAGAGGCTGATCAGACCAACCCCATTCTGAAGGTCAAACATGTAACTGTCATGACATCATGTAATAATGACAGACTAGAAACAAATGCAAAGGCAGGAAACCGCCTCTTCCTATTCAGTTAAACTTCCCTCAAGGAATACCAAATAATTATGATGACCACAATGAAGAAGAAAAAGAAGAGGAAGAGGAAGGGTAAACTCTAAATTCAAAAGAAAATCTTATAGCTCCACAAAGTGATAGCCCCATCAGAAATGTCAAAGACAGAAGTAGAAATTCTGTATCAATTTAAAAAATCATTTGTAGAATAATGTAGACTAAACACCTTATTTCTTAGATTAATAAGCCAAAGACCATAGGAGATAAATACGCTTCAAAATCACTCCACTGGTTAGTGGGAGGATAAGCCTCCTACCCAAATCATCTCATTTTTAGCCCAGTGATTTCCCCTTCCATTCACGATGCATCAGAACTTATTTTGGATAATGTCAAGTCCAACCTAGTTTTCAGCCTCCTTACCTCCATTCCTTCCTACAGGTTACCATTTGATGCCCTCTTAGTGGCTCATCCTCCACTTCTGAATCTCAGGACCAACCCAGACTCTGCCAAACCAAGATACAATGGTTCACTACAAAGTCTCCTTACTAATAAACTGGACCTATATCCCAGCTCCACATTTTTCAATAAGTTTTCTAGAAATTTATTTCCTTCTCAGTCACCAAACCTATCTCGGATTCTGAACCTCTAGTCCTGAGGCTATGTATTAGTTTATCTATCTGTGTGTAACAAATAACTCCCAAACAACAGTTTTAGACTACCAGAAATTCAAGAATAGATTTTCTGGGTGGTGTAGCTCAAAGCCTCTTATGATGTTGAAGTCTAGACATTGCTCAGAGCTGCTTCCGGGGTAGCACTCTCACTCACATTGCTGTGAACAAGAGAATTTGATTCCTCATTAAGGTTCATCTCTCTAGTGCTGCTTGAATATTCTTATGACACGGTAGTTGGCTTCTTGTGTTTAGATTCAAGAGAGAACGAATGAACAAGGAGGAGGCTACCACAATATTTGTGACCTGTCTCCGATATTACACAATGGCATATACAATTTATCCAGTAAGTTAGAGGTGAGTCACTAAGCCCAGCTCATACTCAAAGGGAACACAATTAGGCTCTACTTTTCAGGGAAGATAGTTGAAGAATTTCTGGAGAATATTTTTTAAATTACTAGAGCTCCTGCTCCATTTCCACATCTGTTAGAAGCAATCTAGTTCCCTATAAGCCTGCTTGCTCCTATCTCCAATTTTTACTTCTCCTTTGATTCTTCGTGGCCTGTGGAGATGCTCCACAGCATTGTTTTGAGTGTCACTCCCCAAGTTGAATCTGCTGTGACATGCATCCAACACTTCACTCTTTTAATTTCTCAAACTCCATGATTTGTCTGGATGACTCATGGAACCTCATGATCTGACAAATACCCTCCAAATCTCTTCAGTGGAGCCATGGAAAGAATCACATGACATGGTAGGTAGCCTTGTTCAGTAAGCTTCTTTCACTTAGCAATATGCATTTAAAGCTCTGCTGACTTTTGTAGCTTGAGAGTTTAGTTCTTTTTATTACTAAATAATATTCCATTATATGAATGTACCATAGTGTGTTTATTCACTCATCTATTGAAAGACATCTTGAAACGTTTCTAGTTAAGGGCAATTAAGAATCAAGTTACTAGGAACATTGATTTGAATATTTTTTTCCAGACATAAATTTTCAACTCATTTGGGTAAATACCTAAAAGTTCAATGCTTAAATCATAGATACTGAGTTTATATCTAGATTTGTAAGAAACTGCCAAACAGTACAAACTGTACCATAATGTATTCCCAATAGCCATGGGTGAAAGTTCATGCCAATCTACCTTCACCAGCATTTGGTATAGTCACTGCCTTGGAAATCAGACATTCTAATAGTGATTGCTGTTTTAATTTGTAATTCCCTCTCTCTTCAAATTATTGTTTGTACCTTCTCTCCCGCTCCTCCCCCCCTTGATTAGATTGGCTAGATTTATCAATTTTGAAGAAGCTGTTTTAGCATCTTTGATTTATCTAATGATTTTTAGTTTTCAATTTTTTATTTTCTGTTTTTATTTTCATTATTTCCTTTCCAGTTTAAGTGCTCTTCAATTTAAATTTTTCATTTTTAGATCTTTAGTCTTTTATAATATATACATTCAATGCCATAGATTTCCCTTTAGGAATTACTTTTTTGCATTCCAATTTGAAATATTTTTAAAATTTCTCTTTGAGATTTTTTTTTCAGATACTGGAGCTTGAACTCAGGGATTCACACATGCTAGATAAGCATTCTACCACTGAGCAATAATCCCAGCCCTTTTTAAATTTTTTGTTTAGAAATAGGTGTCAGTAAGTTGCCTAGGCTTACCCTGGACTTGTGATCTACCAGCTTCAGCCTCCTAAGTAGCTAGGATTTTAGGTATGAACCACAAACCTGGATTTTGAGATTTCTTTTATCCACTTGTTATTTAGAAATTTGTTGTTTTATCTCCAATCATTTTGGATTTCTCAAACAGTCTTTCTGTTATTGACTTCTAGTATAATTGTGATCTAAGGACATACTTTGCATGATTTTTATTCTTTTAAATTTGTTTAGATAGATTGTATGGCTCATTTTGTGGTGTATCTTGATGAATGTTCTGTGTCTGCTTGAAAAGAATGTGTCATGTGCTATTCTTGTATGAAGGCTTCCATGAATGTCAATTTGATCCAGGTGATTGATGATGCTGTTCAGTTCAACTATTGTCTTAACAATTTTTCTGCCTGCAGGATCTTGCAGTTGCTGAGAAAGGTGTGTTGATGTTTCCAAGTACAATAGCGGCTTCTCTATTTCTCCTTGTAAATTTATCATATTTGCTTCATATATTTTTAAAGTCTGCTGTTATGTGCATATACATTAAGGATTGTGATATCTTTCTAGAGATTTGACCCCATTCATCATTATGTAATGCCTCTCTTTATTCCTGATGATGTTCTAGTTTCTTTGTTTTGTTTTTGATTCTCTGTTTTGTTGTTGTTTTGAAATCTTCTTTGTCTGAAACTAATAATTTAGTTAACAATTCTAATTTTCATTTGATTAGTGTTGACATAGTGCATCTTCCTCTATCCTTCCTTTCTGTGTATTTATTTGTAAAGTTAATCTTTTGTTAACAACATGTATTTGGGTCTCTTTTGTTTATCTAATAGTCTCTTTCATGACATTTATATTTTCAGTGATTGGTATGCTTAAATTAGTATCTACTGTTATCTATTATCTCATAACTTTCTTCTATTCCTTTTCTTCCCATTTTGTTTGCGTTGTATGATTTTAATAGAGTATTTTATATCATTTCATTTTATCTCCTTTTCAGTTTACCAATAGCATTTAATTTTTTTAATGATCACCCTAGCCTTTGCAATATATATTAACAAAACTAATCTAAGATCACTTTTAAACATCACTCTACCACTTTGCTGGTAGGACAAGTACCTTACAACAGAGTATTCTCGATTTCTTTTTCTCATTCTTTGTAACATTGCTATCATTCATTTCACTTATCCATATGCTATAATCAGCTAAAGCATTGTTGCCATTATTGCTTTTAATAAACAGAAATCTATGGGATCCATTAAGAATTGGAAAACGTTTTACTTTACCTTTGTCTTAGTTCTTTTGTGTGACTATAGCAGAGCACTAAAAACTGGGTAATTTATAAAGAACCGCAATTTATTTTCTTACAATTCTGGAAGCAGCAAAGTCCAAAATCACAGTGAAACAGACTGAATTTAGGGGTACCCCCCTAAAATTAGGAAATACTGATGCTGGCCCCAGGGAGTCCCAGCAACTTTTGATGAGATAGGGAAGGCTCCAGGAACTGGTAGGAGTCAAAACCTGGGTTATGGTTTAGATAGGAGGGGTCTCCCAAAAGGTCATGGGTGAGACAAGGCAACAAAGTTCAGAGGTGAGCTGATTGGATTAGGAGAGCCTTAACCCAATCAGTGCATTAATCCAGTGATATGGATTTACTGGGCAGCAACTGTGGGCAAGTAGGACATGGTCGGAAGAATCAGGTCACTCGGGTATGTGGCTTTGGGCATTCTATTTTGTCCCTGGTGAGCCAAGCTCTCTCTGCTTCCTCATTGCCATGTTCTGAGCTGCTGTTCCTCCTGGGTGACGAGCTGCCTCTCTTCAGGCCAGAGTAATGGAGTCGGCCATCTAGGGACTGTGACCTCTGAAACCCTGAGCCCAAATAAACTTTTCCTCCTCTACACACTTCTTGTCAGGTCTTTGGCCACAGAGACTATGAAAAAGCTGACTAAAAAAAAAAAACAGTGAAATTCCTTTGGGCTGTAATGACTCCAAAGTGAAATCTGTTGTCCCCTTGTCCCAGTGTGTCCCTTCCCACTCTTAAAAGCTTCCCTCCTCTCAGGGCTTTTTGGAGATGGAAAGTTTGAAACAATGAAGTTCCTTCCATCTTCCTTCAAAGATGGCTTTGAATAAAACCTATTTTTCTACCAACTTGACTATGAATATTGCTGGAGCAGTGAGAAATAGATCTAGCCTCTTCCTACTCCCCAGTGGCCTGTCCCCTCCAGTTGCTGGTGTCACCCAATAACAAAAGCAGCAGCAGATTTGGTAGTTTGTGCAGGCTGTATCCTCTGGAGAAGAGGCGCTGTCTTTCTGCACATGGCAGAAGGTGAGAAGAGTAGGGAGGGAAGCTATAAAATACTGTGCGGAGCTTGTTTTACAAGGGCCTTAATCCGGGGGCAGGAGGGAAGATCCCTCACAGCTGTAACCTTCTTAATGGCCTTACTTCCTAATATTATCATATTTCCAACCCCTGAATTTTGGAGGGGCACGTTCATATCATAACAGTTTTGTTTATTTCTTCTTGGATGTTCTTCATTTCTTTATGTAAATCTTCACTATCTAACCTATATTATTTTGTTTCATGATGAAGAATTTTTAAAGAATTCTTGCTGGGAAGATGTACCGGTAAATTCCATCAGTTTCTATTTGTCTGAGCATGTCTTTAGTTCCATTCACTTTTTAAAATTTTTTTTTAATTTATATATGACAGCAGAATGCATTACAATTCTTATTACATATATAGAGCACAATTTTTCATATCTCTGGTTGTATAAAAAGTATATTCACACCAATTTGTGTCTTCATACGTGTACTTTGGATAATAATGATCATCACATTTCACCATCATTAATAACCCCATGCCTCCTCCCTTCCCCTCCAACCCCTCTGCCCTATCTAGAGTTCCTCTATTCCTCCCATGCTCCCTCTCCCTACCCCACTATGCATCAGCCTCCTTACATCAAAGAAAACATTCAGCATTTGGTTTTTTGGGATTTTGGCTAACTTCACTTAGCATTATCTTCTCCAATGCCATTCATTTACCTGCAAATGCATGATTTTATTCTCTTTTATTGCTGAGTAATATTCCATTTTGTATATATGCCACATTTTTTAATCCATTCATCTACTGAGAGGCATCTAGGTTGGTTCCACAGTTTAGCTATTGTGAATTGTGCTGCTATAAACATTGATGTGTCTGTGTCCCTGTAGTATGCTGTTTTTAAGTCCTTTGGGTATAGACCGAGGAGAGGAATAGCTGGCTCAAATGGTGGTTCCATTGCCAGGTTTCCAAGGAATCTCCATACTGCTTTCCATATTGGCTGCACCAATTTGCAGTCCTACTAGCAATGTATGAGTGTACCTTTTCCCCCACATCCTCACCAACACTTATTGTTTGTCTTCATAATAGCTGCCATTATGACTAGAGTGAGATGAAATCTTAGAGTGATTTTGATTTGCATTTCTCTAATTGCTAGTGATAATGAACATTTTCTCATATGTTGATTGATTGTATATCATCTTCTGAGAATTATCTGCTCAGGTCCTTAGGCCATTCATTGATCGGGTTATTTATTTTTTTGTTGTTTAGATTTTTTAATTCTTTATATTAGACATTAGTGTTCTATCTGATGTGTGAGGGGTAAAGATTTGCTCCCAAGATGTAGGCTCTCTCTTCACCTCACAGACTGTTTCTTTTGCTGAGAAGAAACTTTTTAGTTTGAGAAAACTTCAGACCAATATCTCTAATGAACATAGATGCAATAAATTCTCAATAAAATTCTGGCAAATTGAGTAAAAACATATCAAAAAATTGTTCTATTCACTTTTAAAGGATAATTTCTCTGGATACAGATTTATAAATAGGTGGGGGGTTGTTTGTTTTTAAAACTTTAAATACTTCACTCTGTTCTTAATCTGGTTTGTATAGTTTCTAACTAGAAATTTGATATAATCTCATCTGGGTTTTTTATATGTATGATTTATTTTTGCCCTGGTTTCTTTCAAGATTTTCTGTTTTTTTGTTATTGTTGTTGTTGTTGTTGTTTGAATATGATATGCCTAGATTACCTTTCTTTTTTTCCTTTGGTGACATGTCTATTAATGTCTTTTGCCTTTTTTTTAGTTTGTTTGTGTTCTTATTATTGAGTTTTAAAACTTATTTGTTTATTTTGAATAAGAGTACTTTATCTGATATATATTTTGAAAATATTTTCTTCTATCTGGCTTATCATCTCATTTTCTTGACAGTGTCCTTTGCAGTGTAGAAATTCTTAAATTTAATGAAGTGCAGCCTATTAGTTCTTTCTTTCATGCATTGTACCTTTTGTGTCATATCTACAAAGTCATTGCCAAACCCAAGGTTATCTAGATTTTCTCCTATCTTTTAGGAATTTTATAGTTTTATGTTTTAATTTAAATCTGACTCGTTTTGAGTCAATTTTTGTAAGAATTTAAGTTCTGTGCCTGAGTCTTTTTTTCTTTTCTTTCTTTCTTTTTTTTTCTGCATTAGAGTATTCAGTTATTCCAGCACCTTATTGAAGAGACTATCTTCTCCATTATATTACCTTTTCTCCATTGTCAAAGATCAGCTGAAAATATGTATGTGGGTCCATTTCTGGGCTCCCTATTTTGTTCCAATATTTACTGTACTACACTGTCTTGATTACTGTAGTTTTAGAGTGAGACTCTAAGTTAGTAGCATCAATCCTTCAACTTTGTTTTCTCCTTCAATGTTGTATTCACTATCCACAATTAACTTCTCCATATAAGCTTTAGATTAAGTTTGTCAATATCCATAAAATAACTTGTTAGGATTTCTATTAGGATTACTTTGAATCTATACATAAATTTGAGAAGAACTGATCTGAAAATATCAAGTGTTCCTGCCCATGAATATAGAATATCTCTCCACTTAGTCTTCTTTGATTTCTTTCATCAGAGTTTTGTAGCCTTTCTTATATACATCATGGACATTTTTTGTTATACCTATGCATTTAATTTTGATGTTAATTTAAAGAGATTTGTTTGTTAATGTCAAATTCCATTTGCTCACTACTGGTATATAGGAAAACAATTAATTTTTGTGTATTAAGTTTGTTAATGTAAAGTATCCCACAATCATGTTATCACTTATTAGTTACAAAGTTTGTGTTTTGTTAATTTTTTTTCAATGACTTTGGGTTTTCTACCTAAGTGATCATTTCAACTGAATAAAAGTATTATTTCATTATTTCATTGCCAACCAGTACAATCTGTAAGCATTTTATTTCTTTTTCTTGCCTTATTATTTTAGCTAGGATTGTCAGTACAATGCTAAAAAAAAACAGTGGTAGAAGAGGATATTTTTCATTGTTTTTTATCATAATGATAGTTTCTAATTCCTCGTCATTAAATATGATATTAGCTATAGCTTTTTGTAGATATTCTTTATCAAATTGAGGAAGGAGCCTTCTATTCTTAGTTTATTAAAATTTTTCTTTTTAAAGCTTTTTTTTCATTTTTGCATTTTAGTTTTGGGAGTTTCTACTGACGTATCTCAAGCCTACTTTTCTTGGTAGTGTCCTGTCTATTAATGAGCACATGAGAGACAATGGCTTTCTTTATTTCTTTTATAAAGCTGTTTATTTCCAGTGTTTATCTTTCATTCTCTTTCAGAGTTTCCATCACTCTGCTTAAATATTCATTTGTTCTTCCACATGGTCTACTTTTCCAGTAGAGTCTTTAATATATTAGTTATGGTTATTTTAAATTCCCAAATCTATGCCATATCTTGAGTTTAGTTTTGATGCTCATTTTGTCTCTTCAGACTATTTTGTCTTGTTTTTTTTTTTTTTGCAATGACTTGTAACATCTTGTTTTAAAATCTAAATATGATATATTGAGTAATAGGAACAGAGGTAATTAGGCTTTCAGTGTGAGCAGTTAGGATATTCTGAAGGAACTTAGCTGTGTTAAATGTTTGCTGTAGCTGTAAAAGCCAAAGGTTTCAATTTCCTGCAGGGTTTTAAAAAAATTATTCTTTCTTGTCATTGTACTTACCTAAGAACTCCTTCTTCAATTGACTCAGCATGTTGTAGTTCTTTCCACTGATATCGTTCTAGAGTTCTGTTGATGTGATGTTAAGGTGTTGTGAAAACAAAGCTTTTTATAATCTTCAATAAAATCTCTCATGTTTTGAGGAAGCCTGCATTCCTGGGCTTATCTTCAGCAGTAGTTCTTAGACGTATTTTCCTCTCCCTTTACCTGCAGTGAGGAGGCTATAGGGAGCTAGATACAACAAATTGTCCCATCCTTCAGTCAGATAAGGTTGTCATAATGTAGCTTCCTCTAGAAGGCAGGCTTTTGTTATGGAAGAATACTGGGGATGTTTCAAAATTATTGCCCTTTTACTCTCTTTGCTCCAAAAACAGAAGAGAATTTTTCCCCTTTCTTAAAGGTGGGAACTTAGTGAGGTTGCCAGAGATAAATCCATACACATTTGGAGGTGTCCCTAAGACTGGATCTCTAGGAGTTTTTAACTCTCAAGCTAGTACATACCCAGCCTCTAGGAATTCATTCAAAATTATCATGGGTTTCAACCCATTTGTGGTTTCAGTTCTATCTACGTCAGCTGATCGTGGCCGTCATTCTCTGCTTTCAATAATATTTTAAATAATATTTTTCCTCTTTTAGGAAGTACAAAGGCAGACAGTAATAATTGACTCTGGTCAGGTACATCCCTTTATACTTAAATTCTTTGTTTTTAAGGTTATCTTGGCTATTCCTGGCTCTTCTCTTGTTCCCATATTCATTTTAGAAACTGCTTTTTCAGCTCTATGAAAAAATGCTAATTAAATTGCCTTGCAATTGCATTTAATGTACATCTTAAAATAATCAATATCTCTATGAATTTGAAGTTTCTGATTCAAAAATCTTTTTCTTAAAAATAAATCTTATAATTTTATTCACAAATTATTTTGCATATCTTTGTTAAATGCATACATATAAATTACATAATTATATTGTTTCTCTAAATATAATCCTTTTTGAGTTATATTTCTTTTTATTTTATTTTTTGTGGTTGGTGGGGTAAAATTATATTTCTCAATTTACATATTTGTATTGGCTGTTGTAACTTTATTCTCACCATCAAATGCCAATAAAATCATTCTGAAGTCTTAGTTCTGGATGTATTTTTGTTGGAATTAACTAAAGGTTTTGGACCAGGAAAGTCTCACTTGCCTAGACAAACCAAGTGAAAGAAATCAATATTTGGGCAACTATATATTTCACTTTGGAGACTTCCTAAAATTTTTCTTTGGACTTCTTTCTATTTTATCCTTTCTTTTGGCTTTTGTCTGTAGTTACTATAATACTTTCTATTCTATTTATAAACCTGACTCTGTACAAACACTAATAAAAGGTCGAAGGACTACACGGTGCTAGTGCTAGTTCCCTCAAATATAAATGCTGGCATCTGGCCACATCTAGCTAATCATGAAAATGAAGGAAGTTGAATGGATGAAGGGAGAAAAATGACTAGGTCTGGCTTAACTAATCCAAATAACTATATATGTGGGAGAGATGGAAATGAGAGAGTCCCAAAGAGCCAGACTCTGTTTGGGCCTACTTAGCACTTCAAAGCAGGAAATAGGTAATAGTGATACAGTTTCATACCTCAAAAGACCACCATGAATCAGGTTGCAGTTTTTCATCTCTTGGAGAGCAAACAGGTAGGTGAGCTAAGAAGAGGATAAATAAGTCAAGTCTGATATCGAGATAAGGACCAAAAATTTGTCTCCCTCCTCTCTTGGACATTGTAACTTACTTTGATTGATAGGCTGATATTCATCACTCAAGCATGATTTCCCCTTGAGACTAACGTCAATTTGATAAATGCCTTGTTGTAATAATAGTCTTGTTGTCCATAACCTTTCCTGAGGCCAACTTCTTCCATGTGTCCTTACGTGGTCAAGCCTAACACCTAGACTCTTAATACACTGGATTTACACTTAATCATATTTTTACTCATTCATATCAAATATGGAAATATATATTTGTTCCAGTATTTAGTTAATAAATCTTTCTCAAATAAATGAATAAATGCATAAAAGAATCATTGCTGGTTTAACGCATTTAGCTCAATGGACTAACATATCATCATATATCCACACGTCTAATCAAATCATTCTTTTTCATCCTTGTACCCAATTCATATCTGGCAAGATATAAAGCAGTAGGAGAGAACAAAGGACGGATGCATTTAGGAATGTAAGAAATCAACATCAAAAGAAGAAATTTTCATTGCCTGGACCCTCAGATGCCAGGAACCATAATGAAATGTTATCTCCTGGCTCTTCACAACAGCCTGGTGGAACAGGAAGAGCACGATTATATTTATTTTTTGAAGGAGCTAAATCCAAGTTGAAGTAAAAGGTCAAAACAATGCCAAATCCAATTTAGAACACAGCAAGCCTTCCTTTTACCCAGTGCCTCTTCAGACTTTGAATCCAGGGCTCAACCCATAGAATAGGTTAACCTACAAAAATAAACCAGAGGAAAGTTATTCTTTAGTTCCTGGCTGCATTGTAGCCCATCTCTGAGTGAACTGTAATGATGGTCAAGACTTCTGACCCAAGCATTTTAACTAAAGGTTATGAACTAGGAATAGTCTTGCTTTGAAACAGTTTAAGTTTGAAGTTTAAGTTCATAAGTAATAAATGAGCTGCTGAACTTACAACTATACCTCTTTTTCATGTGACATTCTTAATTGATTTGTTTATGGTTTCTGAAAATGGCACTACAGTATGGGGTAGGTTCTGAGATGATCTTATTTTATAAATAGATAAGCCATTAGCATTCTAGGACAGGCTTCAACCCAACTATGTGGCTGCTTTGGGAGGGCCAGAACCAAACAGACTTGGCAACAACACTTTTCTCAGAAAAAAAAAAAAAGATTTATTTTCCTAGATAAATCAGAATAATTTGTCTGGATCAATAATCACCTGGGGCACTAGTTAAAAAGTTCCAACCAGCCCTTGCTTGAAATTGTGATTATGTAATTCTTGCATGTATATCAAATAAATCTGTATCTTTAACAAGTACTGCAGTTGATTCAGACATAGGTGCTAAAGCTGCACTATAGTATAAGCCCAGTTGGATTCTATAAAAGGGAAGTTGGCATTCATTCAAATAAGAAATTTATGAATAATACAGAATTTTGTTCTAAACAGATGATGCAGGTGCAGTCATGTTAATATATGTAAAGTATTTAATAGTACTAAAGTGATGGGGGGGGGGAAAGGGTCAACTTCTTGCCTAGAGAATTTGGGGAAGAATCATAAGCTTTCCCTTTTTGACAATATTTCTGCAATTTTACTCCCACGTTTCTGTGCAATTCAATTAAATACTTCTTCAGTACCTACCACATGCTGGTACCTAAATCTCTTCCCTCTTTTCCATCAAGCCTAGTAAAAGAGACAAACACAGATAGATAAAAATAACTTCAATACAGACATGACTATAATCCCTAAAACCTGAAAGATAATAGATTAGAGAAAATGCCTAAATTTCAATTGTTAGCAAAAGTCCTTGGAGTTACTTCAGAGATGAGTTCTCGAAAAGAACTAACAGATTGGCATTGTTCTAGGTATCCATATGTTCAGCAAATACTAAACGGATAAACAGAATTGATTGTCTAATTAACTGTGTAACTCATCACAAATTGCCTTGGTTAATGGTTTTCAATGTTCTATTTGCAGTGAACTCTTTTCTAAAAAAATAAAAATAAAAAATGTACATGAGACCCCTACCTGGACGTCTTCACATCTCTCATACACTCTGCCAAAAGATCTCTGAAGACTTCCTCTAGGTGTTCTGGAGAGTAGTCTAAAACTCATTATTCGAAAAAGGAGAGGAAAAGATCAGGAAGATAAAAGAGAAAGCACAGAATAAGTTGATATAGACAATTTCAAATTATTAGTAATTACAGTGAATATGAATGGATTCACATCTGTTTCTAGAACAGATGGGTAAGTGGGGGCAGATTTATATTATGGACTTTAAACAATTAGAAAATCACAGGAAAAATTACATGGAACCATGATTTCCAGACATTAGACAGAAGCAGCATAGGATTGGATCTTAAGAGAGAAGGAACACAATCAGTACTGCACCAGAGTACTGCCTCAGGAAAGTTTCCCTGATGTATGTGGCACAGGGTCACGAGACCCCAAACAGAGCCCTTTGGTCCTGATGAGTTGAGGAAACAAAGGTCATAGTAGCTAGAAATTTTGAGAAGTGTACTGTAGATTAGAGCACTAGACAGAAGAGAAACAGAGAAAGAAAGAGAGAGAGAGAGAGAGAGAGAGAGAGAGAAAGAGAAAGAGAGCACTCCAGAAATCTGTAGAGGGGGCCCTCTTGAGCCTTTGACTGGGTACTGATATGCACATGTATGAGGAAAGAGAATGGAAGCAGGATCCCAGGTGAGGCATTTGGCAATGTCAAAAGACTAAAAATTGTCATATATTTTGACCCAGGAATCCTAATTCTGAAAAACATTATATATATCTCCATGTATCCAGAGTTACTTTAATGAGAAAACTTTAAAAGAAATTCATCTGTCTAAAATGTGGGTAATTATCAACTAAACTGTGCCATATAAATAATGTTAGCCTGAGTCCTTGAACATGAAGAATCCATAAACTCTACCAAAGTAGGATAAATTTTAAAAGCATATATATTTCATGGCCATATCAGAGGCTGTCAATCCAGAATTCATTAAAATTATCTGTGTGTATTTAAATGCTTGTGCCAGTGCCCTGTTCCCGACTGACCAAATCTGATTTCTAGGAAGAGATCCTGCATGGTGATCTTTCTAAAGCCCCCACATTCTTCTGAAACACACTGGGGGATGAGTGTCCCTGGAGCAGAAGGTTCATCACATTTAGCCATTACTCAAAGTATTTTTACCTAAAATATAAAAATTATTTTGTGGATTAAAAAAAAGTATGCAATCATGAAAATGCTTATTAAAATATTATGTAAAGCATGAAAAATGCTTATAATGTTGAAAAAATACAATGCTAAATTTTATGTATACCATGGATCACAGCTACGTGAAAGAACATATGTGAAGGTAAAAATATAGAAGGAAATAGGACAAAGTGTTGCCAAGAAGGATTTGATTAACACATGCATATCTCTCTCTCTTCTTTTTTTTTTCCCCAAATTTTCTGGATTGTGTTGCAGGAGTGTGTCCCTGAATGGCACACAGGGTGGGTGGAGACCCTGTAGATTGCCCTCACGTGCAGCCTTCCTGAATCCTTTGCCTTCTGACACTTCCCTTTCAGACACCTATGCCACTGAGCAGTTGCTTGGTCTGCATCAATCTGAGTATTATCTTGTTAAAACTAAAAGACAGGAAGGCCTAACTTAAGGGTTTTCCTGCAGCGTGTCTGCCTCTAATGACTGCCCTGTCAGCATGACTTGTAATCTTTCAAACCTCTCAAATCAGAGGTTTCAGATCCAATGCTTTTTTGGACTCAATGTTATAGAATAGCTATTTTTCTTCCCTGAAGAGACTTAAAAGATGAACATTTGGGACTCTAAACTCTTTTCCCAGAGAATGTGGAAAATCTTTTGTGGAAGCTAGGAAATAGCTGATGCTAACCGTAGCCAGGCACAAAGCATGCAACTTTTAACTACTGTAAGACTAATGGACTGATTATGACCTCTTTCCTGCTGGGCCTAAGAACCTGCAGTCATTCTTCTTTTTTCAGAGGTTAGATAATAGCCGCTATTGCTCTTTCTTTTAATTTCATAAAATAGCAAATCCCTGTAGTCCTTAGTGATTTAGCCAAGTAAGCAATTACAGGAGATTGCTGGATCCATCTGCTTTTCCCCAGTAGATATGAGAATGAGAATGAGTATATTCAGTTTTTCATTCTTCCAAAAAGTCAATCAAACTCCTACTGTTTTGTAAGGTCATTGAATATCTCCTGCAGGCTCCTTCTAGAACTTTGACTGAGAAGCTTCTCAAAACAGTCATCCTAGGCCAGCACTATTAGTCAGGTCTCCTTTACTTGTAAATGGCAGAAGCCTCTCAAACTAGCTTATGTTAAAATAAACAAATAAATAAGAGGAGGTACTATTTAATAGCTTACATGACCTAGAATCAAGAGGCAGGCTGGATCTAAAATATCAAATCCCTCATTCTCTCAGGATCCCTGTCCTCTGTATTCACCTGATTTACCACAGCCTCCCTCCAAGTGAAGGCAAAGATGGTCACCCTCACCAAACTTCTCCAGGTCATCCTTGAATGGGATCTCAGAAAGAAAGAAATCCTCTGCCTCCCAGCACTGGCATCAATTTTTGCTAAATGATTTGGTCCTACTTAGATCATACAAAGCCTGTGTGTCTTTACCCTAATGATTGACTAAACTTGATCAAATGCCTAAACTTCTCAACAGAAATCAAGGACTTGTGGTTAACCATCTTATCACAAGCAGGAATACTGTGTGTGTTAGTCAGTTTTGCATCACTATGAACAAAATACCTAATATTTTAAGAACAACTTAGAGGAGGAAAAGTTTATTTGGGAGCTCACAGTTTCAGAGGTCAGCATAAATAGCCAGCTCAATTACTGTGGGTGCCAGGTGAGACAGAACATCATGACAGAAAGGTGTGGTGGAGGAAAATAGCTCAGAACATGACAGTCAGGAAGCAGAGAGACTCTCATTCTCCAGGGACAAAATATATACCCCAAAGAAATGCCCCCAGTGACCTACCTCCTCCAACCACAACCTACCTGCCTATACTTACCACCCACATAGTCCCTCTCAGAGGATTAATGCACTAGTTAGGTTAAAGCTCTCATAACCAAATCATTTTACCTCTAAACCTTCCTGTATTTTCTCACATATGAGCTTTTTGAGGTCATCTTGTATGTAAACCTTTAACATCCATCAAATGAATTTATACAGTGATGAGTTTATAGCTCTCATAATCTAATTGTTTCACCTCTGAACATTCCTGTATTGCCTAACATAAACTTCTTGGGAGACACCTCATATCCAAACCATGACACTGTGCCTTCAGCATAATGTATATCCAAAATAATAATTATCTATTTAAACTTAAAAAAACAAAACAGGGAGGAAGAGAGAATTTTAGTTGAAAACCTAATTTTAGTGATAACTTGTCACTGAAGGAGAGAGGTAATAGAATTTTTACTTCACAATGCATATGTATTTATAGCAATGTAAACATAACTTAAAACTTATTTACTTATCTTTCTTAAAACTTATTTACTTAAATTCCCAGAATGGAATTATTTTGTTAAAGATAAGAACAAATTTGGGCTGGAGATATCGTTCAGTTGGTAGAGTGTTTGCCTCACATGCACAAAGCCCTGAGCTCAATCCCCAGCACCACACACACAAAAAATAATAATAAGAAGAACAAATTTAATAAAATGATTCTTGCTACATGTTGCTACGATTATTCCTGAAATGACTATACATTTATGTGAATGTATTATGTACTGCTATAATATTTTTTCAATAAATATGTATGCATTAAGAAGTAAAAATTTCTAAAGATACACTGGAGTATTCTATAATCTTGCAAACCATCATAAAACAGTTCTTGAAATGTACTAATGAATGGATGAAAATGTGGTACATATATACAATGGAATAGTATTCAATTATAAAAAAAATGATATCCTGTCATTTGTGACAACATAGAGGAAACTGAAGATCATTATGTTAAGTAAAATTAGCCTTGTACAGAAAGTCAAGTACTGCATAATCTCACTGATATGGAATCTAAAAAAGTTGATCTCACAGAAATCAAGAGTAGAATGGTGATAGCCAGAGACTGGGGAGAGTCTCAGAAAGGGAGGGATGGGAAAGGTTGATCCATGGTACTAAGTTATAAACAGATAGGACTAAGAAATTGCAGTATTCTGTTGTTCAACAGGATGACTATAATGTTGTATATATTTCAAGAAGCTAGATGAAAGGAACTTCAATGTTTCACCATGGAAAAATGATAAATGTTTGACAAGACAGATATATTAATCCTGATTTAAACATTATGAATATGTATACTGAAATATCATGTGGTATCCCATAAATATGTACAATTCTTATCTTTTATGTATCATATAAAATAAATTTAAATTCATAAAATAAATATAAGTTACCCTTTTGCTATAACTACACTCACATTGGATACGATAAACCACAATCCATTTCCCCAAACTAAAGCCATGCATCCTAACTCACACTCTATTCTCACGTCCTGCTTTATTTTACCTATAGCATTCTTCACTACAGACATCATATTTGCACCTAGAGTTTCACTCTTCCTTCATACTATCAACATAAATATATGCTTTGTAAAATCAGAATGTTATCTCTATTATTCATGCTACCTCACGACTGCCTACAACAGTGCATGTAAATGGTAGCATATCAATCAACCAGCATCTCCTTTTGGTCAACAGTCCACATTACTAAGATCTCTTAATTCATGAAGTCTCCTTGCCAGTTTTGGCTTCCCCTGCATAGGTTCTGTTATCATGTCTCAGGTGAAGCTTTCAGGGATTCTGACCCTGCTACACTTTGCCTGGCCTCCAAGGTCTTCCTTTGAAATCTTTGTGGAAACCTCCATGGTTACTTAACTTTAACAACCTGCATTCCTGCAGAACCAGTACCAAGTGTATGGTGCCAAGATCTTCCACCAGCTTTCACAATACTTGGGACCCCTAAAATTACAATTTCAATGAGCTCAGTGTACCTGTGCAACTCAGCATGGTGAAACAAATTGTAGGCCCTCCTGTGTAAGCAGAATGCCCTCACAATATCTTCTCAATGGAATCTTCCCTTCCTTTGAGAAGCCTTTAATGAGTATAGTCTTACAAATTTCTGAGATGCCCTCAAAGCTTTTTATTGTCTCTGTGAAAAGTACTTAGCATCTCTTTAGGGGCTACAATCCCTTCAAAAAGCATATCTCCTTGAACCCAGCTTTGCATGAATTTTTTTGGCCAAATTTCAAGTTTTAAAATCCTCTGTTTTCTGACCAATTTTCACAGCAAACCTAGCTAGAAGCCAAAAGCAATATCCACACCACTGCCTAAATGCTGTGCTGCCTTGAAATTTCCTCTACCATCTTAATTAGTTCATCACTTTTAAATTCAGTTCTCACACAATGTCTCTGGACATGGAAAAATGTCTCCAAGTTCTTTGTCAGAATAAAACACATGGCCTATAATCTAATTTCTAACAGAGTCCTCATCTCCTTCTAAAACCTCATAAGGACAATCCCCATTCAACATTCTAAACTTCTGATCTCCCATTAAAATCATTCATTAAACTCTGCCTACAACATTCTAAAACTTTTCCAACTTGCATCTCTAAACATTTCAAAATTTCTCCTGCCAAGAAACTCCAAAGGCTTCTGAACCACATGATCAGGTTAATCACAGCAACAATCCCATTTCCCACTTCTCAGTACCAATTTCTTAGCTTTTGCATTGTTGGGACCAGAACACCTGACAAGGACAATTTAGAGCAGAAAAAATTTATTTGGGGCTCATGGTTTCAGAGGTTTCAGTCCAGGGATGGCCGACTCCATTGCTCTGGCCCAAAGTGCAATGTCATATCATGGAGGAAGGTCACAACAGAGGAGAGCTGTTCAGATCACGGTGAGGTCAGGAAGCATAAGGAGGGAAAGAGGAAGGGGCCACATGAAGAACAACCATTCTAGGGTATGCCCCCTGTGACCCATCTCCTCAAACCATGCCCACCTACCACCAATTCCATTCAAACTAGGATGGACTGATTAGGTAATGGCTCTGATAATTATACTTCTATATATTTCTGCATTGATAGAAGCTTTTCAGGAATACTTCATATTCAAACCATTAGAGTATTCATATGATCTATTTGTCTTATTTACTCTAATATCATAGTATGCCAATACTATAGCTTTATACTAAGTTTTAAAGTGAGGTAATGTGCTTCAACATTGTTTTTATTTTTGAAGATCTTTTTTATTGATAAGAATTAATACAGAAATATTGGGAAAATGTATTATTTTGTCATAACAATTATTTTGTAGGTTTTCTGAAAATCCAATGATGTCATATACAAGTAAGTGCAAATTTATTTATTGCTTTCCAACATACATGCCTTTCATTCTTGCCTTATATCACTGAATAAGACCCTTGGTAAAAATGCTAAAAAGAAGTGAGAACAAATACCCTAACATTGTTCCCAGTCTTGGAGGGAAAACACTCAATAGCTCATCAAAAGTATCATATTTGACATAGATTTTTAGTAAATACTCCTTATGAGTTGTAAGAGTTCTATTCCTAGTGTTCTAAGAGCTTTTAGTTATGAATAACAGTGTTTACATGGCATATTTTTTTCATCTTTTATTTTCAGCCTGAGTCTTATATTAGGTGGTCTTTTTCAGAAGCACATGTTTGGGTCTTCCCCTCTTTGTGTATTAGTCTAACAATTTCCATCTTTAAAGTGGAACGTTTAATCCATATATATTTAGGGCAATTACCTACATGGTTAGTTTCAAGGCTGTTAGATTTATTATTATCCACTCTGATCCTCGTCTCTTTCTTTCTCATGTCTTTCATTCTTTGGGATTAATTGAATATTTGTATTTTCATTTCATTTTGACTATTTGCATTTTAGTTATGTAGTTCTTAATACGAACTTTGGGTAGCAGCCCTGGTAATTATGACATATATCCTTTACTTACTGTTGTGTGTTGGACTTTTACCTAGTGAAGGGCCAGCCCTTATTCAAAGACACAAGCATAATCACAAAAAGACTTCTGGGAAACTCACAATGTACATAGACCCAGCTCAATTACACAACTTTCAGCCATTTCTGTAGCCCCAGACTCTAGTCTTTGCCCTTTGAGAGGCAGGTCTCTCCTTTCTGTTTGGGATCAACTTATCTGTATTGTAGTCAGGAAGATGCCTTAGGGCAGAAAGCAGGGGTTAATGCAGAGCTCACCCCCTGTGCTTTCCTTTTTTCATGTGTCAGTCCTACACTACCTGTTCACCAGTGCCTGAAAGCAGTAATTTTATTTATTTTGTCCAGTTTAATAATTGTTACTGTTGTAAGGGTACATCCAAAATGAATATCTTAGTCATGATTAGACACAAAAGTCTCAATGAACTTTTTAAAAATGAATAAACTTTGCCAGAATTGATAACTATTACTTTTAAAGTATGTTTTGTTAATAATCTTCCTGACCACCTCACATTCCTTTACCTATTATGTGTATCATTCCTTAGAAAAACGTTTTTAGATCCAATGCCCATTAACATATTAGGATATTTGCATTTCCAAAACATATACTTTATAATAGAAAAGCCTTAGAAATTTATATATATATATATATATATATATATATATATATATATAT